>NC_137613.1:8639646-8939646 GCF_963280865.1 Gymnoscopelus braueri
CTCACTCACTCACTCACTCTCACACACACACACACACACACACACACACACACACACACACACACACACACACACACACACACACAGCAGAGTGAGTAACAAGAAACACATTCTTGACTAATGACTTTAAGGGGAGTTTCAGATCATCATTTATGCTCCGCTGTATGACGGCGTCAGTGACATGTTATGGGATAAAAATAGCAGATCTACAAGCTGTAGATGTCGCAGTTGAAACACATTGTATGCTTGTAGATCTATTTTCAGTACTTGACACTGCTGTATAAATTGGGCTTAGCATGTTTCTGTCCTCTTTTACTGAAATGCCCTTTTATTTTCTGTCTCTCCTTTTTGTTGTCAACCTTGCAAATAACTTACAGCCCAAGTATTTAATATTTTATTATTATTATAACTTGACATGCACCTATGGTTTTAGAATAGAAAGAAAATACATTTCACCTCACTCCTTTGAGAAGTTTTAACAGCAAAATGTCCGTCTTCTGTCTGTGTGTCTTTTGTTCGCCATCTGTCTCTCTGTTTGTCTGTCTTTCTGACTTTCTCTCTCTCTCTCTTTCTCTCTCTCTCCCTCCTTCCTGGGAAAAACAACGCAACATCTGGAATCGTTTCTTCTCTCTCTCTGCCTCAATCTAGTCTCTGACTGATGAGGGGGGAGGGGTTGTTTGTGCAAAGAGAGAGAGAGAGATAGATATGAGAGAGAGAGAGAGAGAGAGAGAGAGAGAGAGAGAGAGAGAGAGAGAGAGAGAGAGGTTGTCTCCATATATGGGGATTTCATATATGGCTAATGCTGGCAAGTATGCCCTGGACATTCGCTACAGCTGTCTCTCCGGCTCTTTAATAAACAGAAAATACATTTTCAGGTAGGTGACAACATTTCAGCCAATCAGGAGAGAGTACCCATTTATCATCTTCATTTTTATAGTGTTCCAGTTCCAATTGTGTCTGCTTATTTCTTTATGTCATCACTTCCAATTTCACTTGTTTAATCTGTATCCTGTCTGAGTTCTCTATCCTGATGATACTTCCCGTGAAACTGACCATGATACTGACCATGGTACTGACATGATACTGATACAATTACCAATGATGACATACTTTTGAATGTTATACCACTGCATATCGTCACAGAAACCAACTATCTCTGTTTTTCAACTTCTTAATTTTTTCTATTTATAAATCAGTGCTATTGAACACCTTAAGTCTGTGTGTGGGTTTTACAAATATTTAACCAATAAAAAGTACTAAAAGGCGCTTCTGACTAAACCTCGTTCAAACCACCTAACTCCAACTTGTGGAGATAGTTGTTTTGTCCATCATTGATTAGAATGACAAAGTCAGACGTAAAAAATCTCCACATTAATGGTCAAAAACCTCCTAACTCCACTTGAGTTGGATTTGGGTAAAATGATGAAAATAATAAGGACACATTCAAGTATCTGACAATGTAGCCTATAAAGTCACCATACCAACTTTGATGAGGCAGTGTTGTGTTGTTTTAAAACATGTTTTTTTGTTATTATTTTGGACATAGCTGGTTTCTGCCTGACAGCAGAGAAATTATGTTTGGGATGATGACGACGACGACGTATGCCCACTAGTCATTCATTTTCACTCAGGCATATTAAAATTACAGTGGTTTGGGTTTGGGAGGGTCCCACTGGATCTCTCCGATTCCCAGGCATTTTCCTCTACCTCCTGAGCCCCTGCTGCCCCATTAAGAAGATTTAGAAACTGAAAGGATCTCAAAACAAAACTGTACTGATGGGAAATGTGTATGGACTTGAGCTGATCCATTCCAACCACGAGGAGAGAAAATGAAAGAGGCTTTTTATTGAGCATCGAAACGAAACCTCTGAGTACAGATGACTAATACACCAATGTTATTTGGTTACATAATCCAGACAGCCAAACGTGTCTTTGGACGTGCCAAGCTGGAGCACAGTAGTCAGAATGAGAATGAAATTAACTTTTCCTGATGAGCATCAACACCAGGGGTCACCACTATACCATCTTGTGGTGGACATTTTCTCAAAATTTGATTTTTGACACAGACATACATAATAATATTACCATAAACCATAGGCAGAGAATGGGGAAGGCTAATAGGATATTTGACCAACTATTATAGGCCATGTGGTCCTATTAAGGACCACATGGTCAACGTTATGATGTAAATAACTGACTGTAAACAATAATGCACAGCTAATGATGCAAAGACAGTAAAACACTGACGTACGTATAGGAAGGGGGCGTGTTTGATACAATTTAAATGTCTAGGGTGCACACAAAAGCCAGAGTAGACGTTAAAATTACCCCCGAAGTGTTTTAAAGAGAAATTCCACTTTAAACACAGACGGAACCAGAGTCTGGGTTTAGATTTGGTCTAAGTGGATTGAAATTAAATTTTTTCCTTTGATACAGCCTGGTTTATTTCATTAATTAAAGTCATAGAGTTGTTATGTATTTATATCATATTTGTATTAGGTCATTTATCTTTACTTCAAGAACAAAACTTTATACAAATAAATGATGCCTGCAGTGGGGACCCAAAGAGATTCTGTGTGCGATAAAATCTCTCTCCAAGGTTTTCTGAACAGTTGGCAGTATTGTTCAATATGCTATGGAGATGAAATAGAAAACAGGATAGAAAACATATATCCTATAAGCAATTAAAGCATATTAAAGAAACATTAATCATTACTTACAGGTATTGCGTTGAAGAAACCCAAACTAAATGGACAGAGAATGTATCAGGAGATTAATCTGGTATCCCTCACATGTAAGGAATGTTTTAGGAAGATTACAGGGCATTGGCTTGACTATGATTTCCAAAGTGAGGGCTGGCTTGACCGCGGTTTCCTGCTTTGTAAATAATGTGTTAATTCATCATTATTTGTAGTCTTTCAATTGAAAAGCAAAAGTTACTTAAAATCCGAACAGACTGTGTGTGCGTTACGGACTCCTCTACGACAACAGCCAAAGTTGAACTGAAATTATTCATGTCAGAACCTGCCAGCCACTGAGGGTTGGCATATTGCCCAGAATGTAATGACACACCTTTTCCAGTTGATTTGCTTTGCTGTAGGCCACAAATATTTACACAAAATGCATTATTTCTTTTTACACCACCATGGCAAGGGAGGACTATAATAATGGTCTCTCTCTCTCTCTCTCTCTCTCTCTCTCTCTCTCTCTCTCTCTCTCTCTCTCTCTCTCTCTCTCTCTCTCTCTCTTATTGTACCCATCTCTTGTAAATTTAGACTCCAAGTGCACCTCAGGGAAATGTATACATGCTTTACAAAGTCTTGTTTTTTGCTATATTCAAGCCATGGGTATTGGTGATACCATCGGCTGTTGAATGCGCATAATTTCCCATTTATTTCAGTAGCTGGGAATTGTGTTAGCTGTGGTTGAGTTGCTGGCTCCACGATCCTCGTGTTTATATCGTGTGTTTGTCATGACGTAGAAAACCGGTTCTGTGAATAGAGGAGACAGACACACTACACGCTCTAATTACAAAGGAGAATAAACACTCAAAAGATTCAAAACATATCCTCCAGACACGCAGGATGTAGAGAGAGAATAGATGTGTATTAAGTAGAGATGTAACGATTTAGTAACTGCATCGATTTTAATTTTCAACGATCTACTATATCGATATGCAAACAGCAAAATATTGTATCTTTTGACTTTGTATCGTATCGAATCGTAATTGAAAAAAGAGAAAGAGGGGTTTATATCCAGTATCCAGGTATTTATTTTTCACACAGAATTTTTGGGTAAATAAATAGTTAATATATCGATTTTAAATCATTGAATCGAATCGTATCGTTCTAAATGAACCTGTCCTGTATCGTTCATGTATCGTATCGACCAAATCATTGAATCGAAACGTATCGTTCTAAATGAACCTGTATCGTTCATGTATCGTATCGACAACCAAGCATCGTGATACGTATCGAATCGTTGTTAAAACGTATCGTTACACCCCTAGTATTAAGCTGTCTGTCGGCCTTGAGCATAGGGCAGATATTCATAGTAAATACACAAAAAGCTGCTTGGCTGAGGGAAGGCACAGCTTAACTGAGTTAAGGCTCGGGCCTCACTGGGCTGACAGTAGATCCACCGCTGGATCATGTGTCATTAAGTCTGGGGTTTCAGGGTTTGAGTCAAATGAAGAACATTAACAGTAGTATTGAATTTTTGTCCATGCATTGCAATGTGATATTGCATTGATATTACATCATATCACATAGAACGAGTTTGTGTGAAATGGGACATACATTGTAGTGATTTGAGAAATCAACTTGAACTTTGAACTGATTCAGTTATTTTCCCTTTTTTCTCTTTTCTTTTCTTTTCTCTTCTGCACTGTAACTGTATCTATACATTTTTACTTTTTGTTTTATGCATCCTAATGTCATTTATAATTTTATAATTGTGATTCCTTTGCTTGATGCTCTGTGTAAAGCATTGCCTTGTAGTTGAAATGAACTGTACAAATAAAATTGTCTTGCCTTGAATGTAAAAAAAGGACATTCTATAAATAACAACTATATGCACAGTGAAATCCCTTGTATTAGCCTCATTATACTGGGAAGTGAGAAGATGGTAATAGGGGAATAGTTTGCAGATTAAGTCAATATTTCTGAAGAATCGTTCAAGCACCAAATGTGATGGATGCTGCATAAAATATGCCGCCCCCCCCAAAAAAAGTTTAATAATAAAAATAAATCATGAGGGGACCCCCCACTGGTGTAGAGTACTTTGTTTGAACCTAGTTGTATCCCATACCTGAATGTGCTTACATTAGATATTCAGTCCTGGCCTAGGGGAACCATGGAACATAGCCAAAACAAGGAGACGCAGTGTAAAAAGTAACTTTAGTGTTTATTAATGATCAAAACACAAGTCAAACAAACTAGAAATAAACAGATGAGGTGTGGAAATCAGTAGTCAGTAATGTAATGCGTGTATGGATGAGTGGATAGTGTAGTGTGGGTGCGAGTGTTGAATGTATTAACATAAATGTTGGAAGGCGTGCAGGTCAGGGAGGTGCAGAAGAAAGGGATCTGACGAAGAACTGGGGAGGAGGCTTAGGGCCGTGAGCACCCGGGCCTAGGTGCAAGCCAATTAGCCTGATGACCTGCATCACTCTGCTCCCCAAGTCCTAGGAACCAAATAGAAACAACAATTAGAAAGGCAAAGCAAACACAACTCATAACCACATAACCCAAGTGAAACATATGAAGGTGAAACACATATAGCAACTACACGACATATAACCTAAAATAGGGAACTAACTAACTAACTAACTATAAACTAACTAACTAACTAAATATCTAACTAACTAACTAACTATCTATAAACTAACTAACTGACTGTAATCACTTTGCAAACATCTGACCTTTGTCGCCCTCATGTGGACAAAATGAGTAAATACAAGTGGAAGTCGTCCATAAATCACTGTGTTTATAAAACATTAAAACGAGATGAACGCAGCATGACACCAGTTTCTACATGAATACATTGTGAGCTTGTAGATCGGCTATTTTCGGCGCGAGACACCGTCGTAGAAGAGAGTATTTAAGAATTAAAGCGGTTGTATTTTGAAAAAAAGACCAGAAGTGCTCACGTTGCGTTGTGTGTGAGGCTTGTCACGTTATGTGTTTTATTCTGAAAAGAAAACGGAGGTGTTCACGTGGCGTTCTATGTGAAGCATGACACTTGGTGTTTGGGAAATGTAGTCCTGTAAGTTCTTCCAGATACCCGTGGTGTAGTGTAGTATGGGAAATGTAGTTGTCAATTGTAGTTCTTTCAACCACCCGTGGTGGATGGGAAATGTAGTTCCTTACATGTAGTCCTCATAGATACCCGCGCAGCGTTACGTTCGACGTTTGACATGACAACGTGTTGCTGACGTCATATGTGACGTATGTCTATTTATGTAGCTAGAGGCTAGCTAGCAGCTAGCAACTGCTTTATGCAGCAACAAACTAACAAACCAATGAGTGGAGGAGGAATTAACGATACAAATCATCATCTTCTCTTTCTAAAATGATTAAATGGACTAAATATCCATAAATAGTGTTTGTTGAGTCACAGCGTCATAGTTATAAATAATATACACCAAGAGTAAACGAGAGTAGAGTTTGTCCACTAGAGGGCGACACAGTCGGTAGAATAGAATTAAAGGCATCATAACCTCCGTTTTTTATTATTCTATGGTATTTTTATTTTATTTTATTTTGATCGTATTCTATGGTCAAAATGTCCTCTTGTTTCAGGGTGACAACATTTTTCATGATGACAAAATATTGTGGCATAAAATGTAAACGACAACATTGATGGACATTTAAGTTAAAGCTGTCATAATTGACATTTAAGTTAAAGCTGTCATAAGATAAATGCGAAAGAGATTGTTTATTTTATACCTAACTGTAAATAGTGTATATTACATCAGTCATATTAAACAAGCATATTAGACAAACCATACAAAGACATATTGGAAACAATTAAAAGTTATTTTAAAAACACTGATTTGTGTATCAATGGTGATTGTGCAGAATTAACAGTCAGCCTGTGAATTTAAGCATGATGTCAGTCTGTGTGTCTGTGAATAATAGATACATTCCATTTTATTTTATTTCAGGCAGCTATCTCCTCTGTGCCTTGTCTGAAATTACACACTTCTACCATAATGGTATTAATTTAATTATTCTACCATATGAATCTGTCAATCATATCTATTAATGTAATTCACATTTTCACCCTTTATCAGTAAACTATTTGATATGTCAAAAATATGTAGGTATTTTTTACTTTACTGGAGTATTTGCAAATGTCAGTACTTTTACTTCTACTCCACTACATCTCAGAGGCAAATATTATAATTTTACTCCACTACAAATATTTGAAAACTTTAGTTACTAGTTAGGCCTACTTTGTAGATTTTGATTATTATTACTGAACATACATTAACCACTTCAGCCCAATAAACATTTCCACCATTTGAAAATAGGCAGCAGATCTACAATTGAGCTTGCAGATCTGCTATTATTTTAAGTGCCCACTCTTCCTGTGACGTCACCGCGCGAGCCTATGGCAATGCAGGCCGCTTTGCGGCAACATCACAGGGACAGCGCGAGCGCCTCATTCTCTCGTTTGTGTGTTTGTTAAAAAAACCTGTTTAATTGTTAGGAGGTAAAAAAGACTGTTAAAAGGTTAACTAAACAACTACTAATGTAACATTAGTCCACATGGACGTCGAGTAGAGTTAACAGTTTACCAGGGAGGTGGAACAAGCTGCTAAAACCCTAAAACAAGAGAATTATCTCCAAAAACAGGTGAGGTTTTCTACAGGTTGTTAGCTTGGCTAATTAAGTGCTTAGAATTAAAGGTATTGATTGTGAAGTGAATATATAGTATATGTGTTTTATTGAGCTGTGTTTGTGATGCTGAAAGACATTGATTGATTGAAAATTGTATTAGGCAAAAAAATGGAAAACATCACAATTACATTTATAATACTTTGTCTAAAAGGTCCGTCCAAAAAAGTCCTTGTGGTCTTGTTTACATTGAGGTCCTTGGTATTAATTTCATGACAGGCCAGTGCTGGAAAGTAACTGAGTACATGTACTCAAGTATGTCTCAATTTTGAGGTATATTTTACTTTACTGGAGTATTTCCAATTTGCAGTACTTTTATACTTCTACTCTACTACATCTCAGAGAGAAATATTGTACGTTTACTCCACTACAATTATTTGAAAACTTTATTTACTAGTTACTTTGTGGATTTAGATTATTATTACAAAACCTACAGTAACCACTTCAGCCCTCTATATATATATATATATATATATATATATATATATATATAGGGCTGTATATATATATAGGGCTCACAATGTATATATATATATAGGGCTCACAATGCCTCTCGGTGCGACACATTGTGAGCTTGTAGATCTGCTATTTTCTTTTCGGTGACGTCACTTTTCCTCATAACAGCTCGCTTTGCGGTGAGATTGAAGGGACAGCGCGAGCAGGGGTATGTCTCTGTCTGTCTGTCTGTGTGTGTCTCTCTCTCTCTCTCTCTCTCTCTCTCTCTCTCTCTCTCTCTCTCTCTCTCTCTCTCTCTCTCTCTCTCTCTCTCTCTCTCTCTCTCTCGCACGCACGCTCACAGCTGAGTCAAATGACTACACACAAGCAGCAAACACCAGACAGAGCGTTTGTTTATACAAAGCTCTGTTTAATTGTTTGGCAGTAAGTAAAAAGACTGTTTAAAAGTGAACTTTAACAGCTCCTAATGTAGCATTAGTCCACATGGTTATGAGTTATCAGTGTTTATTAGGCTGGTGAAGAGCAGGCTGTATAAAACACAAGTGAATGAATTGTCCATCCAGACAAACAGGTGAGTTCTCTACAGGTTGTTAGCTTGGCTAATTGTGTGTGTGTGTGTGTGTGAGTGTGTGAGTGTGTGAGTGTGTGAGTGTGTGTGTGTGTGTGAGAGTGTGTGAGTGTGTGAGTGTGTGAGTGAGTGAGATGTGTTTGTTTGTGATGCTGATGCGCCTATGCAGGCCCAGTCAGTGCTGGACAGTTCTCTAAATGTGCTCTAAAAATAAAGTTTGACTTGATACACTAGGCCAGTGGTTCTCAACCTTTTCATGTCAAGGACCCCCAAATTGACACTTATTAGCCCGCAGACACCCATTTGAAAAGATATGCCAGGGACCCCCATAAGAGAAGATTTTTTACGGCTCTAGCAGGGATTCTCAACCATTTTAATTTCAAGGACCCCCCAGTTTGACAAGCATTAGGGCTACGGACCCCCATTTAATGGTATTTCTATCTCTGGGACCCCAATATTGTAAAATCTATGTTAATGTAACTCTGAGAGTGTACAAATGGAACCAAATGGACCCGTTAGGTTCCATTTGTACACTCTCTGTCTATCATTTAGCTGGGATAATCTATCATTTAGCTGGGGACCCCCTGGAACTCCCTCAAGGACCCCTGGTGGTCCCCGGACCCTACTTTGAGAACCAATGCGCTAGGCTGCGTATGTTGTGACAGGATACAATGTACGTATATCTGGCTCTCGGTCACTTGAATTAATATTAGTTTACTTTCTTTCTTTCTTTCTTTCTTTCTTTCTTTCTTTCTTTCTCTCTTTCTCTCTTTTTCTCTTTCTTTGTTTCTCAGAGTGGAGACACAGACTGTGCTGAGGTCGTTCTTGTGCCCTAAATGCCCAGAAGACTGAGGTTCTCACAGTATAACACCCTCCCAGAACATCCACCTCTAATGACTACACAGAGGTTATCTGGTGAAGCTACCTGAGGGAGAGGAGAGATGGTGGGAGACGCCGCTGGAAGGCTCAATCCGAGGGATGCCCTTAGATCTGGAGATCTCGCTCTATCCATGGATTTGTCTGCATGGGGGGGGGGGGGATTCCTCCGCGCTGCTTGACCCTGGTCTTCGGTGGACCTCCACTGTGGCTCGATCGCTGAGTGATCAGAATTTCACGTGTGTATTCCACGTGTGTCTGGTCGCCTTACGGTGGTCTCCACTGGTGGTCTCCGCCAAAGACCTCGGCCCGCCGGGGGTTTCCTCTGAAGACACCTCAAAGTAGGAACCTCTTTAGGCCTGTCACGATTATGACGTCTAACTTGACGCTTGATTAATTGTCGCTCAAATGATTGTGATTAACGATTTAATTGTGTCGTACTAACATTATGAATACAACTTTGTCTGGCTTTTTTAAGCTTTGTAAACAAAGCTGCACAGGGCAGATATGATGCAGATATATTGCATAATTGAATAATTATCTGTACTTAAACACAAAAACATGAATTGTGGAAATAGCCGATCTACGAGCTCAAAATGTGACACGTTCTGAGCTTGTAGATCGGCTATATCCAAATCTTTGAAAATATGTCAAATTTTCAACATGGAAACGATTATCACGGTTATGACTATTATCCCCCAAAAAGTATTGCGACTATCTCAAATACTTGCAATTATGTAATAATTGTGACAGGCCTAATTTTTTCCTTTTCCTTTGCTGGATGCTGCAGCTGCTTCATGCTGCAGTTTGTTGGATGGTGCTTGTGGCGTATGCTTGTTGGATGGTATGCTTGTTGGATGCTGATTGTGTCGTATGTGTGCTGATGTGGTTAAAGATGTTGCTCTGCTGCTTTTTTTCCAGGTTGTTTTTTTCAGGTTGTGGAATCGAGCGCCGACGTTGAATCTACGACTATGTTGGTAGTGTAGGTTTTGTTTGCAGGTTGAATCTACGACTATGTTGGTAGTGTAGTTTACTAGTTTTTGTTTTCAGGTTGAATCCACGACTATAGTGTAGTTTACTAGTTTTTGTTTTCAGGTTGAATCTACGACTATGGTGTAGTTTACTAGTGTTAGTTTTCAGGTTGAATCTATGACTATAGTGTAGTGTACTAGTTTTTGTTTTCAGGTTGAATCTACGACTATGTTGGTAGCGTAGTTTTTGTTTTCAGGTTGAATCTACGAGGTAGTTTTTTTCAGGTTGTAGTACGACTATGTTGGTAGTGTAACCCTAACACGTTTTTTTCAGGTTGTAGTACGACTATGTTGGTACTAGTGTTGTGGCTGTTATTTTGTGTGTGTGAGTGTGTGTGAGAGAGAGAGAATTTGCATTCAATATATTTTTAGACATAAGCCTCTGTAAATCCAGGCCTTTTCAAAAGGACCAAAAGACCTGGTCGTTTGAAAGGTCACTTTTTGGTCGGTCCCAAAAGGTCACGTTTGAAAGGTCACTGTGTGTGTGTGCACGCGCGCACACACACACACACACACACTCGCACACGCACTCGCACACGCACACACGCGCACACACACACACACACACACACACACACACACACACACACACACACACACACACACACACACACACACACACACACACACACACACACACACACACCAGGGCTGGATACAGAAATTATTAACTGGGGGGGCATTAATAAATGCTGGGGGGCCCAAAACCATTTGGGGGGTTTTCGGGGGCCCCAAACCCCCCAAATGCATAGGAAAATATGCATTTTGGCAGTTAGACCTATAAAAAATGTTTTTTTTTTGTTTTTTCGGCTGTTTGTGTATTACTGCTTCCTATTGTTCTTTTGGGCTTGTTTTCCTAGGCTTCTTTCTCTCGCAATATCTGGCAACACTGCCCATGGAAAATCAGGGCAGAGGATTATTTGAATTGTGCAATGATACATGATGGAATATGATTAAGGATTATTTTGATTATGGTAAGCTCACATTTCATATCATGACATAAATGTAACTTTCAAAAAAAAAATATATATATATTTTTTAAAGATTTTTTTTGGGGGGGCAGTCAGGGCATTTGGGGGGGCATTGCCCCCCCTTGCCCATGCCTAGATCCGGCCCTGACACACACACACACACACACCGTATATCTAGGTGTGCCCTGGGATCTTTTGGCTATGCCCGGTGTGCCTTGGCACCAAAAAGGTTGGGAAACACTGT
Source organism: Gymnoscopelus braueri (assembly GCF_963280865.1). Taxonomy (NCBI): domain Eukaryota; kingdom Metazoa; phylum Chordata; class Actinopteri; order Myctophiformes; family Myctophidae; genus Gymnoscopelus; species Gymnoscopelus braueri. Next base: position 8,651,196 of record NC_137613.1, read on the forward strand.
AGCAGTATATACAGTAGAAACATTGTATCAGTCAGTTGATAAGGTCCCCTACTTCAGTGGTTCTCAAAGTGGGGTCAGTGGACCCCCAGTGGTCCATGACAGGGTTCCAGAGGGTCCCCAGCAAAATGGGGAACACTTTAACCCTATTTTATACTTCAGATAATACAAAGTAGCCAGTGCATTGCACATTGTTGTGAGCTTGTAGATCGGCTACTTTTGAAACATGTGGACATTTATATTCACAAATTTGCAGGATAATTGGGGGTCCTTGACATGAAAATGTCTGAGACCACCTGCTCTACTTTATCACTTTGTTAGTAAAGAGCTGATGCTCTTTATTCAGAAGAACTTCAGGTGAGGGTTTAATAACTATGAGCTTTCATACAAGGACACTGTCAACAACTCAACATAACATTGTTAACATGTAATATTTACAAGTATAACGGACCAGAGCATCTTTAAGCACCTTACTGGCCTGTTCATTTGTATTTGAAAATAATAGTACTACACATATCTGTCCTTTTGCATTTTTTCATCATATTTAACCACAACTGAAACAAACGCACAGACTCACAATGTTAATGCTATCAATCACTCTTACACACACCCATAGAATATATTATATATATATTTTTTTACAAATGCACTTGCAGGTACAAACCCTGCATGCACATACCAAATTACACTGACTCTGTCATGGGGTTATAAAGTGTGAGAACCACTGTGCTACACTAAATGGAGCAGAGCCTTAATTAGTATAACTGGTAAGACCTGTGAAGGAAGTAAGGAAAAAAGGCCCAATTTCTTTCCAACATTGTCACTCGGCACTTCCCCGCCTCCAGGAAATACACGAGAGACGTTGTGTGGCTATAAGGCTGAAAGCATCATCAGGGACATTCACCACCCCACTCTTCGAACCGCTGCCGCATCCACGGCTGGGCAAACGGTACAGGAGCATCGGGAGCAATACCAGCAGACAGGTTTTTTCCTAGCAGCAATTAGACTGCTGAACAAGAGCCAAGTCTGGTGTGCATGGACTGAATTGAAATGAGTTTTAAAGGGACTCGATTTATATACACACATTCATGACTTTTATTTATTATGCACTTTAGTCACATTAATTGTATTATGCAGATTAGTCATACATTATGCACTTTATGCCTCTCCTCTCTCTCTCTCTATGAGATGACTTTCTATCTATCTTTTAACTGCAATTAATTGATGAGCCTGCACAACTAAGAATTTCACCCACCTTACTTGTAATGTGATGTGACAATAAAGATTGATTCCTGACTGAGTACTCTTATTAGCTCAGGAACAGTAACTGTTGGTTTAGTGCTGACCTCTACTGGTGGCATGGGGAATTAAATGAATTACTAATAACAGACTATTTGAAGAGGAACTTTATTGAAAACTGTGTTATATTAACATGTTTCAGATTAGGGATGTACTGTACACCGCACTGCGAACTCCAATGGTTTATATGTTGCGTTTTTGGTAACAATTAAGACCTCCAGAACATGAAAAGTTTGTAGTGACACAGGAGAGAGTGAGTGCAGACAGGTGCACAATCAGAAAGTCAATCAGGCATCATTAATAAAGAGTCATGAAGATTAACCAATAGCAAGGCCTCAAGTGGTCCCAATCACAGAGTAAATATTGAAAAAGAATTCATGTACAGTTGCCCACTTACAATATATAAACAAGTCAATCAAACATCGTCACTCAGAGTCATTCAGATTGACCATTATTAGTACAGAAATATACAATTATTAGTACAGAAATATAAAAGCACATCTCTCTCCCTCTCTCTCTCTCTCTCTCTCACTCATGTTCACTTATCCATTAGCATGTAATGTTTTGTTGATATAATCTTTTTTTGTATCATTCAAAATTTAACGTTTTCTTTCAGGGAGGGCACACTGATAATTGTGATAATCTTTCCCTGTTTGTATATATTTTAAAATGAGCCTGATTGGAGGCAGTGAGGTCATTTTAAGATAAAACATTACTATGGTTTAGATTCTTATTCATAATATTGTCCACAAATAGGCTACAACGTAATGCAATCACGATACTTAAAACAGCTCAATGAGTTTTTTTAGAACAGTTCTGCCCTTTCTGTCAATAGAGCGAATCAGACATTGTCTCTCGGGCAGTAGATCAGTTTTGATCACTTAGGTTATATAGAAAATCTTTCTGACTCCATGCTGTGTTCTATTGTCTGCATTATTGAAAAATTAATCCCGACAGGGTGATTATGCACAGACGCAGAGCGGAGGTGCATAATCACCTGAGGATAAGGTTAGAAGTAAGTAAATTAGTTTAGGGTTATAGTTTTGCTGAGGTTAAGTTTAGGAATAAGGTTTTGGGACCGTTTTACTGAGGTTACATTTAGAAATAAGGTTAGGTTTAGGCATAGTTTACTTAGGTTACGTTTAGGAATATCAGGTGAATACCACCGGATTTGCCCCAGGACGACTGTGTTTTAGGGCGATATAGTTTACAGAACATGCAGCTTTTACAATCTAGCTTTGAAGAAAAGCCTAGCTGAAGAGTACAAAAAGACTAGAATAGAATAAGATTGTGTCAACTGATAATCATAGATACAATTATTTGGTCCTGACTTCTTTATAAAGGCTTTTGAGGCTAGCTTTCAAAAACAACCTCCATACTTTCATGAAGCCCTTATCACTCAAATCAGCAACATAATGCAGGTAAACTTTAAGTACCTGCAGACAAGATCATGATCAGAGCCGCCCAGCCTAGTTTGTAAGACCAGGAGAAGGACCATTCTTTGTAATCCCTTCCCTTAACGGTTCTGGGCATCACAGCAGTATAGATGGCCAAGACCATCAGAACAATGAAACCTGGGATAGGTGGGAGATCGGGAGATTATTAATCATAGTGTGCGTGCGTGTGTGCGTGCGTGCGTGTTAGTCTGTCTGTCTGTATTACTTACTCTTACTCTGTTAAACTAACTCTGAGGAATATAATGTGTATATGTGTGTGTGAAGACTTACTGGAAAAAAAGAATAGCGATGCTGCAGCCAACAAGCGGTTATACCTCCTGAAGGGTGAGACCGGGGCAAAGGACTTGATGCCAACGATGATTCCAACGAAGCACGATATGCAAGACAGGATCATGAATCCGCCAGTGGCTTGGAGTAGTGATGCTTATGGTGGAGATAGACAGAAGGAGGGACATGGATTCATGGAACAAGTGGAGCAGAATTGAACTTTTTATTTATTAAAGTAATGTGCTACTTCATCATACTACAGAGTGTCTCACACAAAGTACCAAAATAGCTGATCTAAACCAAGCCCCCCCAGAACCACGGTAGAACAGTGAAGCGGCCAAGCCTGGTGGTCATATCTGATATTGCAACACTTCTGCATTTTGCGTGTTAATCTGCAGTTTGTGCGCCTGCTCACGACGCGCCACGACCCAATATTGCATAGACCCAATGGAACCAATCTGGAACCAATAGTGTACTTCCAGGTGCTTCAAAACGCCACTGAGCAACTTTCATTGAAATGAATAGCTTGGGGCGGGGCAATCCGCCCGCTAGATATAATAACTCTATGATCTAAACTTGTAGTCTGTCTGCCTTGGGTTTTATAAATATTGAACCAATGAAAAGTATTGAAGAGCTTGTGACTAAATAATAACTACATTGAATCCATCGGAACACAGGCTCTTTTTTTCATTTTCTGAGATATTTTGTTCATACACGTTTTCTACCAGTCAGCAACAAAATCATCAGTAATGGATTTCTGCTATCTTTGGTTAAATATAGTAAATTCCTCTGTTATTTAACTCTGAAAGTGTATAAGAGTACAAGTGTACCTTTCTACAATCTTTACAAGAGTGTGTGCCCGGTCTTCAGAAATGATCATTTAATGCAATTACAAAAACGTTCAAACAGAATATTCTGGACAGGCCTGGTCAGGTCTAATGAAGCCTGACAGCGCATCGTGGGTTGAAGTCCCGTTCCTGCCAATCTTTGCTGCATGTGTTTCCCCATCTCTCTCTCCCTGTTTCCTGTCCATCTCTACTTAGACCATCAAGAAGCCAGAAAAGCCAAAAAAAAAAAAGAAAAATACCGAATTGAGTGATTGATGGATTTATTGTCAAAACTAGTTAATTGATGGAATGTTTTATGTACCTTAAATAATGTTTTTGTTTTTTTTTTAATAACAAATGTAAAAAGGACAGGCTCTAATAAGCTACAAGCTTCTGCCTTCCATTTTCGTTAATGTGTCATTGTCTCCGCCAGGCCGAAAGGCATGGCGAAAGAGTATGTTTTGCACCCTGTCTGTCCGCGCGCGTGTGTGTGTGTGTCATTCTGTCAGTGTACAGCTAATCTCCGGCACCGTTGGATTGATCGCAGAGAAACTGTGCACACACACTGCCTGGATGCCAGAGCAGAATCTCTGCACCGAACTTTTCACATGGGCCTGTTATAGCGCCACTGTTAGAGGGTTCAGAAAATGCCTCTATTTTAAGGGGGCGTGTCTGATAAAATGAATATCAAGTATCTAAATACTGAATCAAGCAACTTAAAAACGGTCTGGGGGGCTCACAAAAGTAGATGATAAAATGACCCAAAGTTTTTTTTAAAGTGAAATATCCCTTTAAAGCGAATGTGAACTGTCAGTGACATGTTTTGTAATGTTTTGAGTGTAACTGAAGTAAGTTTGGACGAGTAGTTTTATTGTTTTGTTGAGTTGCATAATGGCTGCTGCCAGGTAGTTTGTTACACTGTGTTACCTCACAGAAAGCACACGTGGTGCGCGTGTGCGTGCTTGTGTGACTGAGAATGTGTTATTTTCAATGTGTATTTGAGCTAAGGATTTATAAAAGTCCCTTTTTCTCTGCCTTCTGTTGTTTTTGGCAAAAACAAGCCACATTCAAATGGCCATAGCACTGTAATGGATTACCGCGACCGGACAATTATTATTCTTTTGATTCTACCGTTCTACGAGACTCTTGTGCATGTAATGAGGCGATCTCCGTGAGAAAATATTCCAGGGAAAATATTCCAAGATTTTTCAAAAGTAAGTAGAAACGCTCGTGTTAGCTGGCAGTGGGGTGACACCATTACACGTTTTTAAAATAGTTAACATTGCCCTAGTATTATAAACATAATAAACTGGAGGACACCATATTAAAACACTGGGAGAGAGTGCGTACCTCCCAGAGCTCTCCAAAATGCACACGATGGGAGACATTCTTATGCTTCATTTAATGTAGTTGTATTCAACGCATGTTCAGGAGTAGAGACCTCCCTCTGCTCAACCTCTGCTCAACTTGATAAGGCAATCACCTTACCAAGTTCAGCTGCGCTGCTTATCTCTCAGCCAATCCACACTGCAATCACCACAGTATAAATACACCTGCAACTGTTTCAACTACCTGTTTGATTTGGCTGCTCGCAAATCCAAATTCCCTCCTCCTCCCCAACCACCTCCTTTCTCACCAATTTTGCTCATCTAACTTTTTCCTCCATCCTCCAGGAGCCCTAGGGCGGGGCAGTGTCGGAGCGAAGGCGACAGACCGCTCCTGAGCAGACAGACCGCTCCTGAGCAGAGCAACGCGGCGGTCGCCTGGCTCCCGAGACTATACCCCCACCCTGAGTCTCGCCCCGCCTCGGGCTCCCCAGCAATACACATATATTTCATTGTACATTGGTTCAATAAATGCTGTTTAACCTGAGCAGAAGGTGTGGTCTCTTACTAGTGAACACTTGGTTGCGCGCCTGTTGCTAGAGCTATACCGAAAATATCTGATCTATTTTCTATGAGGCATATGCTCCGTTTATTTCCATCAGCGCTTGCTTGTCTGTTCACACGCAAAGCTGGCTAAATAATCTTTGGTTTTATTTCCTGGGTTAATGAAGAAAGTTCTTGAAATGCCACCTCAATTGTTGAACAGGACTGTTGTGTTCAGATCAGCCTGGTCGCCAGAGAAACATAGAAACAAACGTAACACTAACGAACCCTAAACCCTAGTCCTAACCTTAATCTCACAAAAAGCAATGCCTAAACGTAACCTTAACCCTAACCATGAACCTAAACGTTGAAATGCAACGTACCTCAAATTTAAAAAATAGCATTTCGGCATGATCACGCCAGACCACGCCTCATTTTAAGACCAACACACCCCCATGTGAAAAATATGTGCAAGATCATTTGGTATCTAGTCCATTTTAATTTAACCACTGTGTCAGGGGGACAATACGGAAAGCACTTTGCGTTTTGCGTTGTGCGCATGTATATACCATGTGCTACAATGTCCATTTGATATACTGTATGATATCCATGAAGCATGTTCCACTGTTGAGGTGAATGATGATAGGTGAATGTGATTGTAAAGTTTAAACATTTGAGTGGTTGGAAAGACTAGAAAATGCAGTCCATTTACCATTTACCCACACATACTGTATACATAATCTTGTAACTCTCGATCTCCCATCTTTCCCAGCTTTGTTCTGATGATCATGGCCATCTATACTGGTATGGCGTTCTCTGACTTTAAAGGTCAGAATGCCGATAACTGGTACTTCGGCTCATCTTACAAACTAGACTGGGTGGCTACAGTCATGATCTTGTTTGCAGGTAGGAAATGAGTAAACCCACCTCACCAAGAAGAACCACATTGTTATCCTAATCTGAATCTGGGTAGATGAAAAACCAACATACTGTACACTGTGGTGTTCATAAAATTTATCAGGGGTCGGCAAGAAAGTTTAGCCTCGGGCTAATGTTCTTCTATAAGAAAAAAAATCAAAGTCTAATTTAAGACATTGATAGTAAAATTTGTATCGGGCAGTAAAGAGAATATGAGCTTGACAATATATTCTATGAAAGGGTATTTTTGTCCTCAGTTTGTGGCAGAGCCCTTCTATAACAATAGGCCATTTGAAGCCAAATTCTACCTGTTTACCATGTTGTAAAAATCTTTCTTCAGACAGATTGTAAAAGCCACATATTCTGTACAACACTGTGAATATAGCCTATAGAATATTCCTTGTTGGGCCTCTGTCTGTTGCAGGTATCTTGCAGATGTGGGACTACAGAAAAAGAAGGATTGGTCCATGCTAGAGGGAGACAGCCACTCTGACAGAAATATATTCTACAAAAAAAATTCTACCAAAATGGTCAGAAGTTCAGAACTGATCTAACTCAAGAGATGACGTCTGACACTATTGACAGAGACTAAGAACTGGTCCAGGGACTGATCCAGAAAGATTCATTATGCTTTTAGAAGTCTTGTGATTCCTTTAGGTTATATTCTTAATCATTTTAACCATGCGTATATTGTAATGTTTTACTTCAAATGATTTCACTGCCTTCATTTAGGATCACTTTACAATTATGTGAAAAATATATTTCTAATTTGAGACATGTATGGCAGAGTTTTCAATAAAGTTCCTCTTCAAATAGTATGTGATGTTATTAGTTTTAATGTATTTAATTCCCCATGCCACCAGTAGAGGTCAGCACTATACCTCAATGGAAAGAAAATCAAATGAAAAAGCAACAACAATACTTTATTGAGCTAATTTGGACATTGAAGACTCATTGATTCTTTTTAAGATACAGTACGTAAAATTCCGCATCCTTCTCTAAACCTACACATTAGTAGTAGGACAGACTATAATCTAAAAAGAGGCAAAAGGTTTTGTGTTATTTTGTGTGGTGGGGAATAGAGATCATTAGTAAACTCAGCAAAAAATAATAAACCCACACTGTAGAAATGTTCCTTTCCCTATTCCTCCTAAAGGCCGCTTGGTCTGAAGATGGTCTATTAAAGTACTTGAAAGTCATACACAAACATTAAGTATATTACAGTACAGTATTTTACTTTAAAACACTTATTTTATCTTTTTGTTTTTAAGTTGTTTGATTCAATATGTAGTCCATTTAACCAGACACGCCTATATAAGTGTGTCTCTCACTTTTTGTTGCAGAAACTAGATTCTTTTCACCATATTGGGTACAGATGAGAGTCATGCAAAAATGACTGTCAAACAGGGTTTTGATATTTTGTATGTTTTTTCTTTTTTAAAACCTCTATAACCATAACCCTACTATCAATGCAATATGCAATCATTCATGTTATGCCCAAGTCTAGGGGTGCCTAAAATATAACATGAAAATGTTTCCGCCTTCCCCAGGTCCCAAGTACAAGAACAAAGGTTCAACTTGCAAAATAAAGTGAAGTATTTATTTACAAAAATCTGATTTGACAAAATAGTGTGTCACAACAATGAATACAGTAGTTCATATAGTTCAGTCAGACAACTCTTGGATTGGATTAGAATATATATTTATTGAGCAAGCTTGAGCATGGATATAGAAAGCATAAGGAAGCATAGTTTGGCGTCAGGCCTCTGAATCCATTCACTCCCTGTAAGAATAACATTTTAGTAAATGTTACATGCCAAATAGCATTTACAGGGAATGAATAAAGACCCCCATGGGGATCTAGAAACAGAGCCTACAGGTGGATGCCGGGGAGGCGGGTGGGATGACTTTCATGGGCAGCAGCAGGTAAGCAGCGAGCAGCAGTAGCAGATCTCAGCAATAGCAGCAGCAGCAGCAGCAGCAGCAGCAGTAACGACACACGTCGGCTCAGCAAGACAGTGTGTCAGCAGCATACGTAGGCAAGCAAGGGCAGCAGATCCGGCAGGATCTCGGCAGCAGAGCAGCAGCAGCGTCGCACGTCAGAGCAGCAGAAGAGCGCAACCAGACTGAGCAGGTAGGCAGAGCATTACTTATAACCCACCGACCAGGAGAAGAGTGCATGTGACTTAGTCACCTGATCGGTTAGCCCAATCCCTTGAGTTGCCTGGCCTGAACTAGCTCCGTAAACTGCGCCTCATTTGTCAGTGTCACTGAAAAGTCAAAATACAGAGCTTACTGAGGATGACGTTCAAAGAAACAAACAAAGAGAACTAAGCTGAAAATGTATAAATCTTACCTATCGAAAATAAAATAACTTACCTCCCTAACATAAACATGAATCAAGAGATCAAGTAACAAAAGCAAACTCAATTAACTCTACAAAATATCAAACAACTAACTGAACAACAAAACTTGGGTGGTTGCCAGTTGGGAGAGGAGCAAGACGGGAGACGCCCCTTGCTTTGGGTCTCATTTTATAGCCAACTTCCTTGCCGGTTAGCCACTCAGGAGCTTGGAACCCAGGAAGCAACCCCTCGAATCAGAAGTGGAGGGGGGGGGGGGGGGGCAATACTTTGCAATGGGGGGGGGGGGCAACCTTATGCCAGAGAGTTGCATATTAAAGGAACTGAGTCGAGCATAGGCCAGGCGCGTATCGTCATTGGGGCCAACGAGGCCATGGCCCGGTCTGTAAACCCAGCTTGTCCCTGTGTAGGGGCAAGATCCAGGGGAAAAAAAATAAAATAAAAAAAATCAACATTAGCAGCCCCTCACCCTATTCTGTTGTAGCCGACCACAGAAAGTCGCCTTTGTTTTCAAATGGGGCTCATTTGCATTCGGCCGAATTGTTAATGAGTGGCCATTAAAAACCAGTTTAGCCGTCAAACCGGTTCTGGCCCGGTTCTAGCCCGGTCAACGTTAGAATCCACCAAACGCCACTGACATAGGCTACAGATAATCTCGCAGTTATACGTGTAAAAATAGCAGGGCTCGCAGATCAACACATTGTCAACAGACAACACTATGAATCTACTGTCACCAGCATGGCTAATACAGTGCAAATACATCATCCTATCTAAGCCCTATATACTTACAGTAAGTGTACCCTGAATAGCAAAAATACCCTATCTACAGGATTACAATGCACTGTAAGCTGGTAGATCTGTTATTTTAGCTATATTTAAAAATATGTAAATTGTGTTTAGAATGTGTTTTTTTTTATCTTTGAATAATTGTCATGATTTACAAAAACTGGCAGTCCCAAATGCACAATGAGCAGACACAACACAAAGCAAGCAAAGACGGGGAAATGTCGTTGTGTAAAGCGGGCTTGAGGGGACGTGGTGAGCTGGCTGGCAAGCGGGCACGGCAAGGCAACATACAGGCAGGCAACAGAGCAGGTGGGTATGGATTCTGAAGCACAAGATAAGAGAGTGAGTTGAAGGCAAAACACAAGGAGCAAAAAACAAAAAGGTTTCACACAAAAAACTGCAATTCACCAAAAATAGTTTTGGTAGGAATAAACTGGTTAGAAGCGTTACTACCACAGCAGGCTGTAAAACGATCTAGTGCGCGCACACACACACACACACACACACACACACACACACACACACACACACACACACACACACACAGCCATGTATGCCCATATGCAGACAGACACCATGACAATAAGGACATGCACAAAATAGGGACACCGAGGGGGAAGTTGTTAACAGAAACTATTCCCTATTGTCTGAGTTTTTACACTTCCAGCAGTCAGAGAAGCAGTTCTTGGCTGACTCCCCAATTCTCACAACCGCCGAAATAGGCCCTAAAGACAAGTTTCATACTTAACCACGCTTGCGTTCTGAGGACCACAGGTTCCATGAAGGAGTATATTGATGGAGGAGGTACAGTAAGATAGATACTGGGGGCCAAGCAAGGACAAGGAAAGATTTGTAGCTGAAGAGGAGGACTGATGCAGATTTTAACTGGAAGCTAGTGTAGGTGCTGGTGGATGAGGGTGATGTGCTGCCAGAGGTTGGTGTCGTGAGAGCCCTGACAGCTGACTTCTGCTCATACTGAAAGGTTGTCTACTGAAGCATTATTAGCTATAGAATATCTAACATGTTAAGGCTTCAAGGCATTTTAAGTGTATGCTAATTGAGGTGAACACACATCTTATAGGCCTATGGACCATTCTGCTTGACTCAGCAAACTGAACAAACCAGCCAAGCCCTTAAGATAATAATAACATTTTTGAAGTTGGGCACAATTTCCCAAATTACTGAGCTTAACTTAAATTTACCGGAAAGTTTCTGGCCATTGCAATTTCTATCTCTTAAGGCCAGTCCACATGCAACTGCTTGCAACCATTATCCCCAAATGGCAGTTCCAAGAAGCTGCATCGGTGTGGACTGGCCTTTAGGGTTAATTTTATAGTTAGATCAGTCGTGGTTATCTCTAGAGGTCTCCACCAGGCCAGGTACTGTAGAAGTTAATCTTAGCCAATCAGGATGAAATATAAAAAATCTGACAGGTCCGTCTTGATGACATGTCTATAGAAATATTGTAGGCATTTTGTTCAAACGGACCACTCCTGGACCATATAATAATAATTCATTAATATTTTTTTTATTTCAATGAGATAGTCCAGTTATAATTTCCTCACAAGTTACAACAAATTCTATGATGTTAATATAGCTGATGAATTTAACTACAGATCATAGTATTATAAAAGCTGATTAATTGAACGGCAGATTATTATTGATGAATGAATTTACATAATGTCTTAGACAACATTTTTGTTTGATACTGCCACATTTGAATGCATCAACTATTTACAAAAGTATTTTTTCCCTGAACCAAGCAGGACAGCCCAAGTCCTCTCTCAAATTAAGTCCATTTCAAGTCGATGTGCAACCCTGAAGATACATTTCACAGCAGGCTTTATACAAGTTTCTTCTAAAGCAGCATTTTCATTCAAGGCTATTCAAATCATTGAAGCAAAAAGTTTCTAAAAGTTTCTAAAACAGCAAAATTCTAAACATAAAATAACCATCAACAACAACTTAAAATTATAGTAAATGACATTGACATGATAGTCTACTAAAATCATTAGTGTTCAAAGATACAATTTCATTTTATCGGCATAACATTTTAAAACAATTTTGTGCTTTCTAATAACATGACAAAACAAGCCCCAGAATGACATCTGCAGAAAGGTTCCAGTTGGCAAATTTGGCATCGATGCACAACTAAATTGTTGTTCCTTCTCCCACAGTCTGGGGTGTGGCAAGAAAGCACAATGCCCCGCAGGCAGCTTAACCAAATCAGGTGACAAAAACAACATTGATTTCCTCCTCCAGTCACTCGGACATGTTGCAACACCGAGATTGACTTGTTAACCAGAGAGCATCCCCAATTGTAGTCTATGTTTGGGTGAGCTTTTAGATGTATTGTGTTTGTGTGGGCAACTACTTATATGTATGTATGTATCTTCCAAGCTTTCTTTTTTAATTACATAATACTCGTTCTGGGCTTCTCGCCCCTGACAAATACCCTGTATTAAAAAATGGCCTAAAACTAAGCCTTTTTTTTTAGAAAACTAAACTATATTAGCAAACCCACTTAAAAAGCTAATTGCAATGTATTAAAATCAAACTGAAAATTAAAAGCCAGAAAGTACCACTACAATAACCCTGTCTACCGAAACTGTAATGCTGGAGACACCCAGTCCCATCTCATGGCTCTCGCCTCCCTGTCACATTGAATGAAGGGGTGTGTACAATGGTAGCAGGGCAAAAATAGCCAACGAGAGCAACATGTAAGACTTTGTTTTATTTCACTATGGAGTTGAGTCTTTTCCCCTAGGAGGGCAGAGGAAGACTTATGAATATTATTGAGCCAAATGCGCCAATGTTCAGACTCATCCAATCATGTTCCAAGGTACTGTGTAGCGCACCGACAGAAGTGAAAATTAAAAGTTCAAGTGGCGTTGAGATGACATGAGATGGGAGGTATCTCTCCGGTTTCTTCTTTTCTGCTCAAAATTCAAGAGATGTGTGTGATCGGTTTCTGCCGGTAGGGAGGGAGACAATGTCTGTCATTGTGTCTGTCATTGTGTTTAGCCAATGGAAAAATAGCACAACAAATTTAAATACTGTTTCCTCAACCACTCATGTTGTGATTGGTTGAGGCAGTCTACAGGCTGTACAGATGTTGTATAAAAGGAACATTAAATGACTCTTTCTGTCTCTCTGATTTGTTGTAACACTTTGATTCACTTGTTAACCAGATAGACATATATACAGAAGAAAAAAACAGTAGACAGATAAATAGTAGAATAAACCCTAACCCGCCCAAAACATAATAAGAGAGACAGGTCTGTTGAACTGCTGTATTGATTATTTCACTCGACAACCTACAACTTCACTGAGGTAAGTGCAGGACTACTATGACTACGTAATATAAACTGATTGATTGACTGATTGACTGACTGATAGTAGTACTACTATTAGTACTAACAGTACTAGTACAACTGCTTCTACACAATATTCCCTGTTTTACAGTAAAACACCAATGTGTGAGCTTTTAAGATTTTAACATTTAAGACCTTTAACACTTCTGCTTAGGGTCAAATCTGACATTTTGAGGTTAAGATATGTGGGTCAATATCATTGTAGGGTGTCTTCATGTTCAATTTGCATTATAATTATTAAAATATATATTGCATTCGGGTACGTTTTCATATTCCTTAAACATGACTTGCTATGTGTGTGTGTGTGTGTGTGTGTGTGTGTGTGTGTGTGTGTGTGTGTGTGTGTGTGTGTGTGTGTGTGTGTGTGTGTGTGTGTGTGGGGGGGGGGGGGGGGGGGGGGTCCAGAAGTGCACTATAATTGTAAGAAATGAACTGTTGTATTGCTTTCTTGCTTCCTTGTTCCGTGTTGGGAAATCCCAAAGTCCTCTTGGAATTATTTCATTTCATACTGTGACATTAAGTAGATTATTTATTTATTTGTTACACTGTGCTGCTGTGGCGCCACAATTTCCCTTCGGGGATTAATAAAGTAGATCTCATCTCTCTCTCTCAAGTATACAGTATAGTGTAATCTTTGAAACTGCTGATGTTCACTCAATAGCCCTCATCATTTATCACAACATGCAAGTTTGATTAATGAGGCCCAATGTTTCTCTTCTCTTTTTATGCCAAATAGCCTTCGCCTACACATCTGTTCCTTATTTTTTATATAACTAAATGAGAAGCAGCATCTAGACATTGGATGTCTGTATATGAGCAAGGGCATTGAACAATTTCACACATTTCACTATACACTAATTATCACACATTAATTACTAGGGGGGCTAGTGCTGATGTGATTTCGACCTCCAAATATTTTTCCGTGACCCCCCTGAGTGACTGCAGGAAGATTCATGCACCCCCCCCCCCCCAACCACCATAAACCATATGTTTTATATTCACACCAACAGTAGGTAGGAGAAAATAAAACGAATGCTGATCGTTTATAATAGGACAATTAGCACCTGTCGGGGGTTCATTTGGTTCCAGTGTGCCCTCTTTCTTGGGGTTTCAAAAACATAAAACATCCCAAACGAAAGAATGATTAAGCAACTATGTTCTATTTTTCATATTAACTAAATCTAATAATCTTTTTACAACCAAGCTGTCAAAAACACAGAGTCGGGTGTGATTCTCTCTCTCTCTCTCTCTCTCTCTCTCTCTCCCTCTCTCCCTCTCTCTCTCTCTCTCTCTCAGATCTGTTCTTTTTGCACACACACGCATCAAAAGTCGTAAATCAAATCAATGGACAGAGAGACGGAGGAGTTGGTCCCTAAATAGTTAGACAAGACATCGATCGAATAAAGTTAATAAAAACTAACGTTATAAACTTGACCGGAAAGAGAACATTTCAGTGTACACCCGGCAGCTAACATATTGGATGTTGAACATAGAACATTAGTTCATCTTAAGATCGCTTATGATCTCCTCCTATCTGCGATGTGTGGGGATATGACTGTGATCAATGGAATGACACGAGCGTAAGTGCGCAGCGTCCCGCACACCAGAGACGTACACACACACACACACACGCACCTATCAACTGCTTTTCACTACAGTTAACGGGTGGGGCTACTTCAGATATAATAACTTAATACATTTTATTTGTCGCTCAAATACCGGCAGAAGTGGATTTCTCCGACCATGGTGCATGAGTTGATGCAGTTTTCCATTCGGGGTGATAATCTGACGGCGTGAGAAATGTGTGGGACGTAAACAGAAGTGGGAGATACCAAATCGAGTCACCATACAGGGTAAACTTGATATAGATAGGGGAGTAAAACACGTATGAAAATAAAATAAAAATAACATTTTTAAAATACAAAATTCAACAAATTAAAGTTGTATGACCCCCGCTAAAGGCAAAATAAAAAAAAACTTGCCTGTCTTCCTGTTTGGTGACAACCAAAACTAACTTTTATGTGCTTACATACTGTAACAATTGTGTGACTTGTATGTGACACCACTTTCATTAATAGCTGCAGATTAGCATTTTGTTCATGCCAATATCTGTACTCGGCACAATACCTGTTTGGTGAGAACCAAAGCTATTTACCTGATGTGATTACATAACCGAGGCCTTAACCTCAAAATGTCAAAAGAATGGTGTTGTTGGACAAGGAACTTTGAGCACAGAAATGACTTGGTGCCAAGTTTATTTACATAGAATTATACTATACATTATATTTGTTCATGTTCTCTAACAAAAGAGGAAAGGGAACTTGTTACAAGGGACACAAGTTAAAGTCCAGTACTTTTAAGTCTAGCAATTTGACACAGCCTATGTTACGTTGTCGGTTTAAAGCCCTCTAGACGTCAAGCATCTATTACATTATTTTTTACTTCCATCAAACGTACAATAAATGTTTTTAATTAAGATAGTTATTCTTTACAAATACCTTTTACAATTGTTAAAATAATAACTAGTATTAACTCAAACTCAAGTTTGATCTGCACCTCCTCTTCCTTACTACTTTTCACATCTAAATAGAATGATGGAGATAAGTCAGTGTTTCCTCCTTATTCTCATGGAATATGCATTCTTCCTGTTTGTACCAGGGACGAACCATGGCAACCTTACGAACAGCCACCATCATCACTATTCTGCAGGAGTTGGGAGACGATGACTTCAAACAGTTCAAGTGGCACCAAGAAGACCTATGGTGCTGAGAGAGGCCTGATGTTCACAATGGACCTTCTGAAGGAGATGAACATGAATGATGTAGTTTCCCGGTTCTCAAACACTGTGTCACCACAGACAAGAGAAGGTAGATCAAAAGAAGTTAAACATGGGTACATGTCTGTACATTATGTAAAATCCATATAGGCCTACTAACTGTATAGCAAAACACAAGGATCACTACGCTCTCTTTTGGGATGCTTTACTGAACTATTAGTATTAAGAGTATATGCTGTACAGCATCCAGATGGCTACAACATGCAACATGTTTTGAACGTATAGATCAAAATGTATTCTATGTTGTTGCAGCCTGTAGTAGCGTGCTGTGCTATCACTGCCATGCACGCACACACCCAGACCCACACACACACGATTTGCGACTTGATTTGGCCTTCTTCAATAGGGAGTTAAAGAAAGAAAGAAAGAAAGAAAGAAGCAGAGAGTGAGGGACGGGCACACAGACAGACAGACAGACCTCTATTTATCCCTGAGGTGGAAATTCATGTTAATACTAAAGGGTTAATACTTGAGAGTAACCTAACTTGTATAATAATGAGTTGGGAATGGTATAATGTCCCTTTCTATAGGATGTGTTGTAGCCACTAGAGGCGATGTCATAAAATCCTTGTTAAGAGTGGATGTGTCTTGGGCTTCTCTCTCTCTCTCTCTCTCTCTCTATCTCTCTCTCTCTATCTCTCTCTCTCTCTCTCTCTCTCTCTCTCTCTCTCTCTCTCTCTCTCTCTCTCTCTCTCTCTCCTTTTCCTAGCAGCTACCAGTGATGGTGGAGAGACTGCAGGGAGAATAGCAACAGGTAAACTACAATGGCAACTTCACTTCTATCATTATGGGCCCCTCAATATATGATAGACATTTGAGGTCAATTAGACAATGTGTTAATACTTCCTAAAATAGTCCCAAAGGAATTCTCTTTAACTCTCTCTCCCTCAGTTGTAAAGTATCACTCCCTCTATCTATCTCTCTCTTGTTCCCTCTCTTTTCCATTACATCCCTCTCTTCCTTCAACCTCAGAATGTCGGCCCAGTCAAGAGGGGGCATTTCCAGAAGAAGCAAGGTAAGGCCCAGACTCCTATGTTGGATCAGTACTGTTGTAATCAAATTAGCTTAGGTGGATTACAGCAGTCAGCCTCTCTATGTGTCTAAACTGAACATATGTCTGCACAATGTTCATACTGAGTTACGTTTCTGATACAAATTGTAATAGCTTGATACTTTGTTTTGTGGGATGTAATAACAGCATGCCGTCCATGTATGGTAGATCTCGTTGTGATCACGTGATTTCTGGGTGTACCCTTCTTCTTTGATCCATGGGATCATTCACAGGCTGTGGAACAGCCCCCCCCCCCCCCCCCTCAAAATGGCCCACTCCTGCAGACTTTGGAAGCCGATCTTAGTGACTGACAGATACGTCTTGATCACACGACTGGACAAAATCTGTAGGAGAAAACATGTCTCCCGCCACGGCCTTTGTGGCCACCAGCCTGGCGGAGACCAATGGCAGACTTAACTGTAGAGAGTTAGAGTTAGGGGGAGTTAGACCAACGGTTAAATGGTTAAATATTAACCATTTAACCGTTGGTATTAACTGGATAAAAAATTCTTAACAGTTACCGGTTAAATGGTTAACCATGAACATTTGGTTAAATTTTTTGTTCTCAATTAATTTGAAGGAGTAGTTCATCCAAAAAATTACATTTTCTATCAATTACACACCCCATGAAGCATTGAATTCACGGAGATTTTTTTGTTTTTGTCGCATTCCTAAGTCAATAATTTGATGTCCGCCAGTCTCTCAGGTAGGAGACTCAAAGGAGACTCTTTGAGTCTCCTTTGAGTCTCCTACCGGATACATTAGCTTCTTTCCGCCGGTCATCAAATTATTGACTTAAAAATGCAACAAAAACAAAAACAAGTGCCTCAAAAAGTTAATGTCAAGCCCTGCTTTATGTATATTATGTGTGGATAAACTCCAGTCCCAGATAACAGTGTACACATACATTCCATGTATAAATGATAAATTGTAATTGAATGCAATCAAGTATTGGTTACTATTAAACATGGCTCTTTAATTTCTTCAGTCATCAAATACATTTCTGTAGGCCTACTTTTAGCTTTTTAATGGATCCCATGTTAGTAAAGCCTGATAGAAGTATCAAACTCACAAAATGCACCAGAATACTGGAAAGTACATCTATTCTGTTAAAAAAATCTGTGGAGGGGGGCAGTGACACTGAGCCGCAGCCAGGGGCCTCATACTACCGTTCGCCGGGGGCCTCCAGATCCTTAAGTCCGCCCCTGGCGGAGACAAAAAGTATACTACTGTATACTACACAGTTGTGGTGATTTTGTATTTACTAGTGTATGACATTGACTGCACATACAGAAGTCGTGCAGAACCGATGATGAGATCTTCGTATAGCATTTTCTAATATGATTGTCTTGTTATGTAAGTAATGATAGATCAGAATGACTTAATGTGTTCAAAACCAGTGAGTGTGCCTCATGCATCCTCCTATCTCCTGTATCTCTTGCTGTTGGGGTGTACACTGACTTGCTTTACATTGACAGGGCCTCTCAACTCAAGAAGCACAGCTTGATGGGAGGGGGTCTACTCTGTGCCATCATGGGGAACATCCTGCTGGTGGTCTCCACAGTGACAGACAACTGGTTGGAGTCCGATTGGTCTAAGAGTCTGTTTGACAACGAGGGCCTGTGGAAGGCCTGCAAAGACGACAAGTGTTACAGTATATTTCCTTACTCTCCACACGTTGGTAAGACCCACCATCTATCTTTCTTCTATCTATCTGTAAATTCTTATAGACATCCGGCTTCCCACCGGGAACACAGTTAATAGCGTTTGTTGGAGTGCCCGGCAAAGCCAGAGGCACTGTGTAGGAATCATATTCCTAGTCCCTGCAGTGGTGGGCAGGAACTTTACCTCTGCACCACCCGGACCCCTAATGTTTTATATATATACTCATGTGTATGTATATATGTGTCTATATACAGTATACTGATGACCTCATGGTTATCATATATATATATATAGCATATATATTAAGTTTAGTTTAGTTTAATCCTCTTTGAACAATAGACAATAACACATTACCGAAAAGTCCTTTTTACATTTTTTTATTTAAAGAAAATTAGAATTGTGAAGAACATAAACAAACAACCCAAACAAACAAAAGCATTGTTTATGGTACATAAGTAGAACCCTAATATGACAATCCAACATTCCATCAATTAACTAGTTTTGGAAATAAATCCATCAATAACTCAATTCGGTATTTGTCCAGCATATTCTGTTTCAACTTTTTTGTAATTGCATTGAATGATAATTTCTGACACTCTTGTAAAGAGGGCACAAAGGTACACTTGTACTCTTGCACACTTTCAGAGTTAAATAACACAGAGGAATTTACTGTATTTAACCAAAGATGGCAGAAATGTCTCAGTCCACTGATGATGATGACTGATGATTTTAGTCACAAGATCTTTAATACTTTTCATTGGTTCAACATTTATAAAACCCAAAGACAGACTACAAGTGTAGATCAGCTATTTTGCTACTTTGTGTGACACATGATGAAGTAGGGCATTACTTTAATAAATAAAAAGAAATATGGAGATTATTTTCCACTTGTTCCATGTCTCTCCTTCTGTCTATCTCCACCATAAGCATCACCACTCCAAGCCACCGGTGCATTCATGATCCTGTCTTGCATATCGTGCTTCGTTGGAATCATCGTTGGCATCAAGTCCTTTGCCCCCGTCTCACCCTTCAGGAGGTATAACCGCTCGTTGGCTGCAGCATCGCTATTCTTTTTTTCCAGTAAGTCTTCGCACACACATATACACATTACATTCCTCAGTGTAAATTTTACTCTGACTGTACAAATTGACCATAGATGGTCAAAAAAGGGATCATTGGATTCTCTGACTTAAGAGTCCCGCAATCTCAGAGTTAAACTAGAAAGTACTGTTCCTGAAGAAACAGTGTGGGATCGCTAAGGATGAATGTTACGCGAGCGAGCAAGCTGTGTTTTGATATATCTGTACTAATAATGGTCAATCTTTATGACTCTGAGTGACGATGTTTGATTGACTTGTTTATATACTGTATGAAGGCAACTGTATTCCTTTTTAATGTCTATTTATTTATTTATTTATTTATTTATTTATTTATTTATTTATTTATTTATTTATTTATTTATTTATTTATTTATTTATTTATTTATTTACCAGGGACAGTGCACATTAATCAACATGTCAGTTTATCACATCCACGTAAATGAGCCAGAGTTAGCCAGAGTTGGCTAATTTTCATCTGTAGTCCCTGAGCAGGCTGTTAAAAAATGGTGATATAGCTATCCATACAAAAACAGACATCATCATCAACAATACAAGACATAGTACAAAAGACAAAACAATACAGTAAAATATGAGGCACCAGTGATTAGTTGAGATGATAATTACCCATGATTACAAATTTGGTTAGCTTTAAGCCATCTCTTAAGGTTGTATTTGAAGGTGAGATAGTTGGTGGTCTCTCTTACTTCAGTAGGGAGACTATTCCAGTGATGGGATGAGGCTCTAACAGAGAAGACTGTTTTACCAAACACACTCTGTCTGAATGGTACCTCACAGTCCCCTCTGGTAGTTGCCCTTGTTGTTCTGTCACCACTTTCCCTTCGCTCTATGAACTGTTTTAATGGTGGAGGTGCAAGCCCATTTAAAACCTTAAAAATGAGACAAGCATCTGCAAAATGTTTAAAGCTATCAAAATTAAATAAATTATACTTTTGAAGGCAATGGTGGTAACGGTTGGGTTTTTGATCCAGTGATTTTAATGTCTGTTTGTAGAGTGATTCTATGGGTTTGAGAGTGGTTAGATTTGTCTGTGACCAGGTTGTGAAGCAGTATGTGATGTGTGAGAAAATCATAGCATGCATGAACAGTTTGGCTGCGTCTGTTGTTAGATATGGTCTTATGTGCCTGAAATTAGACAGATTGAATTTGATTGTATTGGCTACATTTTTAATATGTTTTTTAAATGTCAAGTTTGAGTCTAGTGTGATTCCAAGATATTTAAATTCAGATACTACCTTAATACTGTTTCCATTGACGATAATGTGGTTGGGACTGCTTGAGGCCTTGCTATTGGTTAATCTTCATGATTCTTTATTAATGATGCCTGATTGATGCCTGATTCACTCTCTCCTGCACTCTGGAATATATTTAGTGTCACTCACTACACACTTTTCATGTTCTGAAGAAGGTCTTAATTGTTACCAAAAACGTAACAAATAAACCATTGGCGTTGGCAGTGCGGTGTATGGTACATCCCTAATCTGAAACATGTTAATATGACACAGTTTTCAATAAAGTTCCTCTTCAAATAGTCTATGTTATTGGTCATTAATTTAGTCCCCCATAACACCAGTAGAGGTCAGCACTAAACCAACTGTTACTGTTACCTGAGCTAATATGAATACTCAGTCAGGAATGAATGCATAATAGTTGAAGATAAGTGAAATATCCCATCCTTCCATAAACCTACACACTGAATAATGCTTACATTGTCTACAGCAGGGCAGCCACAGTTTCACTGATAATCTAAAGAGAGTCCTTGGGGAGAGGTTTGGTATATTCTGTGTATATATGGTGGGGAATAGAAATGAATAAACCCACACAGAAAATGTTCCTCCTATAAAGGCTTCTTGTCCTGACCATACCTCATATACCTCAAACATTATACCTCAGTGCTTGGTCTGAAGACATTAATCTTCTCAATGCAATAGGCTCTATGCACAGCAGCCATATTGGAAAGAAATTGGGCCTTTTCCTTACTTCCTTCACAGGTCCTACCAGTTATACAAATTTTCCATTTAGTGTAGCACAGTGGTTCTCAAACCTTTGAACCCCATAACTCTGAGAGTGTACAAATGAAACCAACTGGACCCGTAAAGTTCCATTTGTACACTCAGGGTCAGTGTAATTTGGAACCCTGGGTTGCAATGGCAAATATTCAGTGACTGTTTCTGGCTGTGACTGGTGGCAACACCTCTGTCTATGTAGGCATTTTCCGTCTGTCTGTCTGTCTGTCTGTCTGGGCTGATGGGGTTCTACAATGAGTGACCCCAGCCATTATTTGTAACACACTTCATATTTGAACCAAATCTCAAATTGCTACATATTAAAACAAAAATAACAATAAAACAGTGAAATCAATAAAATTCAGATCAAAGGTCAGCTATAATTCACAGCTGAGAAAAAGTTAAACAAAACACAGAGGGCATCACTGAGTCCATCTAGGCAAATGCCTTGTTAAAAATAAAGGTTTTTAGTCCCCTTTTTAAAAGTGTCAACGGACTGTGGTGCTTTCAGCTCCGCGGCAGCTGCCGCGGAGCTGCCGCGGAGCTGCCGGCGGCGCCAGCTTTGGGAGTGTGCTGCGTTTGTGTAACGCAGTCCCCACCAATATTATTTACGATTCTGTGCCTATCGGTACATAACTCGGACGGCGCTTAGTCGACTATCAGACCATCGGCCGGTCGTCGCGGGCACTCGCGCCTGGAGGCGCTCGGGCGCGACTCCTTGGCCTCAAGGTCTGCTGAGTCGGCGCGCCTCCGTCATGGTCCAAAACTATACTTTATCGGCGGAAAAAAGAAGTTGACTGCCGCTCCTCCACCGGCAGTTCCGCGGCAGTTCCGCTGCTGCCGCTCCTCCACCGGCAGTCTCCGCGGCAGTTCCGCTGCTCCGCCGGCAGCTGCCGCTCCACCGCCGGCAGTCACTGCCGGCTGCTGCCGCTCCTCCACCGGCAGTTCCGCGGCAGCAGCCGCTGCCGGAAAATGCACTCGCTCCTTCTGCCATGGGGTGACTAATCAACAGGAAAAAATGTCATTTTGGGGTGAACTATCCCTTTAAGATAATTATAACATTTTTGAAGGGCACAGTTTCCAAAATTACTGAGCTTAACTTAAATTTACCGGAAAGTTTCTGAAACCATTGTAATTTGTATCTCTTAACTCATTCAGTGCCATTGATGTCAAAGACGTCCAAATTATCATAAGCCCAGAGCGCCATGGACGTCTAAAACTTTTTTAAACGTTCAGAACCCAAGAAGATTCGTCGAAAACACCCGTCCTTGGTTCTGGTGACTCACCCTGCCCTCCTAATACGTGAGAGGGCCGTGTTTTTCCGATTATTTTTTTATTTATTTTATTTTATTTTTTTATTGTATTTTATTTTTTTAATTTTCCAAAAAATATATTTAAAATAAATGAAAAAAGTAATTGAAATAACACGGCCCCCTCGCGTATTAGGGGGGCAGGGTGAGTCACCAGAACCAAGGACGGGTGTTTTTGATGAATCTAACATGGTTAAAATGGAGTTTGAAGTTACAATGGGTTTGTGTATAGGAAGGGGGCGTGTCTGATAAAATGAATATCAAATATATAAATACTGAATCGAGCAACTTAAAAACGGTCTGGGGGGCTCACAAAGGCCTGAGTAGATGATAAAATAACCAAAAGTATTTTTGAAAGTGAAATATCCCTTTAAACGTTTCTGCTGAAATGTACAGTGACAACGTTTCCTCTGGTGATTGGGTTGAAAATTCTAAATATAAAATAACCATCAACCACAACAATAACTTAAAATTATAGCAAATGACATTGACATGACAGTCTACTAAAATCACTAGTGTTCAAAGATACAATTTCATATCATCGGTTTTTAAAAAATCAATAATTTTGTGCTTTCTAATAACACGACAAAACAAGCCCCAGAATGCCATCTGCAGAATGGTTCCAGTAAACTTGGCATCGATGCGACAAGTTGCTGACTTGTCACGACTAAATTGTTGTTCCTTCTCCCACAGTCTCAGGTGTGGCAAGAAAGCACAATGGCCCGCAGGCAGCTTAACCAAATCAGGAGACAAAAAACAACATTGATTTCCTCTTTCAGTCACATGTTACAACACTGAGATTAACTTGATAAACAGAGAGCATGCCCAATTGAAGTCTATGTTTGGGTGAGCTTTTAGATATATCGTGTGGGCAACTAGACTTGCGTGCGTGCGTGCGTGCGTGCGTGCGTGCGTGCGTGCGTGCGTGCGTGCGTGCGTGCGTGCGTGCGTGCGTGCGTGCGTGCGTGCGTGCACAGACACAGAAAGCAACAGCTTGGTCTGAAGCAAGGTTGTTATTGTTAACTAAAACCAACAAAATAACCAAAGCTAGATTTTTTTTGAAAAAAATGCTGACTGAAAGAAAAATAAATTCAAGGCTTTAAAAAAAATATATATATATATATATATATTTTGTCTTTACAAAACTAACTAAAAGTCATTCATTGATAAGCCTAGTATTTTGCTTGTATCTTCCAAGCTTTCTTTTTTAATTACATAATACTTGTTCTGGGCTTCTCGCCCCTGACAAATACCCTGTATTAAAAAATGCCCTAAAACTAAGCCCTTTTTCCACTAATAGAAAACTAAACTATTAGCCAACCCACTTAAAAAGCAAATAAAAATTTATTAAAATTAAACTGAAAATTAAAAGCCAGAAAGTACCACAATGTAATACAATATCCCTGTCTACCGAAACTGTAATGCTGGAGACTCATATCTCATGGCTCTCGCCTCCCTGTCACGTGGAATGAAGGGGTGTGTACAATGGTAACTTCACAGGGCAAAAATAGCCAACGAGAGCAACATGTAAAACTTTATTTTATTTCACTATGGAGTTCATTCTTTCCCCCTGGGAGGGCAGAGGAAGAATATTATTGAGTTTATGTGCTAATGTTCAGAGTAGGGATGTTCCGATCTTGTCCAACTCCTAATTTCCGATACCGATATATGCTGGCTTTTTCACCAAAAGTCAACTAATAGTCAGGTAACAACATCACATATCTAATAAAATAAAATAGCTATAATATAATGTCTTATATCTTAATATCTTAATATATAATACATCTTGATGTTGTTAGGTTTTCAATGAAGTGAGTCCCGGGACTCACTGGTGGTAATTTGAATGAGTCCCACTAGATGTTGGCCTATTTGACAGTGCAGATGCATAATTGCCTTGATGCCTATAACATTAATGAGCGTCAAGGAGCGTCAGCTGGACAGAGACACACACACCTGCCCTCTGGAGTGTGCTCTAATTTGAAAGTCTCATTTCTCTCCAAAAGCCCTTGAATATGATGGAATATTATTAAGGATTACTGTGGTAATTACTGTGTTACTATGGTAAGCTCACATCTCATATCACACACCATACAGTAAGAACTCCTGTAACTTATTGTTGTCGGTTGTTTTTTTCTCCAAAAAATATATTTTCCGATATTTTTATGCGAATATCGGCCGATAATATCGGGAGGCCGATAATATCGGACATCCCTAGTTCAGAGCCATCCAATCATGTTCCAAGATACTGTATAGGCGCACCGACAGAAGTGAAAATTAAAAGTTCAAGTGGCGTGGCCTTAGCACACCAGAGGTGAGACTTCAAGCAGGAATCTATGCATTGTACTACAATTTACAATGTAGGCATTTTGCAGATGCTCTTATCCAGAGTGACTTACAATAAGCAAGGTAAACACATACATCAAATGCAGAGAGACAGTGTAGTAAACTAGGGTCACAGGTAAACCAAGTCTGCATGGTCGTCATATCTAGGTAAAGCGCTACGGGCTAAGACGGAGTCTGAGGTGAGTTTTCAGTTTACGGTAGAAAATTGGGTCTGAGTTTGCAGTACTGACAAGAATAGCGTAGCCTAAGCATTTTTTTCTGCTCAAAATCCAAGAGATGTGTGTGATCGTTTTTCAGCCGGTAGAGAGACTGTGTGTCATTGTGTTTAGCCAATGGAAAAATAGCACAACAAATTTAAATACTGGTTCCTCAACCAATTATGTTGTGATTGGTTGAGGCAGTCCACAGGCTGTACCGATGTTGTATTAAAGGAACATTATATTACTATTTCTGCCTCTCTGATTTGTTAACCAGAGAGAGACTTCTACAGAAAAAGACAGAGAGACAGAAAGAAAGAAACAGTAGATGAATAGTAGAATAAACCTTAATCTACCCAAAACATAATAAGAGAGACAGGTCTGTTGAACTGCTGTATTGATCATCTCACTCTACAACCTACAACTTCACTGAGGTAAGTACAGGACAGTACTGCTATGACTAATATAAATTGAGTGATTGATTGATTGATTGATTAGTGCTAACACTATATGTACTAGTACTCCTGCTACTACAGCTACAACTGCTTCTACACACCTCTTTTACAGTAAAACACTGTGAGCCTTTAAGATTTTAACATTTAACATCTTTAACACACTGTGTTAGGACATTCAAGTCTGACATTCAAGTTAAGATATGTGGGTCAATATCACTGTAGGGTGTCTTTTGGGGTCCTGTTCATGAATCATTCATTTCTTATATGTGTGTGTGTGTGTGTGTGTGTGTGTGTGTGTGTGTGTGTGTGTGTGTGTGTGTGTGTGTGTGTGTGTGTGTGTGTGTGTGTGTGTGTGTGTGTGTGTGTGTGGGGTGGTGTGGTGTGTGGTGTGCACGTGTGTGCGTCTATGTGTGTGTGTGTGTGTGTGTGTGTGTGTGTGTATGCGTGTGTGTGGGGGGGGGGGAGGGGATCCAGAAGTGCACTACTGTATAATTGTATGGTAACTGAACTGTGGTTGGAATGTCTTGCTTTCTTGCTTCCTTGTTCCGTGTTGGGAAATCCCAAAGTGCACTTTCATACTGTGAGATTAAGTATACAGTATAGAGTAGTCCATGAAACAGCTGACGCTCACTCAATAGCCCTCATTTATCATGTTATTTATGTGCCTTTTCAGTTTCCCTCATCTTTGTTTGATCGGCTCAGCAGCAGATTTGAAAAGGAAACAGACTTATGCACAGACCCTATTGAACCACACTTTTGCAGCAACCCTTGCATAATCTCTTGCAGTAAAACCCCAATGTTTGAGCCTTTAAGATTTTGATATTTAACATCTTTAACACTACTGTGTTAGGATCAAATCTGACATTTTCAAGTTAAGATATGTGGGCCAATATCACTGTAGGGTGTCTTTTGGGGTCCTGTTCATAAATCATGAATTTATTCATGTTCATTTTGCATTGCAATTAATATAAAAATATATATTTGGGTAAGTTATACCCAAAATATATTATGGGTAAGTTATATTCCTTAAAAATTACTTGCTATTGACTATGTATATGTATAGGTATAGGTATAGGTATAGGTATAGGTATAGGTATAGGGGGGTATCCAGAAGGGCACTAGAATTGTATGAACTTAAATGTCTTGCTTTCTTGCTTCCTTGTTCCGTGTTGGGAAATCCCAAAGTGCACTTGGAATTCTTTCAGTGTACAGTATAGTAGTCTATGAAACTGCTGATGCTCACTCAATAGCCCTCATTTATCACATGCAAGTTTGATCAATGAGGCCCAATGTGTTTCTCTTCTTTTTTATGGCAAATAGCCTTCACCTGCACATCTGTTCCTTATGTTTGATATAACGAAATGAGAAGCAGACAATAGACATTGGATGTCTGTACATGAGCAAGGGTATTGAACAATTTCACACATTTCGCTATACACTAATTATCACAAATTAGTAGAGCAAATGCCCGTAATAAAGAAATATATTTTCAAATTTGTATTTTCAAATAGTTTTAACTTAAAGAAATATATAACACAAGTACTACTTTGAAAGTAGTTAGTAATCCATAATGTTAAATGTGTAGTAATTACAAAATATGCTTATACAATTATATACAGTAGTTCAAAAAGGTTAACAGATTAAACAGGGTATCAACTGAGAAAGTAAAATTCAAAAGTTAAAATGTATATAATTATACAAATACAAATAGTACAACCTGAAACAAACAGCGTGAATCCCAAGTGGATTGTCGTGCACCTCGTGAAGTGTGAAGCGCGAGGACGCGCTCCGAAAACCAAGGGGATAGATACTAGATAGTGCCCTGGAAAAGACCTGATCACAACAGCTCTGCCAATCGGGCTCAGCTCGAAAGAAACAAAAGAAAGATTGAGCAACCATGTTCTATTTTTCATATTAACTAAATCTAATAATCGTTTTACAACCAAGCTGTCAAAAACACAGAGTCGGGCGTGAGTCTCTCTCTCTCTCTCTCTCTCTCTCTCTCTCTCTCTCTCTCTCTCTCTCTCTCTCTCTCTCTCTCTCTGCTTGTAGATCTGTTCTTTTTGCACACGCACGCATCCAAAGTCATAAATCAAAACAATGGACAGACAGACGGAGGAGTTGGTCCCTAAATAGTTAGACAAGACATCGGTCGAATTAAGTTAATAAAGACAAACATTATGAACTTGACCGGACAGAGAACATTTCAGTGTACACCCGGCAGCTAAACATTTTGGATTTAGAACATCAAACATTAGTTCATCTTAAGATCTCTTATGATCTCCTCCTGTCTGCGACGTCTGAGGATATCACTGTGATCAATGGAATGACACAAGTGTAAATGCGCAGTGTCACACACACACACACACACACACACACACACACACACACACACACACACACATAACTTCTTTTCACTACAGTTAACGGGTGGGGCTACTTCAGACTTCAGATATAATACTTTAATACATTTTAATTGCCTTTGTCGCTCAAATACCGGCAGAAGTGGATGTCTCCGACTGTGGTGCATGAGTTGACGCAGTTTTCCACTTGGGGTGATAATCTGACGGCTTGAGAAATACGATGTGTGGGAAGTAAACAGAAGTGGGAGATACCAAATCGAGTCACCATACAGGGTAAACTTGATATAGATAGGGGAGTAAAACACGTTTATAAAAATAAAAATAAAACATTTTTTAAAATACAAAATTCAACAAATTAAAGGTGGATGACCCCGCCCTAAAGCCAAAATAAAAAGAAACATGCCCCTCCCAGTGCTCAAAAAAATGTTTGATGATCCCCCCGTTCTGCATAGTCCCTAACTGGCCAAACACAGCTACTGTATAAAGTTATTATAGGCTCTGTGCATGCAATACATGTAACTGTAGTTCCATGGTTTCCAGAAGGTGGCATACCTGTTTACCTGTGCCATTTCAGTTTCCCTTATCTATGTTGATCGGCTCGGCAGCAGATTTGAAAAGGAAACAGACTTATGCACAGACCCTATTGAACCACACTTTTGCAGCATCCCTTGCAGAATCTCTTGCCTCCCTTGTTTCCTCAACTTCCCTTCCAGCTGTTTGAGACTCAAACGCCTGCCTGCACTCACCTTCTAATAGAGCCTGCACCTCAGAGTCAACCTCCCTTAGGTAGTTAATGTATTCACTGTGGACACGCTGCTGGTGTCTTCTATTTCATGTGGTAAAATGGCGTGACAATGGGCTACACAACTGATTCATGTGACAAGTCTTCCTGTTTGGTGACAACCAAAACTATTTTTATGTGCTTACATAACAATTGTGTGACTTGTATGTGAGATTGCAGATTTGCATGTTGTGCATGCCGATTTCTGTACTCGGCACAATACCTGTTTGGTGAGAACCAGAGCTATCTACCTGAAGTGCTTACATAACCGAGGCCTTAACCTCAAAATGTCAAAAGAATGGTGTTGCTGGCCAAGGAACTTTAAGCACAGAAATGACTTGGTGCCAAGTTTATTTTCATAGAATTACTTATACTATACAAAAGAGAGGAAAGGGAACTTGTTACTGTACAAGGGACACAATTTAAGTCCAGTACTTTTAAGTCTAGCAATTTGTTTCTTTTCACATCCAAATAGAATGATGGTGATAAGTCAGTGTTTCCTCCTTATTCTCATGGAATATGCATTCTTCCTGTTTGTACCAGGGACGAACCATGGCAACCTTACGAACAGCCACCATCATCACTATTCTGCAGGAGTTGGGAGACGATGACTTCAAACAGTTCAAGTGGCATCTTTCTGAGTATAAACACATCCCCTATTTCCAGCTGGAGAACAGTGACAGGGTGGACACCAGCATTAAGATAAAGAAGATCTATGGTGCTGAGAGAGGCCTGATGTTCACAATGGACCTTCTGAGGGAGATGAACATGAATGATACTGTGTCCCGGTTCTCAAACACTGTGTCACCACCACAGACAAGAGAAGGTAGATCAAAAGAAGTTAAACATGGGTACATGTCTGTACATTATGTAAAATCCATATAGGCCTACTGTATAGCAAAACACAAGGATCACTGCAACCTCTTTTGGGATGCTTTAATGAACTATTAATATTAGAGTATATGCTGCTGATCCAGATGGCTACAATGTATTACCCCATAGATCAGGGGTCTTCAACCTTTTCAGACCAGGGACCCCCAAACTGATGGGGTGACCACATATATCGTATATTTATGTATAAAATTGTGTTTTATATGTATAAACATGAACAAATGGTTGCCTGGAGCCTGCTCCTACCCACAGGTTGTCCCAGTAGGTGTGCAAAATACCTTTTCTTTCTCTACAAAATATGTATAAACATACCATGTTATTGTGCATTCAATACTAAGCTATTCAAATATATCATGTTATGTCACACTCACCGCCAAAGGGGAGAATTCTCCCCTTTTCAGTCAATGGTGTTTACCGCCAAAGGGGAGAATTCTCCCCTTTTAATTATTATTTTTTATTCTGTTTTTGAATTCCTAAAATGTTTCTCTAATTTTTTTGTATAAATTTATAACCCCAACCCTAACGAATTAGGAGATATAAAAAAATAAATTAAAAAGAATCCATTCACTTCAATGTTAAAAAATAAACGGACAAATAATTCACATTGTTTCTATACAAAAATGATTAAAAACCCTGGCAGTGGGTGATTTTATTATGAATAAACTTTGGCGGTGAATGTGTTGTTAAAGACTTTTTTTTTAAAAATCAAACAATTTCGTGGACCCCTTGCAGTACCTCCGCGGACCCCCAAGGGGTCGCGGACCCCCTGTTGAAGACCTCTGCCATAGATCAAAATGTATTGTATGTTGTTGTAGCCTGGTGTAGCATGCTGTGCTGTGCCATCACTGATATGCACGCAGAACTACAATTACCGTCTGCTGCCCACGATCATTAGGCCTATTCAACATTGTTCATTCAATTGTATAGTTTTGGCATTCAAGTTTCTGCTTGTTTCAAATAAATTAAATCACATCAAATTCAGGCAGTGATGTGTGAGGAAGATCATAGTTTCTAAATGTGTTGCACGCTGTTGTAGCCCGTATTTCTATTCTTTGCTGATATGGGAATAATTTGTTAAAGCTAAAGGACAACCTGGTGATACTTGCCTTATGTGGATCTTACATTGTGGTGGCAGAGGGATACTTCTGTTTTCCACACGATCTTTGTTCCAACATGCTACTGTACCTTTGAGACTTACGTAGTTCACCCAAATTGTTTTGACTTGTGACTTGATTTGGCCTTCTTAAATAGGGACTCAAAGAAAGAAAGAAAGAAGCAGAGAGTGAGGGACGGGCAGGCAGACAGACAAGCAGACAGTATAATAGTCTCTCTCTCTCTCTCTCTCTCTCTCTCTCTCTCTCTCTCTCTCTCTCTCTCTCTCTCAGTTACCAGTGATGGTGGAGAGACTTCACCGAGAATAGCAGCAGGTAAACTACAAAGGCAACTTCACTTCTATCATTAATGGCCAAAGTGAAAGCACTTCTGGAAGTGTGCGCTATCAAGGCCCCTCAATATATGATAGACATTCATATTCACATGACATTCAATGATACTCAATTAGACAATGTGGTCATATATTTTTTAAATAGTCCCAAGGGAATTATCTGTACTGTAACTCTCTCTCTCTCTCAGTTGTAAAGCATCACTCCCTCTATCTATTTCTCTCTTGTCCCCTCTCTTCCTTGAACCTCAGCATGGCGGCCCAATCAAGAGAGTGCATTTCCAGAAGAAACAAGGTAAGACCCAGACTCCTATGTTGGATCAGTACTGTTGTAATCAAATTAGCTTAGATGGATTACAGCAGGGGGCATGGTGGCGCAGTCGGTAGCGCTGTCGCCTCACAGCTAGAAGGTCCTGGATTCGATTCCCGCCGGGGACGCTGTGAGCGCTGGGGGTGTGTTCTCTCCTCCGTGTCATCAGTGCCCATACCCTAGGTGGGGTTGGTGAAAGGGCCTTTCTGTGTGGAGTTTGCATGTTCTCCCTGTGTCCCCTAGGTTTAAGTACCCTCACAAAAAACATGCAGTAATCCTGGTCTCTATACTGCCTCCCCCTGGTTAGCCGGGCGCCTGATGGAGGGGAAAGGAACTGGTTGGAATAACGTGTTCCTTCCACGCACTACGTCTAACCGGGGAAACTCCCCCCTGTCAGGTGATAAGAAGTGGTTTAATTGCTAGCTCCTCATGCATTGAAGGAGGCATGAGCTCAGTTCTGGGCTATCCCTAGGCTGTAAGAGGGAGAGTAGCGCCCAGGATTACAGACAAAAATGGGTTACAACATCGTGGGATAAAAATGTAGGTAAAAAAAAATGATTACAGAAGTCAGACTCTTTATGTGTCTAACCTGAACATATTTCTGCACAATGTTCATACTGGGTTACGTTTCTGATAAAAATTTGAATAGCTTGATATTTCGTTTTGTCTCATTATGATATGATAAATCAAACTCATACATCTTGATCATATGACCCCAGAGATAATGTGTACCAGTTTTTGTGAGTAGGAGTTTTGGCAAAAAGCGTGTTTTGAAAAGAAAAGCAACAATGTTGTAGGGTGGTAATGGCCGTGGCCTATTTGGGGAGTTACATAATTATGCAAAGAACTTATGACCTACGGTTATAGGCCAAAACGTGAGTGGCAGCCAATCTAAATCAATCTGACAGATACGTCTTGATCACATGACCGTAGATATGTGTACTGATTTGTAAGAGGTTTGGACAAAATCTGTAGGAGTCATATCAGAAAATGTGTTTTACCAACATTGCACCACCTCCTGGTGGTGCTATAACAGGCCAATGTGAAAAATGGGGGCACCGCGCTGAACCCCCCCCCACCCCCGTTGACAAAACGCACCGGACCTCTTTTCTATCATTTATTTGGTGAGCACCAAGTAACATCCCCAGGTGCTCTTCTGAGTACTAGACCAAACAAGTTATGTGCACCCTCTGACTATACTACACAGTTGTGGTGATTTTGTATGACATTGACTGCACATACATAAGTCATGCAGAACCAATGATGAGATCTTCGTAAAGGATTGTCTTTTAATGCGATTGTCTTTTTATGTAAGTAATGATAGATCCGAATGACTTAATGTGTTCAAAAACAGTGAGTGTGCCTCATGCATCCTCCTGTATCTCCTGTATCTCTTGCTGTTGGGGTGTACACTAACTTGCTGTACACTGACAGGGCCTCTCAACTCAAGATGTACAAATTGATGGGAGGGGGTCTACTCTGTGCCATCATGGGGAACATCCTGCTGGTGGTCTCCACAGTGACAGACAACTGGTTGGAGTCCAATTGGAATGGAAGTCATTTTAACAACGAGGGCCTGTGGAAGGCCTGCAAAGACGACAAGTGTTACAGTATATTTACTTACATTCCATACGCTGGTAAGACCCACCATCTATCTATCTTCTATTTATCTGTAAATTATTATAGACATCCGGCTTCCCACCATGGAACACGGTTAATAGCGTTGGTTGGAGCGCCCGGCCAAGCCAGAGGCAATGTGTAGGAATCAAATGCCTAGTCCTAGTGGTGGGCAGGAACTTTAACTCTGCACCACCCAGACCCCTAATATTTGCCAGACCCAGGGGGTCGGCCTACAGGAGACTTTGTCTGACGGTCGGTCGGTCGGTCGGTCCCTCTTTTCCTCCCCAGCCATTCAGGAACGCTTCAGATTTCAACCACCAGGGGCAACAGAGCAGTAACATGGCTTTTTTTTGTAGTTGATTGCATTAAATTCATTTAAAACGTATTGCTGTTGTTCACTGGATTACTTTTAGGCAATTTTGTTGTTCTACATAACTTATTTCAGAGGTTTATTACTAGCAGCATAGTAAATTACCTAAACTTATGAAATACTGGATTAAAACCCCTTCTACCCATATTCTGTGCACTGACTGACAAGGGACAGGTGAATGTAATCAGACTGGAAGGTTTGCTGGTCTAGCCTTTACACAAATCTACAACCAAATACCCCTATACACAAAATGCTACACACACACAAAATGCCTAAAATGATTTATGTATAAATTTAAAAAGTGGTTTGTAGTTGTGTTGCCTACTAGGAATTTGTTCCTTCTGGGTCTGGCAAAACCAGGTATCCTGGTCTTGTTTATATATATACTCATGTGTATACATGTGTCTATATACAGTATACTGATGACCTCAGGGTTATCATATATGAGCATATATATTTAGTTTAGTTTGAACAATAGACAATGACACATTACCAAAAAGATATAGGCAGAAGCTTGCAGCTTATTAGAGCCTGTCCTTTTTACATTGTTATTTAAAGAAAAAAGAAGAATTGTGAAGAACATACACAAACAACCCAAACAAACAAAAGCATTATTTATGGTTCATAAGTAGAACCCTAATCTGACAATCCAACATTCCATCAAATCCATCAATCACTAATTTCCGTATTTGTCCAAAATATTCTGTTTCAACTTTTTTGTAATTGCACTAAATGATCATTTCTGAAGACCAGGCACACACTCTTGTAAAGAGTGTACAAAGATACACGTGTACACATTCAGAGTTAATAACACAGGAATTTACTGTATTTAACCAAAGATGGCAGCAATGTCTCAGTCCACTGATGATGATTACTGATGATTTTGTTGCTGTCTGGTGGGAAACTTTGTACGTACAAAATATATAAAAAAAAAAAACTCTGTTCCGGTGGATTCAATGTAGTCATTATTTAGTCACAAGCTCTTTAAAACTTTTCATTGGTTCAATCTTTATAAAAACCCACAGACAGACAAGTTTAGATCAGCTATTTTGCTACTTTGTGTGACACACACTGTAGTAGGATGAAGTATTACTTTAATTGAAATATGGAGATTCTGCTCCACTTGTTCCATGTCTCTCCTTCTGTCTATCTCCACCATAAGCAACACCACTCCAAGCCACTGTCGGATTCATGATCCTGGCGTCCGTATCGTGCTTCGTTGGAATCCTCGTTGGCGTCAAGTCCTTTGCCCCCGTCTCACCCTTCAGGAGGTATAACCGCACGTTGGCTGCAGCATCGCTATTCTTTTTTTCCAGTAAGTCTTCACACACACATATACACATTCAATTCCTCAGTGTAAATGTAACTCTGAGAGTGTACAAATTGACCATTGAGGATCAAAAAAGGGACCATTAGATTCTCT
Source organism: Gymnoscopelus braueri (assembly GCF_963280865.1). Taxonomy (NCBI): domain Eukaryota; kingdom Metazoa; phylum Chordata; class Actinopteri; order Myctophiformes; family Myctophidae; genus Gymnoscopelus; species Gymnoscopelus braueri. The sequence goes on from NC_137613.1 coordinate 8,686,532, forward strand.
GACTTAAGAGTCCCACAATCTCAGGGTTAAATTAACAGAGTTGAATTAATACAGACAGACAGACAGACAGACAGACAGACAGACAGACAGACACTCATGCACACTATGATTAATAATCTTCCGATCTCCCACCTATCCCAGGTTTCACTCTTCTGATGGTCATGGCCATCTATACGGCTGCGGCGCACAATAGCCTTAAGGAATTTGATCCCGAACACTGGTACTTCGCCTGGTCTTACAAACTAGGCTGGGCGGCTCTGTTCATGGTCCTGTGTGCAGGTAAGGACGGAGAAACCTACAGACAAGCTGCTCCAAAGTTTAACCACAATGTTATCCTAATCTGAATCTGGGCAGATGAAAAAAAAAACAACAGACGCTGTGGTGTTCTTAAAGTTTACCTGCATTATGTTGCTGATTTGAGTGATATGTGCTTCATGAGAGTATGGAGGTTGTTTTTGATAGCTAGCCTCAAAGAGAACAATGGTGGGGACAGCCTTTTGCCTTTATAAAGAAGTCAGGACCAAATAATTGTATCTATTATTATTAGTTGACACAATATTATTTAGTTCTAGTCTTTTTGTAAAAGCCACATGTTCTGTAAATTATATTGTGTGTATATATAACCTTGTTGAGCAATGGTGTGCATCCATGACTGAACAGTACCATCCTCTCTGTTGCAGGTTCCCTTTACATTTCCACCTACGGAATACATGAAATAGAAAGGAAAAAAAGGAATAGAACTCAGAATGGAGGCAGAAACATTTTCTATATATCCTAAGTGATCGCAACTGATCTACTGCTCGAGAGACAATGTCTGATTCTCTCTACAGACAGAAAGAGCAGAACTGTTCTAAAAAAACTCCTTGAGATTTTAGAAGTATCGTGATTGCATTAGGCTATTTGTGGACAATATTATTAATAAGAATCTGAACCATAGTAATGTTTTATCTTAAAATGACTTCACTGCCTCAAATCAGGATAATTTAAAAATATATACAAAACAGGGAAAGAATATTATCACAATTATCAGTGTGCCCACCCTAAAAAACTTAAAATGTGGAAGGATATAAAAAAAAGAAAAATCAACCAAACATGATGTTAACGGATAAGTGAACATGAGTTGTATATGATGGAATGAAAGAGAATATCAAGTGGTGATTAATGTCAATAACAAGGCAAGGCTTTCTGTATCTTTACCTGGCAAAAAGCCAGAGAGAGAGAGAGAGAGAGAGAGAGAGAGAGAGAGAGAGAGAGAGAGAGAGAGAGAGAGAGAGAGAGAGAGAGAGAGAGAGAGAGAGAGAGAGACAGCTGTGCTTTGATATGTCTGTACTAATAATGGTCAATATTTATGACTCTGAGTGACGATGTTTGATTGACGTGTTTATATACTGTATGAAGGCAACTGTATTCCTTTTTAATGTCTATTCTGTGGCTGGGACTGATTGAGGCCTTGCTATTGGTTAATCTTCAAGACTCTGTATTAATGATGCCTGATTGACTTTCTGATTGTGCACCTGTCTGTATTCACTCTCTCCTGCACTCTGGAATATATTTAGTGTCACTACACACTTTATGTTCTGAAGGTCTTGTTACCAAAAACGCAACAAATAAACCATTGGAGTTTGCAGTGCGGTGTACGGTTCATTCCTAATCTGAAACATGTTAATATGACACAGTTTTCAATAAAGTTCCTCTTCAAATAGTCTATGTTATTAGTCATTCATTTTATTCCCCATGCCACCAGTAGAGGTCAGCACTAAACCAACTTTTACTGTTCCTGAGCTAATATGAATACTCAGTCAGGAATGAATGCATAAGAGTTGAAGATAAGTGAAATATCCCATCCTTCCCTAAACCTACACACTGGATAGTGCTTACATTGTCTACAGCAGGACAGCTACAGCTTCACTGATAATCTAAAGAGAGTCCTCAACATAAACACATTTTCTGATATGACTCCTACAGATTTTGTCCAAACCTCATGCAAATCGGTACACGTTATCTCTATAGTCATGTGATCAAGACGTATCTGTCAGATTGATTAAGATTGGCTTCCAAAGTGTGCAGGAGTGGCCCGTTTTGAACAAAATGCAAAATCAATGCAAATCATGGACACAGCGTCCGATTGATGTGAAACTTTGCTCGCACATTCCCACTAGGCCAAGGAAGAAATGTCACCATAACATTTTTCACCTAGGCCTCATAGTAGCGCTATAACAGTACGATTCATGCTTTGGCCTATAACTCGAACATTTTTGCAAAACACGCCTTTTGCCACTACTCCTACTTACACAAACCAGTACACAATCTCTGGGGTCATGAATGAATTTGATTTATTTCGAACGTTGATTTAAAAATAAATAAAGTAGAATAAAATACAAAACATAAAAGGGATTGCGCATGGTGGCGTTATCACCTAGTTACCGCATAAGACGTCAAATTAAGACCCACATAATAGTGCCCTCTATCTGAAAACAGCCAATCCAACAGGGATGCCAGGACTCAATAGGTCAACACGGCTCCTCCTCATCCAAATACCTCTTAAATATGATATTTTTATATGCCTTCTTCAAATAATTCCTATTTGGACTTCATTGTACCTCCACACTCAGTTCATTCTATGAATTCACTCCATGAACTGAAATGCACATACTTTTCAATGTTGAACTAACACAATGTATTTTGAAATTAAGCTCTACAACTTAAAGGGATTCTAGGCAACTTTAAGCCTAAAAATAAATATATATATATATATATATATATATATATATATATATATATATATATATATATATATATATATATATATATATATATATATATATATATTGCAGTTTTCCCCCTCTATCAGCCACTATATAATGATCCTGGTGTGTTTTCCTGCATTGAAACACAGTCCTCTTTCTGAAATCCGTATTTTCCCTACTATTTATGTTTTGACATCCGGGTATCCGGGACGTAAATGAAATGAAGTGCATGTGCGTGTGTGCGCGTCCGTTAATCATATTAAAAGACAACTGAATCGAGTGAAACCGAATGGAACCGAGTGCAGCCGGCAACAATGGACATATTTTTCTGTGCACAGTTTTTAGTTTTAAAACTTTAAAACGCTCTCACATTTTTTTTTTTTAGGCACAGAATTTACTTTTAAGATATCGTTTGGATAGAATGTAGTTGTTTAACTTCATATATGTGGTCAATTAATCATAACAGAGCCTATTTTTTTTTTTTGAGTCAGAGAACCGGCAAGGGCGGGCAGTGACACGTATGTATCCGAATAAAGCAACCTATTTTCGGCATAGCCCCTTCAAAAGTCCCCTTGCGTCATATTGGCTGGTGCTGGGGAAAATGAGCTGCTGATTGGCTGAAGGGGAACGAACTGCTGATTGGCTGAAGGGGTTGTCAGTCAACGGTAAAAAACTGTTTGACAACAGTTTTTTTCTTTTTTTGATCTCTGAAGTTGCCTAGAATCCCTTTAAATTGTAAGCCACTCCAAGTGGCTATGACTGCCTTCCAAAGTTTGAGTGCCCTGTGTAGGCAACCCGGCCTGGAGGACACCTGTGCTACTTCTCTAGTAGTACAGTATGTATACTGCTCTTACCTTGACATGTCTGACAAAGTACAAAGGTACCAAATACCAAAAACATTACTGTAACTAAACACCGCCATATCAGTAAATAAATTGGTGATGGTGAAAGTCTGAACTCGAATCATTGTAAAGATATTTCAACAGCGTGGTTCTGTAGGTGAGCCATCTACAAATGGGTCTCTGAGTCTGCAAGTCTGTGAGTGCGTGTGTGTGTGTGCGTGCATGCGTGCGTGTGTGCGCATGTGTGCATGTGTGTTTGCAGCTAACCTGTTGTTAGAGTACCCATTGTATCCTTCTGTCTGTCTGTCTGTATCCCTTTTATGCCCATAGGTCTCCCGTGTGGAAAGCCAATATCTTATCCACTAGTCTAAAGGCGAATTCCCCCTTGGCCGGGGGAGATATTAGAGATCAGAAATCTACAATAAATGGAAGGTATGCCGTTATAAGACCCTGTCTAGTTGAAACAAACATGAAGAGCCAGCCAATGAGACAAAATGAAATATCAAGCTATACGTAACCCAGTATGGACATTATGCAGAAATATGTTCAGGTTACACATAAAGAGGCTGACTGCTATAATCCATCTAAACTAATTTGATTACAACAGTACTGATCCAACATAGGAGTCTGGGCCTTACCTTGTTTCTTCTGGAAATGCACTCTCTTGACTGGGACGCCATTCTGAGGTTCAAGGAAGAGAGGGATGTAATGGAAAAGAGAGGGAACAAGAGAGAGATGGATAGAGGGAGTGATGCTTGTTGTATAAAAAAAAAATATGAACACTCAAATGTCTATCATATAACGAGGGGCCCATAAGCCATAATGATAGAAGTGAAGTTGCCATTGTAGTTTACCTGCTGCTATTCTCCCTGAAGTCTCACCACCATCACTGGTAACTGGAGAGAGAGAGAGAGAGAGAGAGAGAGAGAGAGAGAGAGAGAGAGAGAGAGAGAGAGAGAGAGAGAGAGAGAGAGAGAGAAATATGTGTCATGGGAATGTTGTGCTTGGTAGCCCAACAACACTTCCACTCTTACCAAATCCTCTTCTCCTCTTACAACTAAACAAGGATTTTATGACATCGCCCTTTAGTATTAAAATGAATTTCCACCTCAGGAATAAATAATCTGTCTGTCTGCCTGCCTGCCCGTCCTTCACACTCTGCTTCTTACTTTCTTTCTTTGAGTCCCTATTTAAGAAGGCCAAATCAAGTCACACATCACATGTGTGTGCGCGCATGTGGGTGTGTGTGTGTGCATGTGGGTGTGTGCTTGCATGCCACTGATAGCAAAAAAACATGTTGCATGTTGTAGCCACCTGGATGTAGTGTACAGCATATCTAATCACGGCCGGATTAACTCTTTGTGGTGCCTGGTGCTACGACCCGTTACGGTAACATTTTGCGGGGGTGCTGCGCGGAAGATTGAGGCTTCGCCGGCGCATTTCACCCCTTTAGCGCTCCTTCAGCAGCCACTGCTTCTGAATTTTGGCGTTTTCTTTCACTTCCTCCCCGTCGTTTGGTGGCCACCCAAGGTTGGTGCCCTGTGCTTCAGCACCTGAAGCCCTTTCGTTAATCCTGCTCTGTATCTAATATGAATAGTTCAGTAAAACATCCCAAAAGAGGTTGCAGTGATCCTTGTGTTTTGCTATACAGTTAGTAGGCCTATATGGAGTTTACATAATGTACAGACATGTACCGATGTTTAACTTCTTTTGATCTACCTTCTCTTGTCTGTGGTGACACAGTATTTGAGAACCGGGACACTACATCATTCATGTTCATCTCCCTCAGAAGGTCCATTGAGAACATCAGGCCTCTCTCAGCACCATACTGTAGGTCTTCTTTATCTTAATACTGGTGTCCACCCTGTCACTGTTCTCCAGCTGGAAATAGGGGATGTGTTTATACTCAGAAAGATGCCACTTGAACTGTTTGAAGTCATCGTCTCCCAACTCCTGCAGAATAGTGATGATGGTGGCTGTTCGGAAGTTTGCCATGGTTCATCCCTGGTACAAACAGGAAGAATGCATATGCCATGAGAATAAGGAGGAAACACTGACATATCACCGTCATTCTATTTGGATGTGAAAGGAAGTAAGGAACAGGAGGTGCAGATCAAACTTGACTTTTAGTTGATACTATTTATTCTTTTAACAATTGTAAAAGGTATTTTTAAAGAGTAACATCATAATTAAAAACATTTATTGCACCTTTGATGCAAGTAAAAATGATGTAATAGATGCTTGCCGTCTAGAGGACTTTAAACCGACACGTAACATAGGCTGTATGAAATTGCTAGACTTAAAAGTACTGGACTTAAATTGTGTCTCTTGTAACAAGTTCCTTTTCCTCTCTTTTGTTAGAGAACATGAAAAAATATAATGCATAGTAAGTAATTCTATGAAAATAAACTCTTGACATTTTGTGGTTAAGGCCTCGGTTATGTAATCACATCAGGTAAATAGCTTTGGTTCTCACCAAACAGGTATTGTGCCGAGTACAGAAATTGGCACGCACAACATGCAAATCTGCACTCCATGTTACCACAGGAAATAGAAGACACTAGCAGCGTGTCCACACTCCACAGTGAATACATCGACTACCTAAGGGAGGTTGACTCTGAGGTGCAGGCTCTATTAGAAAGTGAGTGCAGGCATTTTCTGGAGTCTCAAACAGCTGAAAGGGCAGTTGAGGCAACAAGGGACGCTGCAATGGCTGCAAGATATTCTGCAAGGGATTCTGCAAAAGTGTGGTTCAATAGGGTCTGTGCATAACTGTAGTCGTTTTCCTTTTCAAATCTGCTGCCGAGCCAATAATCTATGAAAAGATAAGGGGCAACTGAAAAGGCACAGGAAACAGGTGCCACCTTATGGAAACCAGGAACTACAGTTAAATGTCTTGTATGCACAGAGCCTATAATAAATGTGTACAGTGGCTGTGTTTGGCCAGTTGATGTCCTAAGAGACACAATCAGTGGTCACAATCAGCAGCAACGCCACTATAGATTAATGTAACATAGCTTTCAACACAGTATGTACTGTATGATGGACCAAACTACCTCACTTATGGAGCCTATATGGTGGAGGAAGGCAGCCATTGTTTGGAGGGGAAAAAAGCCTTATTTATTATATTTTCCCGGCATAATTGAATATATAAAAAACAATTCTCAAGAATGCTCATGAATGGGTGGAATTTAGAAACCCAAATGCAATAAATATTTTATTCATTGTAATGCAAAATGAACATGAAGAAATGAATGATTAATGAACACAACCCCAAAAGACACCCTACAGTGATATTGACCCACATATCTTAACTTCAAAATGTCAGATTTGACCCTAAGTAGAAGTGTTAAAGGTGTTAAATGTTCAAATCTTAAAGGTTTTCCTGAAAAACAGGGAATATTGTGTAGAAGCAGTTGTAGCTGTAGTAGCAGTACTAGTACTGTAGGTGTAGTGTTAGAACTAATAGTAGTACTACTTACTAGTCAACCAGTCAATCAGTCAATCAGCCAATCAGTCAATTAATAAATCAATCAATTTATATTAGTCATAGTAGTACTGTCCTGTCCTTACCTCAGTGGAAGTTGTTTATTCCTTCTGTATCTCTGTCTCTCACTGGTTAACAAGTGAATCAAAGTGTTGCAACAAATCAGAGGGACAGAAAGAGTCATTTAATGCTCCTTTAATACAACATCTGTACAGCCTGTAGACTGCCTCAACCAATCACAACATGATTGGTTGAGGAACCAGTATTTAAATTTGTTGTGCTATTTTTCCATTGGCTAAACACAATGACACACAGTCTCTCTCACACATCTCTTGAATATTGAGCAGGGGGAAAAAAACTGCTTAGGTTACGCTATTCTTGTCATTACTGCAAACTCACTCCCTATTTTCTACCGTAATCTGAAAGCTTATCTCTGCAGAGTGACTCCACCTATTAGCCTGTAGCACTTTACCTAGATATGACCACCATGCATACTTAGCTTGGTCATTTGTCCTCATGTTTTTGTTACTTAGGCTTGTTTTTCTTGTCGACAATGTTAAACTTTACATGCTTGTTAGATGCTTTGACTTTGACCTCTTTATTGGTAATAAACATATGTAAAATGCATACATTGTCACTCCATTATCAAAAGGATAAACACCTTGAAAAGGATAAAGCCTTGAATTTCTTTTTCAAAAATCCAGCTTTAGTTATTTCATTGGTTTTAACATAATGAAATAATAATGACAGAAATGATGAAAATTATGAAAATAATAACACTAAACCAGACCACGATACCAAGACTATGTTTTCCAGAATGCATTTTCAGAGAGGCAAACATGCACCAGAGAGGATTTGCACATGCAGAAGGCCGACTTTAAACAGGAGACAGGAGGTACTCAAAAATGAACTAAAAAAAACACCTAAATGGAGACAAATGTGTCCCTGGCAAGATTTGTCTATGTCTGTGGTCCATTTTTATTTTTAGCAGGAAAAGATCAAAAACAGATCTGTTCAGAAGGGTCTATTTGCTTCAAAAGCAAAGGAGGGCAGAAACCTTTTCAACAAGTAAAGCTTGTTGGTTTTCACCGTTGAAAGTGTTTCAAAGTGTCCAAAAATAACAATATATAACTATAATAACACTCCACAATCATAATCCGTGGAAACCCTTGATCCACAGCCTGGGGGTCCACAATCACCATCAGACCTCCATGCAGCTTAGAAGTTTGCTCACCTCTGATCAAAGTTAGGAGCCCTTGCATGACTAGTTGTGACACCGCATTCCTTTAAATCCTGTCATGCCCTTTATCCTTATCTAATCACTCATCATGTACGTACATGTACATGATGGTTTTGACTTTCATTTTCATGAAACATGATGTACATGATGGTCTTGACTTTCATCATGATAGAAGATGTCTCATCAAGATGTCACCATAATGGAAACCACAACTATCGAACCTCCTTACCAAACCAAAAAAAAAATGTTTTGGTTTGGTACGGTAGAACTGGTAGAACTTGTTCTCTATCGTATCAAGCAGGGGCGGACTGGCCATTTGGCATACCGGGCATATGCCCGGTGGGCCGCTGGACCGGTGGCTTCAGGGCAGATCCTTTTTTGAGGGTCAAAAGGCCAAACTGAGGGGCAACGGTGGCCATGGTCAACTCACTACCTTCAACGACACAATAGAAAAATAAAATAAACAGCCTAGTATGTGTATACTGTGTACCCTGTCACTCTTTACCAATAACCACAACACAACATAAACAGCCCATTATACTATACATACTGTACCCACAACTCTTTACCAACAATAACCACAACAACACAACAACACACTGAAGATTCACATCAGCCTTCAATTCCAGAGCCACAAACACTGAACATGTTTCATTGCCATCCTATCCAGTCCTAATATGAGAACAATAGCTTGAATCACATCAGTACACAACATACAACACAAGCAGTAGCAGTAAAGAAAACAAGACAACCTTGAGACATCTTTTATATTCTTCTTTCTGAATTGTTCAGTTGTGTAAGTGATGGCTGGGGTCACTCATTGTAGAACCCCAGACAGACAGGCAGGCAGGCAGGCAGGCAGGCAGGCAGGCAGGCAAAAATGAGGTGTTGCCACCAGTCAGAGACAGAAACAGTCACTGAATATTTGCCATTGCCACCCAGGGTTCCAAATCACACTGACTCTGAGTGTACAAATGGAACTGTGCTGGTTCAGTTGGTTCCATGTATATGTTACAGGGAAATTGGCATTCCAGGGAAATTGAAAGGGGTACGCTTGTTTTCACCGCCCCTCAGGCAATTCTGTAGAATCAACGCTAGAGGGCAATGCAAGCCAGACATGAGCCCCACACCACACACGCACCACGCATGCACAAACGAGCACGCATGCGCGCGCACACACACACACACACACACACACACACACACACACACACACACACACACACACACACACACACACACACACACACACAGCCTCATTCCATGCAGTTGAAGCACAAGGGGCGGGCCTGGCGGGCTATGTTAGTGCAGTCAGAGCCTTAGATGGCACTGAGTGCAGTGAGTGGCACTTGGGGCAAACTCAGTCCCCACATCATCATTTACGATTCTGTGCCTATCGGTACATAACTCGGACGCTGCTTAAGTCGACTAGCAGACCATCGGCCGGTCGTCGCGGGCACTCGCGCCTGAAGGCGCTCGGGCGCGACACCTTGGCCTCAAGGTCTGCTAAGTCGGCGCGCCTCCGTCATGGTCCAAAACTATACTTTATCAGCGAAAAAAAAGTAGTCCGCGGTTGTTTGAAAAAGTAATGTCCCAAGCGGGAGTCAAACCCCGGCTCCCAGTGGTAGTGGGTGGGGAGTCCAATGATTATCGAAGTGCGCCACTGAGGCTTGTACTAGTGGTGTAAAGTAACAAAGTAGATTTACTCAAGTACAATTTTGAGGTATTCGTACTTTACTTGAGTATTTCTCTCATATTATCCATTTTATTTTCAGCGTTCCCCTAGCGTAGCTTCCTGGTTGCTATATCGTTGTTGTGGTCGTCGTCCTCGCATCAAAGCCCCGCCTCGCAGCACCGCCCCGCGCCTATAAAACTAGCGCTCCCCTGTCAATTTCCCTGGAATGCCAATTTCCCTGTGACATATACACTCTCAGAGTTATGGGGTTCAAAGGTTTGAGAACCACTGTGTTACACTAAATGGAGCAGAGCTTTAATGAGTATAACTGGTAAGACCTGTGAACGAAGTAAGGAAAAGGCCCAATTTCTTTACAATATGGCTGCTGTGCATAGAGCCTATTGCATTGAGAACATTAATATCTTCAGGCCAAGCATTGAGGTATAATGTTTGAGGTATATGAGGTATGGTCAGAACAAGAAGCATAGGAGTAACATTTTCTGTGTGGGTTTATTGTTATCTGTTTACTGATGATTTCCATTCCCCACCTCTCCCCAAGGACTCTCTTTAGATTATCAATGAAGCTGTGGCTGCCCTGCTGTAGACAATGTAAGCATTATCCAGTGTGTAGGTTTAGGGAAGGATGGGATGTTTCACTTATCTTCAACTCTTATGCATTAATTCCAGGCTGAGTATTCCTATAGACCCCTTAACAGACGACGTCACACTGGCTCCAAACCTCATACTGGCTCCAAATGAAACCCATTCTATCAGGTCTCGCTAGGGCGCGCCTCACAAGACAACACACAAGAGGGGGGTTGGGGTGCGCACCCCGAAACAACAGGTTGAGAATTGATTGCATGAAACAATCACCTGCGCATCTAGTCTCAATGTTAGTAAACAAATAATTGGTCTATTAGCTCAGGAACAGTAACAGTTGGTTTAGTGCTGACTTCTACTGGTGGCATGGGGAATTAAATGAATTACTAATAACAGAGACTATAGACCGCCGAAGTCTGACGTCATTTACACATCCTTTGTTTGTCTACCTGGTTCGCAGTTTTCCACCCCCGTTCTGAATCCCATAGACGTATTTAATATCGTGTCAAATAAGAACTGTGTTCCAAAAATAAACAAATGACCCCGGCGTGTTGACTCTTATGGATATGAAGCATCAACTGACGGTGAGAAAACGCTAATGTTACTTCCGCCGAATTAGTTACATTTTCGCCAGAAACAGACTGTATCAAATATAAGTGACTGACTATCATAAACGATACAGAACCCCCTCCCTGACAATAACGCCGACACGCGGTGTTTATTTTTGGACCACAATTCTTATATGAGACGATTCTAAGATGACCCAATGTTATTCTCCATAGAGAAATTACTTCCGCAAACCTGGGGATGAACGAGTCACGGCAGGACTTCGGTGCTCTATTTGAAGAGGAACTTTATTGAAAACTTTGTCATATTAACATGTTTCAGACACTAAATATATTCCAGAGTGCAGGAGAGAGTGAGAGCAGACAGGTGCACAATCAGAAAGTCAATCAGGCATCATTAATACAGAGTCATAAAGATTAACCAATAGCAAGGCCTCAAGCAGTCCCAATCACAGAATAGACATTACAAAGGAATACAGTTGCCTTCATACAGTATAAAAATAAGTCAATCAAACTCATCACTCAGAGTCATAAAGATTGACCATTATTAGTACAGAAATATCACAGCTCTCGCTCTTGTTTATTATTTCCATTCCCCACCATATATACACAGAATATACCAAACCTCTCCCCGAGGACTCTCTTTAGATTATCAGTGAAGCTGTGGCTGCCCTGCTGTAGACAATGTAAGCACTATCAGTGTGTAGGTTTAGGGAAGGATGGGATATTTCACTTATCTTCAACTCTTATGCATTCATTCCTGACTGAGTATTCATATTAGCTCAGGAACAGTAACAGTTGGTTTAGTGCTGACCTCTACTGGTGGCATGGGGAATAAAATGAATGACTAATAACAGACTATTTGAAGAGGAACTTTATTGAAAACTGTGTCATATTAACATGTTTCAGATTAGGAATGAACCGTACACCACACTGCAAACTCCAATGGTTTATTTGTTGCGTTTTTGTAACAATTTAGACCTTCAGGACATGAAAAGTGTGTAGTGACACTAAATATATTCCAGAGTGCAGGAGAGAGTGAGTGCAGAGTGCAGACAGGTGACCAATCAGAAAGTAAGTCAATCAGGTATCATTAATACAGAGTCATGAAGATTAACCAATAGCAAGGCCTCAAGCAGTCCCAACCACATAATAGACATTAAAAAAGAATACAGTTTCCTTCATACAGTATATAAACACGTCAATCAAACATCGTCACTCGGAGTCATAAAGATTGACCATTATTAGTACAGAAATATCAAAGCACAGCGCTCTCTCTCTCTCTCTCTCTCTCTCTCTCTCTCTCTCTCTCTCTCTCTCTCTCTCTCTCTCTTTTCGTTATTTGAGACTTAGTGGTTGCAAGATTTGCCAGGTAAAGATACAGAAAGCCTCGCCTTGTTATTGACATTAATCACCACTTGATATTCTCTATCATTCCATCATATAAAACTCATGTTCACTTATCCGTTAGCATGTAATGTTTGGTTGATACTGTATATATATATTTAAAATCATTCAACATTAAAAAAAATTACACTGATAATTGTGATAATATTTTTTCTCTGTTTGTATATATTTTAAAATGATCCTGATTGGAGGCAGTGAAGTCATTTTAAGACAAAACATTACTATGGTACTATGGTAATAATATTCACAAAATAGGCTATAACCTAATGCAATCACAATACTTCTAAAAGCTCAAGGAGTTTATTTTTATTTTTAGAACAGTTCTGCTCTTAGTTTCTGTCAATAGAGAGAATCAGACATTGTCTTTTGGGCAGTAGATCAGTTATAATCACTTAGGATATATAGAAAATGTTTCTGGCTCCAAGCTGAGCTCTATTCCTTCTTTCTCTTTCTTTTTCATGCATTCCATAGGTGGAAATGTAAAGGGAACCTGCAACAGAGAGGGTGGTAGTGTTCAATATCCTATAGTATAGGTTATATATCCACACAATATAGTTTACATAACATGTGGCTTTTACAATCTACAGTAGCTTTGAGGAAAGGTCTAGCTGAAGAGGACAAACAGAGGATAAAAAGACTAGAATAGAATAATATTGCGTCAACTAATAATAATAGTTAGATATATACATTATTTGGTCCTGACTTCTTTATAAAGGCAAAAGGCTGTCCCCTCCATTGTTCTCTTTGAGGCTAGCTATCAAAAACAACCTCCATACTCTCATGACGGACATATCACTCAAATCAGCAACATAATGCAGGTAAACTTTAAGAACACCACAGCGTCTGTTGTTTTTTTTCATCTGCCCAGATTGAGATTAGGATAACATTGTGGTTAAACTTTGGAGCAGCATGTCTGTAGGTTTATCCGTCCTTACCTGCACACAGGATCATGATCAGAGCCGCCCAGCCTAGTTTGTAAGACCAGGAGAAGTACCAGCCTGTGTGGTTATGTGACTCAAACGATTTGATCCTCACAGCAGTATAGATGGCCATGATCATCAGAACAGTGAAACCTGGGATAGGTGGGAGATCGGGAGATTATTCATCATAGTGTTGTGTTGTGTCTGTCTGTCTGTCTGTCTGTCTGTCTGTCTGTCTGTCTGTCTGTCTGTATTAATTCAACTCTGTTAATTTAACTCTGAGATTGTGGGACTCTTAAGACAGAGAATCCCTTTTTTTTACCCTCAATGGTCAATTTGCACACTCTCAGAGTTACATTCTGAGGAATGTAATGTGTATATGTGTGTGTGAACACTTACTGGAAAGAAAGAATAGCGATGCTGCAGCCAACGGGCGGTTATACCTCCTGAAGGGTGAGACGGGGGCAAAGGACTTGATGCCAACGATGATTCCAACGAAGCACAATATGCAAGACAGGATCATCAATGCGCTGGTGGCTTGGATTGATGATTTTTCTTATGGTGGAGATAGACAGAAGGAGAGACATGGAACAACTGGAGCAGAATCTCCATATTTCCTACAGTGTAACACAAAGTAGCAAAATAGCTCATCTAAACTTGTAGTCTGTCTGTGGGTTTTATAAATATTGAACCAATGAAAAGTATTAAAGAGCTTGTGACTAAATAAGAACTACATTGAATCCACCGGAACACAGGGTTACACACGTTTTCCACCAGACAGCAACAAAATCACAGTAATCATCTGACATCTGACATTTCTGACATCTTTTGTTAAAAGGTTCCCTGGCTAATAAGCCTTTAGCCTCTTAATACATTATAATTGCCCTCTATAACTAAAAACACTTTATAACCTTGAATATTTTAATTATTTAAGAAATCTTTTACTCTAGCAGGACAATGCCCGTCAGAAGTTGATGATGTCATTTGTCCATGTGTGGTCTAGCCCTATGGAATTAATGGAATGCATGTGCAAATTAAAAAAAAATTGATACTTCCTAAGGTTAAAATGAGCATCAAATCAAATACCGGTATGTTTTATTAGCACATGCATTCCATAAATTCCATAGGGCTGGACCACACATGGACAAATTACATCATCAATATGCGAAGGGCATTGTCCTCTTGAGTTAAAGATTACCTGTTTCTAAGATTAAAAAAAAATGTTTAAGGTGTTTTTAATTTTACATTTTAGTCATTGAGGGCAATTATAATGTATTAAGACATATTTGGTTTATTAGCCAGGGATCCTTTTAAATACAGTAAATTCCTCTGTGTTATTTAACTCTGAAAGTGTACACGAGTACAAGTGTATCTTTGTACACTCTTGTGCCCGGTCTGCGGAAATAATAATTTAATGCAATTACAAAAAAGTTCAAACAGAATATTCTGGACAAATACCGAATTGAGTGATTGATGGATTTATTGTCAAAACTAGTTAATTGATGGAATGTTGGATTGTCAGATTAGGGTTCTACTTACATGTATGTACCTTAAACAATGCTTTTGTTTGTTTGGCTTGTTTGTTTATGTTCTTCACAATTCTTCTTTCTTTTTTTTATAACAACATGTAAAAAGGAGTATATATAAAACATTAGGGGTCCGGGTGGAGCAGAGGTAAAGTTCCTGCTCACCACTGCAGGGACTAGGAATTTGAATCCTACACATTGCCTCTGGCTTGGCCGGGCACTCCAACAAATGCTATTAACCGTGTTTCCGGGTGGGAAGCCGGATGTCTATAATAATTTACAGATACTGTAGATAGATGATAGTTGGTGGGTCTTACCCTCGTCTTCGTAGATAGCATAGTGACTGATACACTTGCCGTCTTTGCAGAGATTCCACAGGCCCACGTTGTCATGCCTCCTGTGAGGATTTTTGGACCCCCACCAGTGGTCTGTCACTGTGGAGACCACCAGCAGGATGTTCCCAATGATGGCACAGAGTAGACCCGCTCCCATCAGGCTATGCATCTTGAGTTGAGAGGCCCTGTCAATGTACCCCAACAGCAAGAGATACAGGAGATAGGAGGATGCATGAGGGACATTCACTGTTTTTGAACACATAAAGTAACTCTGATTCTTAATTCTTAATAATTATATTATTACGTGCACTGCATAACAAGACAAACATATTAACAGACAATGCTATATGAAGATCTCCTCATGGTTCTGCATAACTTCTGTATGTGCAGTCAATGTCATACATTAGTAAATACAAAATCACCACAACTGTGTAATATAGTATACTTGTTGTCTCCGCCAGGCCAACGGCTGTGGCCAGAGACACGTTTTGCCCCTTAGCATCCGTGTGTCTGTGTGTCTGTGAGCAGCTAGTATATGGGGATTATTTCTTGGACAAACACTGAACCGAACAACTTCCCACTCGGCACATCAACTCCCTTGGGATGCGCATGGAGAGTGTGAATTCGATCTGTACGATGGTTCTTGAATTATGCTTGGGACACACAGATGGATACTCAGAGATTCCATGCATTTAGAGATATTATAGATGTCATTGATGACTGACACCATAGACTGGTCACACAAAATCAGAGATCTACATGGAAGGCTTGCTGTTATTAGATCCCATCTAGTTGGAACAAAACTAGCCAATGAGACAAAAGAAAATATCAAGCTATTACAATTTTTTATCAGAAACATAACCCAGTATGAACATTGTGCAGAAATATTTTCAGGTTAGACACATAGAGAGGCTGATCCATCTAAGCTAATTTAATTACAACAGTACTGATCCAACATAGGAGTCTGGGCCTTACCTTGTTTCTTCTGGAAATGCCCCCTCTTGACTGGGCCGCCATTCTGGGACGCCGTCCCTCTCTTCCAAGGAAGAGAGGGATGTAATGGAAAAGAGAGGGAACAAGAGAGAGATAGATAGAGGGAGTGATGCTTTACAACTGAGGGAGAGAGTTAAAGAGAATTCCCTTGGGACTATTTAAAAAAAATATGAACACATTGTCTAATTGACCTCAAATGTCTATCATATATTGAGGGGCCTTGATAGAAGTGAAGTTGCCATTGTAGTTTACCTGTTGCTATTCTCCCTGAAGTCTCTCCACCATCACTGGTAACTGCTAGGAAAAGGTATTTCAATCAGAAACACTCACGTCAAAGTAGATTTAACCATTTATTGCCACAATGGAATACAGTTAAGCTTGGCGTTAAAGCTCCGCTCTTGGGAGAATATTTCCTGAATTTTGTCGAAGCAGCCTGCTAAGCATATATTCAGGAAATGCTTAAGCAAATCCCCCATAAGGATACAATGTCAACAATAAGCAGTACATTGACATATTAGTTAGAATTAGCAGATAAACACAAGTATTTGAGGCTATGCAAGACTCTAAACAAAGCAGATATACATGATAACCACAAGTATTTGAGCCTATGCCAGACTCTAAACAAAGCAGATATACATGATAATCACAAGTATTTGAGCCTATGCCAGACTCTAAACAAAGCAGATATACATGATAATCACAAGTATTTGAGCCTATGCCAGACTCTAAACAAAGCAGATATACATGATAATCACAAGTATTTGAGCCTATGCCAGACTCTAATCAAAAGGTGGAGGCTGGGGTCGAGGAGGAGCTAGCAAAATGCATTGGTTCAGCAACCAAGAAAGACCTAGAGAATATGAAGCCGTATTTAAAGGAACTCATGCGTGAGCTGTGATTGAGAGAGAGAGAGAGAGAGAGAGAGAGAGAGAGAGAGAGAGAGAGAGAGAGAGAGAGAGAGAGAGAGAGAGAGAGAGAGAGAGAGAGAGAGAGAGAGAGATTTTTTTGGGGGGTGAACTAAGGTAAGTAGGATGTTTTAACAAAGACTCTGTCCATATCAGCAAAGAATAGAAATGGGGACTACAACAGTGTTTAGAAACTATGATCTTCCTCACACAACGCTGCCTGAATTTGATGCAATTTAATTTAAGCAGAAACTCGAATGCCAAAACTATACTGAATGTACGATGTTGAATAGGCCTAATGGTCGGGGTCAGCAGAGGGTATTTGTAGTTGTGTGTATGTGTGCGTGCGTGAGCGAGTGGCAGTGATAGCACAGCACGCTCCAACAGGCTACAACAACATACAATACAGTTTGATCTGGGTCAAAACATGTTAAACGTTGTAGCCATCTGGATGTACTGTTACAGCGCTGCTGTGCGGCAGGAACCAGCTAACTCCATTTTTCCGCTTTTGCATTTTTTTCCATAAATCAGGGCCATTGAACACACTTTACGTCTGTGTGTTGATTAAAAAATTATTGAACCAATTAAAAGTATTAAAAATTGCTTCTAACAAAACCAGCTAACTCCATTAGAACATCAAACTTTCTGCTAAACCAGCTAAGTTCACCAAAGGGGGGTGGAGTTAGCTGGTTTAGCTGACTCCAGGCTCCACCCCCTTTTGACATCCAACATCATTGTGAGCTTGGAGGTCCATTCAGTTGTTCTTATCAATGATGAACAAAACCTCCTAACTCCACTTTTTGTTTTGTGTTTGTCATTTCCTGAAAAATTAACATTTTGGAGTTAGCTGGTTGCTGCCGGACAGCAGAGATATACTTTAATACTAATAGTTCAGTAAAGCATCCCAAAAGAGGTTGCAGTGATCCTTGTGTTTTGCTATACAGTAGGCCTATGGATTTTACATAATGTACAGACATGTACCGATGTTTAACTTCTTTTGATCTACCTTCTCTTGTCTGTGGTGACACAGTGTTTGAGAACCGGGACACTAGATCATTCATGTTCATCTCCTTCAGAAGGTCCATTGAGAACATCAGGCCTCTCTCAGCACCATAGGTCTTCTTTATCTTAATACTGGTGTCCACCCTGTCACTGTTCTCCAGCTGGAAATAGGGGATGTGTTTATACTCAGAAAGATGCCACTTGAACTGTTTGAAGTCATCGTCTCCCAATTCCTGCAGAATAGTGATGATGGTGGCTGTTCGGAAGTTTGCCATGGTTCGTCCCTGGTACAAACAGGAAGAATGCATATTCCATGAGAATAAGGAGGAAATACTGACATATCACCATCATTCTATTTGGATGTGATAATAAGTAACTTGACTTTTAGTTAATACTATTTATTATTTTAACAATTATAAAAGGTATTTGTAAAGAGTAACATCATAATTAAAAACATGTATTGCACCTTTGATGCAAGTAGAAAATGATGTAATAGATGCTTGCCGTCTAGAGGGATTTAAACCGACAACGTAACATACTGTAGGCCAGGGGTACTCAACTACAAATCTTGAGGGTCCACAATTTTTTTTTTTAATAAGGCAAAGGTCTGTTTATTTAAGTCGGTCAATCGAGCCAAGCTTATCAAATCGGATCCCCTCCCAACCAACCAACTTAATAAAACTGGGGTGCAGAGCAGCGGCGCAAATCTGGGTTGAGGCTAGAGGGGGTCCCCCGCGCGCAAAGCGTGCGCGCGGGGGACACATACAAGTGTCACATACAGTACAAGTCACACAATTGGTATGTAAGCACATAAAAATTGTTTTGGTTGACTCCAAACAGAAAGACTTGTCACGTGTATCTGTTGTGTAGCCCATTGTCACACCATGTTACCACAGGAAAGAGATGACACCAGCAGCGTGTCCACAATGGATACATCAACTACCTAAGGGAGGTTGACTCCGAGGTCCAGGCTCTATTAGAAAGGGAGTGCAGGCATTTTCTGGAGTCTCAAACAGCTGAAAGGGCAGTTGAGGAAACAAGGGAGGTTGCAATGGCTGCAAGAGATTCTGCAAGGGATGCTGCAAAAGTGTGGTTTAATAGGGTCTGTGCATAACTGTAGTCTGTTTCCTTTTCAAATCTGCTGCCAGATCAGATTAGCCTACTGCAGCGCAAAAAAAATGAGTTGGTGGTGCGCACCAGAATACTGCAAGGCAAGCCAGCTGCCAGGCTGATTTGAAAACCGGTGTGCAAATCATGGATTCCTCTGACGGCAAAGCTTTGATGATAAAATGGTTATTGGTCAATAGGTATGCTATTAATTAACAAAGCCCACACTTATTTACAAAGAAAACCTTTTGTCACGCATATTAAATCAATACTCATTAATACTAATACTCAATACAAAAAAAGATACTCATTATGTAGAATGTCCCGTTTCAAAAGGTATCATATGTATAAAATGTATTAAAATCTTTTGAAAATAGCAGAGCGGCGAATCTTGACTCTGACGTCACTACGCCCGTTCCCTATAGTGAAATGTGTGAAATTGTTCAATACCCTTGCTCATATACAGACATCCAATGTCTAGATGCTGCTTCTCATTTCGTTATACCAAACATAAGGAATAGATGTGCAGGTGAAGGCTATTAGGCATAAAAAGAGAAGAGAAACACATTGGGCCTCATTGATCAAACTTGCATGTGATAAATGAGGGCTATTCAGTGAGCATCAGCAGTTTCACAGATTACACTACTGTATACTTAATGTCACAGTATGAAGTGCACTTTGGGATTTCCCAACACGGAACACGGAACAAGGAAGCAAGAAAGCAGGATATTCCACAGTTCAGTTCATATAATTATAGTGCACTTCTGGATTCCCCCCCCCAAATAAATTGAATAAGGCAAAGGTCCGTTTATTTAAGTCGGTCAATCGAGCCAAGCTTATCAAATCGGATCCCCTCCCAACCAACCAACTTAATAAAACTGTGGTGCAGAGCAGCGGCGCAAATCTGAGTTGAGGCTAGAGGGGTTCCCCCGCGCGCAAAGCGTGTGCGCGGGGGACTAGCTAATTTGACACTGTGTTATGTTAATTCTTCATTATTAATAACTTACGATGCATAAGTGGGTTCAGGTAATAAAATAAGTACTTTTAATTATTTTAACATTTATTTTTATTATTCTAAATGACTTGGGGAGACAAATCTCCCCCTTACCCCCCGGGATTTCCGTGTCTGGTGCAGAGTATGAAAACATACATGAAAATAAACATGAAAACAACAGAACAACAATTCAAATACTTTTTCACACCCCCTCCAAGAATCCCCCAAAAATATATCTCTTAAAGAAAAGAAAAAAACGTCCGCCTGTTGAGTACCCCTGCTGTAGGCTGTATCAAATTGCTAGATTAAAAGTGCTGGACTTGTGTCTCTTGTAACAAGTTCCTTTTCCTCTCTTTTGTTAGAGAAAATGAACAAATATTATCTATAGTATAAGTAATTCTATGAAAATAAACTTGGCGTCACTTCTGTGCATAAAGTTCCTTGTCCAACAACACCATTCTTTTGACATTTTGAGGTTAAGGCCTCGGTTATGTAATCACTTCAGGTAAATAGCTTTGGTTCTCACCAAACAGGTATTGTGCCGAGTACAGAAATTGGCATGCACAACATGCAAATCTGCAGCTATTAATGAAGGTGGTGTCACATACAAGTCACACAATTGGTATGTAAGCACATAAAAATTGTTTTGGTTGACACCAAACAGAAAGACTTGTCACGTGTATCTGTTGTGTAGCCCATTGTCACACCATGTTACCACAGGAAAGAGATGACACCAGCAGCGTGTCCACAATGGATACATCAACTACCTAAGGGAGGTTGACTCCGAGGTGCAAGATTAGAAAGTGAGTGCAGGCATTTTCTGGAGTCTCAAACAGCTGAAAGGGCAGTTGAGGAAACAAGGGGAGGTTGCAATGGCTGCAAGAGATACTGCAAGGGATGCTGCAAAAGTGTGGTTTAATAGGGTCTGTGCATAACTGTAGTCTGTTTCCTTTTCAAATCTGCTGCCAGATCAGATTAGCCTACTGCAGCACAAAAAAAATGAGTTGGTGGTGAGCACCAGAATACTGCAAGGCAAGCCAGCTGCCAGTCGGATTTGAAAACACCGGTGTGCAAATCATGGATTCCTCTGACGGCAAAGCTTTGATGATAAAATGGTTATTAGGTATGCTATTAATTAACAAAGCCCACACTTATTTACAAAGAAAACCTTTTGTCACGCATATTAAATTAATACTCATTAATACTAATACTCAATACAAAAAAATACTCATCATGTAGAATGTCCCGTTTCACAAGGTATCATATGTATAAAATGTATTAAAATCTTTTGAAAATAGCAGAGTTAACGGCGAATCTTGACTCTGACGTCACTACGCCCGTTCCCTATAGTGAAATGTGTGAAATTGTTCAATACCCTTGCTCATATACAGACATCCAATGTCTAGATGCTGCTTCTCATTTCGTTATACCAAACATAAGGAATAGATGTGCAGGTGAAGGCTATTAGGCATAAAAAGAGAAGAGAAACACATTGGGCCTCATTGATCAAACTTGCATGTGATAAATGAGGGCTATTCAGTGAGCATCAGCAGTTTCACCGATTACACTACTGTATACTTAATGTCACAGTATGAAATGAAATAATTCCAAGTGCACTTTGGGATTTCCCAACACGGAACAAGGAAGCAAGAAAGCAGGATATTCCACAGTTCAGTTCATATAATTATAGTGCACTTCTGGATTCCCCCCCGCCCCCCAAATAAATAAAAATAACATTTAAAAGAAATTATGATAATGATTATATATATATATATATATATATATATATATATATATATATATATATATATATATATATATATATATATATATATATATATATATATATCAGGAATATAAAAACTTACTTAATGTCACAGTATGAAATGAAAGAATTCCAAGTGCACTTTGGGATTTCCCAACAAGGAAGCAAGAAAGCAGGACATTCGAACCACAGTTCATTTAATACAATTATAGTGCACCTCTGGATTACCACCCCCAAGAATAAATAAAAATAATGATAATGATTTTATATATATATATATATATATATATATATATATATATATATATATATATAAATGTATCAATGTATGTATGTATGTATGTATACACACACACACACACACACAACGATATTGACCCACATATCTTAACTTCAGAATGTCAGATTTGACATCGAAGTAGAAGTGTTAAAGGTCTTAAATGCTCAAATCTTAAAGGCTCACACATTGGTGTTTTATTGTAAAACAAGGAATATTGTGTATAAGCAGTTGTAGCTGTAGTAGCAGTACTAGTACTTTAGATAGTGATGATTAGTGTTAGTATTAATAGTAGTACTACTATCAGTCAGTCAATCAGTCAATTAGTCAGTCAATCAATCAGTTTATATTAGTCATAGCAGTCCTGTACTTACCTCAGTGGAAGTTGTAGGTTGTAGAGTGAAATAATCAATACAGCAGTTCAACAGACCTGTCTCTCTTATTATGTGTTTTTTTTGGGGGGGTGGGTTAGTGTTTATTCTACTATTTATCTGTCTACTGTTTCTTTCCTTCTGTATCTATGTCTATCTGGTTAACACGTGAATCAAAGTGTTACAACAAATCAGAGAGACAGAAAGAGTCATTTAATGTTCCTTTAATACAACATCTGTACAGCTTGTAGACTGCCTCAACCAATCACAACATGAGTGGTTGAGGAAACAGTATTTAAATTTGTTGTGCTATTTTTCCATTGGCTAAACACAATGACAGACAGTCGCCCTACCGGCAGAAACCGATCACACACATCTCTTGAAAAAAAAGAAGAAACCGGAGAGATACCTCCCATCTCATGTCATCTCAACGTCATTTGAACTTTTAATTTTCACTTCTGTCGGTGCGCTACACAGTACCTTGGAACACGATTGGATGATTCTGAACATTGGCACATTTGGCTCAATAATATTCATATGTCTTCCTCTGCCCTCCTAGGGGAAAGACTCAACTCCATAGTGAAATAAAACAAAGTCTTACATGTTGCTCTCGTTGGCTATTTTTGCCCTGCTACCATTGTACACACCCCTTCATTCCACGTGACAGGGAGGCGAGAGCCATGAGAGCCATTTTAATACATTGCAATTTGCTTTTTAAGTGGGTTTGCTAATATAGTTTAGTTTTCTATTTGTGGAAAAGGGGCTTAGTTTTAGGCCATTTTTTAATACAGGGTATTTGTCAGGGGCGAGAAGCCCAGAACGAGTATTATGTAATTAAAAAAGAAAGCTTGGAAGATACAAGCAAAATACTAGGCTTATCAATTAATGACTTTTAATGACTACTTAAGTAGTTGCCCACACAAACACAATACATCTAAAAGCTCACCCAAACATAGACTACAATTGGGCATGCTCTCTGGTTAACAAGTCAATCTCAGTGTTGCAACATGTCCGAGTGACTGGAGGAGGAAATCAATGTTGTTTTTGTCTCCGGATTTGGTTAAGTTGCCTGCGGGGCATTGTGCTTTCTTGCCACACCCGAGACTGTGGGAGAAGGAACAACAATTTAGTCGTGCATCGATGCCAAATTTGCCAACTGGAACCTTTCTGCAGATGTCATTCTGGGGCTTGTTTTGTCATGTTATTAGAAAGCACAAAATTGTTTTAAAATGTTATGCCGATAAAATGAAATTGTATATTTGAACACTAATGATTTTAGTAGACTATCATGTCAATGTCATTTACTATAATTTTAAGTTGTTGTTGATGGTTATTTAATGTTTAGAATTTTGCTGTTTTAGAAACTTTTAGAAACTTTTTGCTTCAATGATTTGAATAGCCTTGAATGAAAATGCTGCTTTAGAAGAAACTTGTATAAAGCCTGCTGTGAAATGTATCTTCAGGGTTGCACATCGACTTGAAATGGACTTCATTTGAGAGAGGACTTGGGCTGTCCTGCTTGGTTCAGGGAAAAAATACTTTTGTAAATAGTTGATGCATTCAAATGTGGCAGTATCCAACAAAAATGTTGTCTAAGACATTATGTAAATTCATTCATCAATAATAATCTGCCGTTCAATTAATCAGCTTTTATAATACTATGATCTGTAGTTAAATTCATCAGCTATATTAACATCATAGAATTTGTTGTAACTTGTGAGGAAATTATAACTGGACTATCTCATTCAAATAAAAAAAATATGAATGAATTATTATTACATGGTCCAGGAGTGGTCCGTTTGAACAAAATGCCTACAATATTTCTATAGACATGTCATCAAGACGGACCTGTCAGATTTTTTATATTTCATCCTGATTGGTTAAGATTAACTTCTACAGTACCTGGCCTGGTGGAGACCTCTAGAGATAACCACGACTGATCTAACTATAAAATTAACCCTAAAGGCCAGTGCACACCGATGCAGCTTCTTGGAACTGCCATTTGGGGATAATGGTTGCAAGCAGTTGCATGTGGACTGGCCTTAAGAGATAGAAATTGCAATGGCCAGAAACTTTCCGGTAAATTTAAGTTAAGCTCAGTAATTTGGGAAATTGTGCCCAACTTCAAAAATGTTATTATTATCTTAAGGGCTTGGCTGGTTTGTTCAGTTTGCTGAGTCAAGTAGAATGGTCCATACTAGGCCTATAAGGTGTGTGTTCACCTCAATTAGCATACACTTAAAATGCCTTGAAGCCTTAACATGTTAGATATTCTATAGCTAATAATGCTTCAGTAGACAACCTTTCAGTATGAGCAGAAGTCAGCTGTCAGGGCTCTCACGACACCAACCTCTGGCAGCACATCACCCTCATCCACCAGCACCTACACTAGCTTCCAGTTAAAATCTGCATTAGTCCTCCTCTTCAGCTACAAATCTTTCCTTGTCCTTGCTTGGCCCCCAGTATCTATCTTACTCTACCTCCTCCATCAATATACTCCTTCATGGAACCTGTGGTCCTCAGAACGCAAGCGTGGTTAAGTATGAAACTTGTCTTTAGGGCCTATTTCGGCGGTTGTGAGAATTGGGGAGTCAGCCAAGAACTGCTTCTCTGACTGCTGGAAGTGTAAAAACTCAGACAGTAGTTTCTGTTAACAACTTCCCCCTCGTGTCCCTATTTTGGGCATGTCCTTATTGTCATGGTGTCTGTCTGCATATGGGCGTACATGGCTGTGTGTGTGTGTGTGTGTGTGTGTGTGTGTGTGTGTGTGTGTGTGTGTGTGTGTGTGTGTGTGTGTGTGTGTGTGTGTGTGTGTGTGTGTGTGTGTGTGTGTGTGTGTGTGTGTGCGCGCGCACTAGATCGTTTTACAGCCTGCTGTGGTAGTAACGCTTCTAACCAGTTTATACCTACCAAAACTATTTTTGGTGAATTGCAGTTTTTCGTGTGAAACCTTTTTGTTTTTTGCTCCTTGTGTTTTGCCTTCAACTCACTCTCTTATCTTGTGCTTCAGAATCCATACCCACCTGCTCTGTTGCCTGCCTGTATGTTGCCTTGCCGTGCCCGCTTGCCAGCCAGCTCACCACGTCCCCTCAAGCCCGCTTTACACAACGACATTTCCCCCTCTTTGCTCACTTTGTGTTGTGTCTGCTCATTGTGCATTTGGGACTGCCAGTTTTTGCAAATCATGACAATTATTCAAAGATTTAAAAAAAACACATTCTAAACACAATTTACAATTTAAATATAGCTAAAATATAGATCTACCAGCTTACAGTGCATTGTAATCCTGTAGATAGGTTTTTTTTGCTATTCAGGGTACACTTACTGTAAGTATATAGGGCTTAGATAGGATGATGTATTTGCACTGTATTAGCCATGCTGGTGACAGTAGATTCATAGTGTTGTCTGTTGACAATGTGTTGATCTGCGAGCCCTGCTATTTTTACACGTATAACTGCGAGATTATCTGTAGCCTATGCCAGTGGCGTTTGGTGGATTCTAACGTTGACCGGGCTAGAACCGGGCCAGAACCGGTTTGACGGCTAAAGTGGTTTTTAATGGCCACTCATTAACAATTCGGCCGAATGCAAATGAGCCCCATTTGAAAACGAAGGCGACTTTCTGTGGTCGGCTACAACAGAATAGGGTGAGGGGCTGCTAATGTAGATTTTTTTCCCCCCCCTGGATCTTGCCCCTACACAGGGACAAGCTGGGTTTACAGACCGGGCCATGGCCTCGTTGGCCCCAATGACGATACGCGCCTGGCCTATGCTCGACTCAGTTCCTTTAATATGCAACTCTCTGGCATAAGGTTGCCCCCCCCCCCCCCATTGCAAAGTATTGCCCCCCCCCCCCCCTCCACTTCTGATTCGAGGGGTTGCTTCCTGGGTTCCAAGCTCCTGAGTGGCTAACCGGCAAGGAAGTTGGCTATAAAATGAGACCCAAAGCAAGGGGCGTCTCCCGTCTTGCTCTTCTCCCAACTGGCAACCACCCAAGTTTTGTTGTTCAGTTAGTTGTTTGATATTTTGTAGAGTTAATTGCTTTTGTTACTTTAGAATTGATCTCTTGATTCATGTTTATGTTAGGGAGGTAAGTTCTTTTATTTTGGATAGGTAAGATTTATACACTTTCAGCTTAGTTCTCTTTGTTTGTTTCTTTGAACGTCATCCTCAGTTATCCCCAAGCTCTGTATTTTGACTTCAACTATATGAACTACTGTATTCATTGTTGTGACACACTATTTTGTCAAATCAGATTTTTGTAAATAAATGCTTCACTTTATTTTGCAAGTTGAACCTTTGTTCTTGTACTTGGGACCTGGGGAAGGCGGAAACATTTTCATGTTATGTTTTAGGCACCCCTAGACTTGGGCATAACATGAATGATTGCATATTGCATTGATAGTAGGGTTATGGTTATAGAGGTTTTAAAAAAGAAAAAACATACAAAATATCAAAACCCTGTTTGACAGTCATTTTTGCATGACTCTCATCTGTACCCAATATGGTGAAAATAATCTAATAATCTTTTTCTAACAAAAAGTGATTTTTGTGTATGACTTTCAAGTACTTTAATAGACCATCTTCAGACCAAGCGGCCTTTAGGAGGAATAGGGAAAGGAACATTTCTACAGTGTGGGTTTATTATTTTTTGCTGAGTTTACTAATGATCTCTATTCCCCACCACACAAAATAACACAAAACCTTTTGCCTCTTTTTAGATTATAGTCTGTCCTACTACTAATGTGTAGGTTTAGAGAAGGATGCAGAATTTTAGGTACTGTATCTTAAAAAGAATCAATGAGTCTTCAATGTCCAAATTAGCTCAATAAAGTATTGTTGTTGCTTTTTCATTTGATTTTCTTTCCATTGAGTTATAGTGCTGACCTCTACTGGTGGCATGGGGAATTAAATACATTAAAACTAATAACATCACATACTATTTGAAGAGGAATTTTATTGAAAACTCTGCCATACTCAAATTATAAATATATTTCCCTTTCACATAATTGTAAAGTGATCCTAAATGAAGGCAGTGAAATCATTTGAAGTAAAACATTACAATATACGCATGGTTAAAATGATTAAGAATATAACCTAAAGGAATCACAAGACTTCTAAAAGCATAATGAATCTTTCTGGATCAGTCCCTGGACCAGTTCTTAGTCTCTGTCAATAGTGTCAGACGTCATCTCTTGAGTTAGATCAGTTCTGAACTTCTGACCATTTTGGTAGAATTTTTTTTGTAGAATATATTTCTGTCAGAGTGGCTGTCTCCCTCTAGCATGGACCAATCCTTCTTTTTCTGTAGTCCCACATCTGCAAGATACCTGCAACAGACAGAGGCCCAACAAGGAATATTCTATAGGCTATATTCACAGTGTTGTACAGAATATGTGGCTTTTACAATCTGGCTGAAGAAAGATTTTTACAACATGGTAAACAGGTAGAATTTGGCTTCAAATGGCCTATTGTTTTAGAAGGGCTCTGCCACAAACTGAGGACAAACATACCCTTTCATAGAATATATTGTCAAGCTCATATTCTCTTTACTGCCCGATACAAATTTTACTATCAATGTCTTAAATTAGACTTCGATTTTTTTTCTTATAGAAGAACATTAGCCCGAGGCTAAACTTTCGGATTAGGATAACAATGTGGTTCTTCTTGGTGAGGTGGATTTACTCATTTCCTACCTGCAAACAAGATCATGACTGTAGCCACCCAGCCTAGTTTGTAAGATGAGCCGAAGTACCAGTTATCGGCATTCTGACCTTTAAAGTCAGAGAACGCCATACCAGTATAGATGGCCATGATCATCAGAACAATGAAAGCTGGGAAAGATGGGAGATCGAGAGTTACAAGATTATGTATACAGTATGTGTGGGTAAATGGTAAATGGACTGCATTTTCTAGTCTTTCCAACCACTCAAATGTTTAAACTTTACAATCACATTCACCTATCATCATTCACCTCATCATTCACAGTGGAACATGCTTCATGGATATCATACAGTATATCAAATGGACATTGTAGCACATGGTATATACATGCGCACAACGCAAAACGCAAAGTGCTTTCCGTATTGTCCCCCTGACACAGTGGTTAAATTAAAATGGACTAGATACCAAATGATCTTGCACATATTTTTCACATGGGGGTGTGTTGGTCTTAAAATGAGGCGTGGTCTGGCGTGATCATGCCGAAATGCTATTTTTTAATTTGAGGTACGTTGCATTTCAACGTTTAGGTTCATGGTTAGGGTTAAGGTTACGTTTAGGCATTGCTTTTTGTGAGATTAAGGTTAGGATTAGGGTTTAGGGTTCGTTAGTGTTACGTTTAAATCGAGGACATACTCAACATGACCATGTTCACACGCAACATGTTTTTGGATTCAGTCCTGTTCAACAATTGAGGTGGCATTTCAAGAACTTTCTTCATTAACCCAGGAAATAAAACCAAAGATTATTTAGCCAGCTTTGCGTGTGAACAGACAAGCAAGCGCTGATGGAAATAAACGGAGCATATGCCTCACAGAAAATAGATCAGATATTTTCGGTATAGCTCTAGCAACAGGCGCGCAACCAAGTGTAAATGAAGCATAAGAATGAGAGCTCTGGGAGGTACGCACTCTCTCCCAGTGTTTTGAGTTTAGGGTTAAGGTTAGGGTTAGACATAGTGTTTGTGAGGTTAGGTTTAGGGTTAAGGTTAGCGTTAGGCATAGTTTTTGTGAGGTTAAAGGTTAGGGTTTAGGCCTATTACCACACCCACTTGGGTAAAACACCAAAGAAAGAGGGACATCCACATCGATATTGGACTTCTGAATGTGCGCAGACGGAACGCACTGGTATTGGCATGCTTTAATATATAATAACCTTACCTAACTGAGAATTAAGTTGATATGTCAAGATATCACATTAGTCTGTTGGACAGTAATGGCCATGCACTGCGTTTTGGACAGCTCTCGTTTCAATGTTTCCGTGAGAAGAGAACTTTTGTTTTCCGACGTCTCCTGACATCATTATATCACATTATTAATGCTGCTCGCTCTCATAGATTTTAAGCTTGCTTGTTTTCACTTCATGCACGAGGACATTGATTTTGACGCTAAAAGTGTTCAATGCGTCTTCAGTTCTGATCCACCACTTAAAAAGGATTGCGCCTCACGGCGGGCGCAGCTCGTTCTTCAAGGTGATGGCAGCCAACACTCTGTTTTGTTTAATTAATGTAACGCACCACTAATTCAGGGCGGGTTGCGCCAGGGCCTGGCACAACCCGTGCAACCCGCCAGGCCACAATGCATCCACATGATGCGCCCTGTAGAGAGTGAATTTGGTGTGGAAACACCTCCAAGGCGCAAGTTCTGCCGTTAAAATAGGGCCCTAAGAGTCTAATGGTTCATTTTTAGACTATCTAGGGTCCATTTTCACACTCTCAGAGTAAAGATTTACATTTATTTTTGTATATGTGTGTGCGAAGACTCACCTGAAATAAGGAACAAAATCCCTGCAGCCAACGAGCGCTTAAAGATCTGGACAAAGGACATGATGATGCCAGCGAAGCATACCATGCAGGACAGGATCATGAAGGCACCGGCGGTGGTGACTGCTGGTACTGGTGGTGGAGACACAGACAGACAGGGGGTGTCACAGACAGTGGCGTAACAAGCCAACACTGGGCCTTCATGCTAATTGGTCAACACTGGCCAATTAACCAACATGATTAACAAGCATGAATACTAGCATGCATTCTATTGTGGGGAAAACATTTGGCTAAAATAGCTGATCTACAGTAGAAGCTCATAACGCGCCCCAAGAGGAAATGTTGACAGCTTGTCAACGACAGAGTCATCAGACGACTATGGTAACAAAAACACGTGGTTCTGTTCCTAACTGAGCCTCAACTCTTCACCCTAATCCTATATTCAAATTGCCTAGAGGGTAGGTGGAAGGCGGGAGGACGGTGGACATCACAAATGTAACATCCGCACAGTTGCTCCAATCCGAACCGAACTTGGCACAAACACTGGTCAGGGGTTTGCCATTCATCAGAATAGCCAAACCAGGGACCACGTGTGGCTCCCAGGGGGTGGCCACAGGCGCTGCGCCTGTGGCCCCAATCCACACCAAATTGGGCACAAACACCTGTTCAGGGGGCTGCCATCAGAATAGCCCCCTAACATACCCAGGGGCCACACTGTTGCTCCAGCCTCCAATCTGCACCAAACTTGCCACAAACACTGCCATTTTAATAGTCATACAAAGGGCCATGTTTGGCCTCAGGGGACATGTTAGGGGCCCCCGGTGGCCACAGGCACACAGTTGTTCCAATCTGCACCACACTTGGCACAACCACTGTTCTGTGGTCTGCCATGAGAATAGTCACACAAAAAAAAAAATTGCACACATATGGGGCACTATAGCAGTGTTACATCAGTATTTATCAATGGCCATAACTCAGTGACAATTGCTCTGATCAGCGCAATATAACACTGGATTTAAACGCCCCATAGCGGCCTGAAAATCTAGTTAAACAAAAGAGCCCGATATACCTTAAACTTAAGGCTTAAAGGGACAGACAGTAAAATGCATAACAGTATTAATGGTGTATTTTACAAGATACAACAACATGAATTAAATTAAATATTTATTGCATAACTTTGAGCATTTAAATTAACTTATTCAATTAACACATATCTCAATTTATATGAACTGTCAAACAAACTACCAAAATACAAAACATAGCACTTATTACTGAAATAATAATGTTCATAACTTGTCTCCCACACTATCAACAAAGATACAACAATAAAGGATGGAGGTCACGTGATGCAGCAGAGCTAGGCAGACGCAGGGTTTTGGAGCTCCGACATTTATCCTGATTTAATTAATTTTTTTGACAGTTAAACACAACCAGAGTGCTACTTTTTCTATTTTAAGACATTGTTATGCTGACAAGATCCATTTCAGCCAGAATAAGACAGAATAACGACGATATGGAGGACCAAACTTCGACGCCAGAGGGAACGGCTCCAGCTGTTAGCATTAGCATTAGCAAGCAACGTGTTGCTAATGTTGTTGATACTTCTCGTGTACCAGCTGAGGAGATTGGAGCAGATTCACGCATACTTCAGGAGATTCGACGGGGTAACAAGGCCCTATCTGACAAATTGGACTCTAAAACTGACGAAATTAATCGTTCCATTTCTGGACTGAGGGGTTTAATTGATGGCGTGAGCACACGCATCACCGAGGCTGAAGAACGCATCAGCACAGCCGAGGACCAGCTTGTTGTGGTGGACGCGGATGTTAACAAGCTGCGTGGAGAAAATGACTTTTTACTTGAGAAAATTGATGAGCTCGAGAATTACAGCCGACGCGCGAATATCAGAGTGACCAATCTTAAAGAGGGCAGTGAGGGAACCGACCCGGTGCGTTTCTTTACTGAATTGATTCCATCCATTTTTGGTGAGGAACACTTCACCGAACCATTGATATTTGAACGCATACACCGGACGGGACCGCGATCAAATAAATACCCGAGAGCGGTGCTCATTCGCCTACTCAAGTGCCAAGACAGAGACAAGATTCTACGCCTCGCCACGAAGCTGTCGATGGAGAAAGGACCCATTTGTTACAGAGGGACACCCCTGTCGTTCTTTCCAGATGTGACAGCCAAGCTCCTGAAACGCAAAAAGGAGTTTGGCCAAGTGAAACAGGAGTTAAAAAAGAGAAACCTCCGTTATTCTCTCCTACATCCTGCTACGCTCCGGGTTGATATGCCTGATGGAAAGAAGAGGTTCTTCAAAACGCCGAAGGAAGTCGCTACTTTTCTCGAGGGTCTCACAGGAGGGTCTCCCCCGGGGGGGGGCTCCCCGGGAAGGGGCTCCCCAGGAAGGGGTGCCCCAGTGGGGGATCTCCCAGAGGGGGGGGACTCCGGAGGAATCGAGGACTGATCATCACATCTATCTTTACACCATATTCTAATCTGAAAAGTAATTAAGGTACTATTTTAGTTTTTTTTCTGGTTTGTTTTCATTGCTATTGGAAGATGTAGTCTTACAACTGGACATCAGAGAAGAGAATTCACGACTATTTACCGTAAAGTGTTTATTTTTTATATTTTTTTCAATCTCATCACGATTTTTGTACAGTAGTGCTATTTTGGGTCAACACTGTTGTGCACCAAAGAGACACTCATTGATGGTTGCTTTAATTTTTATTTTTTTTTGAGAGTTGAGTTTATTTTAAATTGTTATAAGATGCTTTTCGGTTTCATTTTATTGTGGCTATATTCTTAGTTAGCCAAATAGACACTCATGGTGCTTATTTTTGTTTTTTCAAGAATTAGTGGTTTACTGTTAACTATTATTTTAAGCTCGGGACCTGACAGTGTGTGTAGTTAGTCAGGCATGTCTTTGTTTGACAAGTGCGAGACACATGGCCCCTTTTGGGTTTTGATTGGTGCCATAGGTTTGGGTAAGATGGTACCGGGGGGGAGGGTTGTTTGTGTGTTTGTTTTGTTCTTTTTTTCCTGTGTTAGAAGAGACATACATTTATCTAGATACTTAGTTTTGGGAGATTCTGAACTGGACTGGTTAGTTAAAAAAATGTATATTTCATAGGACAAATGGTCAATGTGGTAAAATGTATAAGTTTTAATGTGAATGGTTTAAATGGGCCTGTCAAAAGGAAAAGAGTTCTTACATATTTAAAAAAGCTTAATACTGATATTGCTTTTATACAAGAAACTCACCTTATAGCAAGTGAACATAAGAAGCTGAAGAGGGAATGGGTAGGACAGGTGTTTGCATCATCATTTAATTCTAAAGCAAGGGGAGTGGCGATATTGGTTAAAAAGAATATTCCCTTGACAATACAGGAGACTATTTGTGATCCACTGGGCCGATATGTGATTGTCCATTGTGAAATGTATTCAGAACCGTGGACATTTTTGAATGTTTATGCCCCTAACTATGACGACGATCCTTTTATTCAAGATCTCTTTCTTCAGGTCTCGAGGGCTCAGGGTAATATTCTGACTGGCGGTGATTGGAATTTCTGTTTATGTCCGATTCTGGACAGGTCGTCAACCAATGTAGTGACAAGAACAAAGGCAGCAAAGTCTACCTTGGCATTCATGAAAGATTTGAATTTAACAGATATCTGGAGACAATTGCACCCACAGGATAGAGATTATAGCTTTTACTCTGCCCGTCATGGCACCCATAGTCGAATTGATTTCTTCCTGCTATCTACACAGCTAACACATAGAACAGTGGAATCTGAATATCTGTCCAGATTACTCTCAGATCACTCCCCTTTGACCCTGTCTATATTAATACCTGAAAAGATACAGAATTCTTATAGGTGGCGTTTAAATCCAACCCTTCTTAAAAAAGCAGACTTTAAAAAGTTTGTGAGAGATCAGATTACGTTTTTCTGTGAAACTAACTGTCCATCCTCACCCAATAGTTTTGTTCTATGGGATTGTTTGAAATGCTATTTAAGGGGTCAAATAATCTCCTTTACAAAGGCTCTTACTAAAAAATATACAGTAGAAATGGAAGAACTTGAGAAAGAAATCTTAGATCTAGAAAAAGAGTTCCAACGCTCTGGTTGTACAGAATTGCATCGTTCACTGGTTAATAAAAAACTCAAGTATAACACATTGGGTACTTATAAAACTGAAAAAGCTATTCTTAGAACTAAGCAGAGATATTATGAGTTAGGGGACAAGGC
The DNA here is from genome assembly GCF_963280865.1 of Gymnoscopelus braueri. NCBI lineage: Eukaryota > Metazoa > Chordata > Actinopteri > Myctophiformes > Myctophidae > Gymnoscopelus > Gymnoscopelus braueri. The sequence goes on from NC_137613.1 coordinate 8,721,032, forward strand.
ACACAAGGTCCTCGCCTGGCAATTGAAGAAAGAGGAAAGCTCAAGGACTATTAATTCTATCAAGACTAACGCTGGCTTGATCACATGTGACCCAAAAGAAATTAATGATACTTTTAAGCAGTTCTATACCGAATTGTATTCATCAGAATCACCAGAGGATTTAACTCAAATTGATACATTCTTATCTACTATTGAATTACCTAAATTAAATCAAGAAGAGCAGAATGATCTTGAACGGCCATTCACTACAGCAGAAATTGAACGAACACTGTCGTCTTTGCAGTCTAACAAAAGTCCCGGAGAGGATGGTTTTCCTCCTGAATTCTATAAAGAATTTAAAGACTTGTTAATTCCTCTTTTTGTAGATGTGCTCAATAGGGCATCTGAAACTAAGACTCTTCCTGATTCCTTTTCTACAGCTATTATAACCGTCATTCATAAAAAAAACAAAGACCCTTTAAAGCCAGCGTCATTTAGACCTATCTCATTATTAAACTCAGATTATAAATTGATTTCCAAGATCCTAGCCAATAGATTAGCGCAGTATCTGCCTAAATTGATCAACAAAGATCAATCAGGTTTTATTAAAGATCGATCGTCCAGTAATAATCTTCGCAGACTGTTCAACATTATTCAATTGGCCAAATCTAAACCTGAACAAAGTATTGTTGTGGCACTGGATGCCAGCCATGCCTTTGATAGATTGGAATGGCCTTATATGATCAAGGTTTTGAGTAAATTTGGCTTTGGGCCCTCTTTTATTGATTGGGTTAAAACACTATATCACAGCCCCAAGGCCAGAATCACTACTAATGGCCAAATGTCAGCCAGTTTCCCCTTGAGTAGGTCAAGCCGCCAGGGCTGTCCGCTCTCTCCAGGACTCTTCGTCGCGGCCATCGAGCCTTTGGCGGAGGCTGTGAGACAAAATGCAGATATACAGGGGTTCCAGGTGGGTCAGTCAACTCACAAGATCAACCTTTTTGCCGATGATGTATGTCTGACCTTGACAAACCCATCTGTGTCTCTTCCTAAACTACAAAGCCTGATTGACGATTATGGCACCATTTCAGGTTACAAACTTAATTTTGATAAGAGTGAAATACTTCCTCTTACAAATTTTGATTACACAATCTATCAAGGAATAACCCCTTTTAAATGGTCCCCAAATGGCTTTAAATATCTTGGCATAAACATAGACAAGGATGTGAAAAATCTCTTTAAACTTAATTATACTGTGTTACTTAATAAAATAGAGGAGGACTTGAACAGATGGAAACCCTTACCTATTACTTTGATTGGCAGGATTAACTGCATCAAGATGAATATATTGCCCAGGCTGATGTATCTCTTTCAGTCTCTGCCTATCCCAGTACCTCAAAGCTTCTTTCAGTCCTTGAATAAAAAAGTCAGGGAGTTTCTGTGGAACAATAAAACTCCACGAGTGTCTTTGGAGAAACTTACATGGGACTATTGTCAAGGGGGTCTTAAATTGCCAAATTTCAAGATGTACTATCTATCTTCTCAAATGAGGTTCATTTCTTTTCTTTTTAAGGGTGATGATGCCCCCTCCTGGGTTCAAATGGAAATGCATGCCCTAAAAGAAACAGTGGCCAGTGAGTTTATTTATAAATGGAACCCCAAAACTATTGCGGCCAAATCAAAAAATTGTTTCTCAATTCATTCAATCAAAACTTCCGCAAGATTCTTAAGTGTAGAACTGACTTATCTCCTAGAACTCCACTGAAGAAAAACGGGCTTCTACCCATGTTTGTGGGCAATAGAATTCTGGAGTCATGGCATGACAATGGAATAAAACTCCTGGAACATTGTTATAAAGATGGACAGCTCATGACTTTTGAACAGTTGAGGGGGAAATATGACTTATCAAACAGACATTTTTTCTGTTTTCTGCAACTAAGGGATTATCTCAGAAGGACTCTGGGGCCTGAGATGACTTTACCGGTTTTTACTGATGTGGAGAATTGGTTACATAATGGCCCGTGTTCATACAGATTCATTTCCAATATGTACTTTTTATTGCTGAGTCAATGCCCGAGAGTAGGCTTACACAAATCTAGAGAGAGATGGGAGTCTGATTTAAATATTACTATTGATGAAGGTTTGTGGTCTGATTTGTGTCGTGATAGCCTCTCTGCTACTATTAATTCTAGATATAGACTGACTCATTATAATTTTCTCCATCAGCTTTATTACACACCTCAAAAGTTACATAGATATAATTCTGGGATATCAGATTTATGTTTTAGGTGTAGCACAGAAGAAGGCTCCTTTTTGCATTGTACATGGCAATGTATAAAAGTTAAAACATTCTGGTATGATTTCTGTGACACACTGGCTAAAATTATAGAGGCTCCCTTCCCGTTAGACCCTGAAGTCTGCCTCTTAGGCAATTTCACTGCTATCAGTGCAAAACTAAGAAGACACAAAATTAAATTTATAGAGGTGGCACTTGGAGTGGCTAGGAAGTGCATTGCAATAACATGGAAGTCTGACTCCCCCCTCGGCATTGCGAGATGGTTCTCAGAAATGAACAGTTGTGTCCCTCTTGAGAAGATTACTTATAGCTTAAGAAATGGGTTTGACACTTTTTTGAAGATTTGGCAGCCTTATTTGGACTATGTGGAAACGTTGTCCCTACCTCAACCTGTATCAGAGATGGAATAGGTTGTTATCTACAGCTATCTCGGTCTAGATCTATTATTTCTCGAAGCTACTTAATGTTTTTACAACAGATTTGTCTCTTCTTAATGTTCCTTTTCTTTCTTTTTTGTACCTTATTTTTTTTTTTATTATGTTTTGATTATTTTTATCTGTGCTGTCCTTTATGTATGTGGATTTGTATGTGGGGAGGAGGGAGGGTTGTGGGGGGGTTGTATGTATGTATGTATACTTTGTGAAAAATTAAAATGAAAAATAAAATATTCAAAAAAAAAAAAAAACAATAAAGGATGAAACCATTGTGACAGTAAGGTGACAGGCACTCACTTCCTTGGGGACAGAATCCCCATTTCACATCCTTGTCATAGCTGGAAGTAGTGGCACACCAATGGTCGAGTTCTGTGCGTCCGTCTGTGGTACAGTTCTCATATATCTTTCCACCATAATAAAAGGGAAAGACACACTTGGCTCCATAGCTATTTCCTCCAAACGTCTCCACATCTCTCAGTACTGTCGGGGATACACAAGAGTAAAATGATTGGTTTTGTCTCCTCGAAATTGTAACAACAACAACAACAACAACAAATAAAATAACTAGACTAGAAACGTATCTCTGCCAGGCCATGGGGCCCTTTTCACGAAACCTAGAAAACAGATGTGTATTGTTGATTTTTTTCCCGGCCGAACAGTATTTTAATGACGTCACGTGCACGCACGCGCACTGCACGCACACAGTGCACATTTTATTTGACCTTAAAGTAGTGAACATGTTTGTATAGGAAATGTTTTTAGCTTATAGTTTTAGTCTTTTTAAACTAATACAAATTCAAGGAATGAAAGATTCTAAAAATGCTATTAATCATTGTGACCATTATAGAGCTGAAACTAAAAGTTTGCTTTGAACGAGTATCTTTCTCTTCTTCGACGGTGGCTGAGGCATTGCAAGCAGCGGCTACTGAAGCCAAGATGCTGTGTTGCTTTACCGTGTAGCCTATAGATGCGAGGAGTGACGACACATTTTCACACTCACTTGTAAACCTGTTATGAAAGGAGCCATTTGGGTACTTAGCTCGTGAATCTAAGGGGTGTTCTAGCATGCATGTGCGTGCAAGCGCGTGCTCTGTACTGTGCCGTACCTTGTGCATGAACATTTTACAGCCACTCGCCGTCCTACTCCATGTGGCCCCCATGACACCACTGCTTAAACCCTCTATAATTAGTATAACTCACCTTACAACTGTAGCCTACTTGGTACGCTCTTTTTCCACTTTACACCTACAGCCAATCTAGTCGATCTACAAGTTCACAACGTGTCGCAACACGACAGGTTCTGAGCTTGTAGATCAGCAATTTTTGGATAAGGTTCCCCCAGAATAAGTTTGCAGGGGTTCAAGTGGTTGAGGAGAATTAAGGAGAAACTCGACAAAGACGCTCCTTCTCAGCCTGGCTTGGCGTTCGTGGGACAGAAAAAAATGGCGGGAAATCAAGTCTGTGTCACAAGGGAGTGGCCTATATGGTGAGTTGCATCATCAATCCGGGGAAAAAAACGTTTTTATTGTACGACCTAAGGTTCAAGAGTTATAGGCCAAAACGTGAAGCAGCCTTTTAGCGACAGAGCCACCATTAGGCCAATTACAAAAATGGGTTTCACACACCGATTGGTCCAACAGTGCCGGAGATTAGCTGTTCACAGACTCACACACGGCCAGACTTTTAAAAGCAGCTATTAACAACCTATCTTCATATAATTGGTCCTCGCTACTGCTGATTAAAAGATGGCATTATTTCTGTCTACTCACCCTCTCAGAGGAGGGCTGTGGACAGTTCAGAATTCTGCCTACCAGTGACATTATTGGTAGGCAGGTTTGATCATTTCAAACAAGATTTGAAAAAAATATTTTTCATTAATGCAAGAACAATGGCTTCTTTTTCAGCATGCTAACTTTCCAGGAAGAGAAAGGCTGTAGTTTCGATTAGCTTGGAATCGGTCACTGGTAGGCAGGTTTCTGAATAGCCCCGTTTGGAACCTCGCCCTCCGCTGTTAGCTCTGAGATTAGGTTCCAAGCTCCTTTCGCTGTGCGCAGTGCCGGCCTTTCCTATGTTTCACCCGTTTCAATTGAAACGGGCCCCCAACCTCATATCAGGGGGCCCCCACAAAGAAAATATTTTTGACTCGCATCCCAGTCCGGGGCCCGCCTCTGGCTGGCCGACGTCCAAGAATTTCATGCAAGAAGAGGATGTAGATCTGATTAAATCAGGGCTCAGCTCAAGTGAATCATGTGAGTGAGTTGTTTTAGCTGTCTGTCCATGGTGGAAGTGCAGATAGCCTAATTAATTTAGTTCGAAAATGCATCATTATGGATTGTGGAAGCAAACCAACTTCAGTCCACAAATTATAAAAAAACTTTTTTTCTTTCTTTCTTTTTTTTTTGTTGCGGGGGGGGGGGGGGGTGCATATGGGGGCCCCATATGAGCTCTTGAAACTCATTAAGGCCGCCCCTGTCTGTGCGGGACAGGCGAAAGGACCTTTTTCTGCACATCGTATCCAAAAAATAAAGGTAGTCCAGAAAGCAAACAGCAGTAAAATTTAAGTGACGGGTTGAAACAACCGTTTAAATTACTTATTTAGTCAGACTGTGACTTAAACCTACCGTTCATTCTCAGATTCCAAATAAAGCCTCTCTCTATGTGCATCCTTATATGACAACCTGTTGACTATGACTATCCATCCATCTATCCATCTATCCATCTATCCATCTATCCATCTATTAATCTAATCTATTGGAGAAAAGCGCAGTATCAGTTAGAAGATGTAATTCATCATCCGGCCAGGGGTAGCAGTGATTTCAGCAGAACCTCATCTCGGAGAGTGGACAGTGAGGTTCCAAACGGGGCTAGTTTCTAAACTGTCCATACTCCACAGAGTCAGTAGATGGAAATGGTGCCATCTTATAATGAGCATTAGTGAGGACCAATTATATGAAGATATGGATGAAAATGGGTGCTCCTTTAATACATTTTGCATAGTGTTGTATTACTTTGTTAATCATTAACGTGATATTATTACATGCTGTAACGTGACTGATAAATAATAACAAATACAACATGTTCCTCTCATCACTGCTTGACTGTCAGGAATTGCTTCAAAGCTTCATTTACTGAACTAATGCAGTACCCGTTATAAAAGTACTTGGAGGCCAGTCGTATTGATGACGTCAGTGTGGAACTGTTTGGACAAGAGCAAAGAACATACACAACACAAGGCTGCACAGATTTGGAATTTAAAGATAGAATAAAGAGATGGTGGTTTTACCTCTTTTAGTCATGACTTCATGTATGGGTATACAGGTGTTGTCTTTGTCTGTGCATTCCTTCCACAGGCCCTGGGTGTACTTTGGTGGAACACCCAGCCAACGGTATACCTGCCAGTTGATGGTTGCTGTGGAGACTAGCAGTAGGATGTTCCCCAAAATGGCACAGAATAGACCCACACCCATGCAGCGGTACATTTTCCATTGAGAGCCACTGTCAATGCACCCCGACAGGAAGAGATACAGGAGATGGATTAACACATATGAAATGCATGAGGCACATGCACTGTTAACAACTCTGCAATCTGGGAACCCATCGCCAAATAAAAAAGGAAAAACAACTCTGCTGTTTTTTACTCTTTCACTTGGCTCTGGGGGGGGGGGGGGGGGGGTGCTCAATGTAGCACCCGTGCACAGGGAAACCGGGGTTTTTGGTCTGCTCTCAGCCGTCCACTTCCGGTGGTGCGACTATGTTTTCATTCCCACCAACAATATTTCTACACGGAACACTAACACCACTTCTCCCAGAGAACATGGATCGTTTTGGTTATAAGCCCACTTGTTTCTATGATGAAAGAGCAAGTTAAAATGTGAATATCTTTCCGTGGTTTTGTCTGCTCCGAGGACGCTATTGTTAAATGAGTTTCGGTTTGTTTTTAGTGGGAAGCGAGAGCACAGACAGTAAATCTTGCCCACTACATTTGTTTGGGTAAAGCGTGGCCTGCTTCCTGATCTGAAGGCACGCCCACTTGTAGGCCAGTGCGTACACGTTATGACGAACCCCCCCGACAGATTCAAGCGGAGAGCAGAATCTGTTCTTGAGAGATTAACAACTCGGGAACGATGCAAGTTAGTAACAAAATAATAATAATAATGATAATAATAATAATAGTAATAATAATAATAATAATAATAATAATAATAATAATAATAATAATAGTAATAATAACAATAATAATAATAATAATTAATAAGTGAGGATGGTGAATGTCTTAGCACAAATCACTGTAATGATGATTTAATGGCATTGGCATGGCTCTGTAGGAGGGGAGTTAAATGGGTCTGTGAGTATATGAATCTGTCTGTGTGTCTGTATGTCTGTATCCAGGGGCGTCATTTGGGGTTTTGATTGATTGATTGAATATTTTATCAGGCAGAAATGTAAAAAACAGCACAAGTACAGTTAAAAAACACTTTGTCTAAAAGGTCTTTCCAAAAAAAGTGCTTGCCGTCTTGTTTCCATTGAGGTCCTTGTGTGGTACATTTAGGGTCTCAGAGGATGGCAGTTGTTCACATTTATCTTAAATTCAGTTATTTTATGCATTGTGATGCACAACTCTGAAAATGATTTTTTATTTTCTATTAATCTGATTTCAGAACAACGCTGAGTGCATCTCAATCCACGCCCATCCATCTACATGTGACGCAATTCATTAACCACTTTCAAACTGGCATCCCTATTTTGGGCATGTCATTTGAACTTTTCCCCCCGTAAAATAGAGAAAGTAGTGATATAATAGTAGTGGTGGTAATCCAGACTGATTCGCTCTGTTCAGTGAACCTTTTTTCTTTACTTTTTTTTCACTTTACAGTGAAAAAATATGTAATATCCTGAATGGAGCGAATCAGTTTTGATTCCAGCCTACTTGTGAGCTTGTAGATCCACTATTTCTGCTATTTTGTAAATGGGGCTTAAATTAAAACATATTTCTGCCACCCCCTATTTTTTCTGAAATTACCGGTATGCCTCTGTCTGTGTCCGGTGCTAATCTTGCAAACAGATAGACCAATCAGTGCCAAATGTCTTGTGCAAGCTGCCAGTAAGCAAATAAAGTATAATACCCCACATTTCCTTCACGTGTTTTATATTTTCTGAAATATTTAACTTTAATTTCAATGGAAGTCAATGGTGGTCAGATTTAGCTGAAACCTTGCCCATCATAGACTGGCCCGTCTTCAACCCGTCTTGTTGAAACAAACATACTGAGCCAGCAAATAACACAAAATGAAATAGCAAGCTGATTGCATCAGAAACATCACCCAGTATGAACAAAAATATGTGATGAAAGTCACAACCACAATCAAATTTAATCTACACAATTTTAAACAGATCAGACCCTTCCTGACAGTGCTGCTGCTAGATCTTATCTTCATTGCATGATTTTATCCCACATTAATTATTGGTTCACAAACTGCAATATCCTTCGGAAGTACAGCTTCTTAAGTTTTAATTTTAAGGTTTTTAAACAGGTTTGCGTTATATACACAATCTTGCATGGACTCTCCCCGCCTCCCTTGAGGGAATTCATAAAGCGAAGGACTGGTAGTGAGTTTGGCACCAGGTCAACCACTAGAGGGGACTGTGAAGTGCAGCACAGGCAAACTGCATTTGGACAAAATGTCCTATCATTACAGGGTTGTTCGATGGGTTACAGGGTTGTTCGACAGGGTTAATCTCCCATCTCCCAATTAGTACGTTCTTTTAAATCCTGCTATATTTTAGTCTGTTCTTAAAACAGACGAGTCAAATAGTTTTAGTCAGGTATACTTTGCACTTTTTGTACTTGTTTTGTGCCCTTGTTTTGTATCCTTGTACTGTTTCTTTTTGTAATGTATTCTATTTTTGCTTGTTCTATGCTTTTTTTTTGTGGTGATAGCAATCCGGAAAATCCGGTAATTTACATTACATTCTTATGGACTGTTCATTACGGTGTCCTGTCTTAATAAACACATGAAATAAAATAAATCCATCTGAGATAAAAACTAAAACAATGGAGTATGCTCCAGGGATTATTACAACTGCACCATGGCAAAAGCCTGGGTTTTACCTTGTTTCTTCTGGAAATGCACCCTCCTGACTGTGCCACTGTTCTGATGTTCAAGGAAGCAGAAGGAGCGAGTGCATTCTCCGGCAGCGGCAACAGCCGCGGAACGTCCGCGGAACTTCCGGTGGAGGAGCGGCAGCTCCCGGCAGTGACTGCCGGCGGTGGAGCGTCAGCTGCCGGCGGAGCAGCGGAACTGCCGCGGAAACTGCCGGTGGAGGAGCGGCAGTCGCGGAACTGCCGGTGGAGGAGCGGCAGTCAACTTCTTTTTCCGCCGATAAAGTATAGTTTTGGACCATGACGGAGCCGCGCCGAATCAGCAGACCTTGAGGCCAAGGAGTCGCGCCCGAGCGCCTCCAGGCGCGAGTGCCCGCGACGACCGGCCGATGGTCTGCTATTCGACTAAGCGGCGTCCGAGTTATGTACCGATAGGCACAGAATCGTAAATAATATTAGTGGGGACTGCGTTACACAAACGCAGCACACTCCCAAAGCTGACGCCACCGGCAGCTCCAGCCGCCGCCGCCGCCGCCACCGGCAGCAGCCGCTGCCGGAAAATGCACTCGCTGTCCCTCCAAGGAAGAGAGGGGTGCAAGGGGAAAGAGAAGGAATGAGAGAGAGAGAGAAGGATAGAGGGAGTGATGGTTACAACCAGGACGGACATGGACTGAGTATTATTATATTATATTTCTATAGAGTATTGAGATGCCTCACCATCAGTGATATCTGGAAGGACAAATATATCTGATTCTGAGAGAGAGAGAGAGAGAGAGAGAGAGAGAGAGAGAGAGAGAGAGAGAGAGAGAGAGAGAGAGAGAGAGAGAGAGAGAGAGAGAGAGAGAGAGAGAGATAGATAGAGTACCAGAGCCAACCAACATTATCATAGTTTACAGGAGCTAACTTGTCATGGCAGTAGTGTGCTTGTCCTCAGCAACACATCCAATCTCACCAACCCCTCTGCTCATCTTACATCTTAACTAGGATTCTATGATACAGGTTGACAAAGTGGGGGCCCCCTGGCCACCCACTTTGACAACCTGTATCACCCTGAAGGGGTTTATTGCTCAACCTAGTTACATAGGCTATGTATGCATGTATCATCAACTTATTGAATCGTCAAAGACCCAAGATTCTGATTCTAAAAGTTCAGTAAAGCATTCCAAAAGAGAATCCAGTGATTTGTGTGTTTTGTTATATCTTACAAATGGCGTACGGCCATAGCCGTGTTTAACTTCTCTTGATCTACCTTGTCTCGTCTTGGGTGAATACCTCTCCTTTAAATCATTTCTGTCTATCACCTCGAGAACCAGAATCATGAACTTCAGGCCTCCCTCAGTGCCATAGCTCTGCTTTATCTTAGCACTGGTGTCCACTCTGTCAAGTTTTGCCAGCTGGGCATAAGGGATCTGTCTTGGGATCCGTTTATCCTCAGAAAGATGCCACTTGAACGATTTGAAGTCCTCGTCTCCCAACTCCTCCAGAATGGTGATGATGGTTTGTGATCTTGCCATGATTTCTTCCTGGTACAAAGAGAGGACAAATGAATATTCTATGAGAACATGGAGGGAAACACTGAATTATCAACATCCTTCTATTTAGATCTCTTTACCTTTATTTTTGTTTAAGTTAATATAGGCAGCTAAAATGTTTTTCTCCATTCAATGGATTCAAAAGGTTTTTGAAAAGAGAAACCTAGCCATTTGAAAATCAAAGATGGCGGCCATTTACTTCAAGATGGTTTAAACTAAATACATGTTAACATTATTCAGCATACATCTTTACCTATACTTTTGTGATGTCAATCACCAAATCACCAAATAGCACTCCCATAGTATGTTTCTGAACATTTGTAAACAGGAGTTAACATTTATAACCATCTAAATTAAAACATTTCAAAAACACGCCATAAAGTGAAGCAGATACAGTAACATCAATATGTTGGGAGAATCGTTCAAATGGTGATACAAGCGGAACATTTGGTACAAATCATCTTTGGAGATCACTCTTCGATTTAGGAAACCGGGGCACCCGTAAATCAAAGATGGCAGCCATTTATTTCAAGATGGTCGACAAAATAAGACATTTCAGCATATTGCCTATAGGCTACTTTTGTGAGGTCAATCACCAAATCACCAAAAAGCACTCCCATAGTATGTTTTTGAAAGTTTTCAGGAGTTACCATTTATAACCATCGAAATTAAAACATTTCAAAAACACGCCATACAACTGTGCTAACAGGCAAACTCAGGGATTAAAGCAAAAAGGAAATCTCATGACTTCTGAACATGTATTCAATTTTTTCCATCTGGTTCTGTTTTCTGCATCTTCCTCGGTGACGGTGTACGTTTCTGCACGTACTGTGACAACCTTTTCTCTGGTGACCAGGCTGGACTCCTGCCACCTGCATGTTGTCTCTCACCACATCCTTAAACCTCCTCTTTGGCCTTCCTCTTCTCCTCTTACCTGGCAGCTACATCTTCAGCATCCTTCTCTTAATGTACATCTCATCCCTCCTTTTCACATGTCCAAAACATCTGAACCTCGCCTCTCTTGCTTTATCCCCAAACCTTCTAACCTGGGCTGATCCTTTAATTAAGCCATTTTTGATGATGTCTGTCCTTGACACTCCTAATGAGAATCATAGCATACTCAATTCTGCCACCTCCAGCTGCGCATCCTGTCTTTTTATCAGTTTCCAAGCCATACAGCATGGTTAGTCTCACTACCGTCTTATACATCTTCCCTCTCATTGGTACCCTTCTGTCACAAATAACTCCTGACATACATTCCCTCAAATTACTCCTTCCATCTTCAACGATGTGATGTGATGTGTTGTGTTGTGAGCTTGTAGATCTATTTTCAAAAAAATAAAATAATAATTGGATAAAAATATATCCAATTTGACTGTGTATGGGTTGTGCATGACACATATTACATGTGTTAAAGACTTTGTACAAGCACGTTCTGCAACATGACCTGTGATCCACAAGACCCACTACCTCCATCTAGTGGCGTTACAGAAATATAGCACCGTCTGACTTGTCATTCTGACCCCCACACTGGCCATAGCCTTTTTTTACAGGCACGCCCCCTTTCCACAGCCACGCCATGAATCAGCTTCTATTTTCAATGTTATCTCTATGCAAATCAGCTTTTACATTTTTTTCATGAGCTTTTAAAAGCGTAAATAGAAAAGTGTGCTTTTTTTCTCCCCAGACCTCAGCTTTCAAGCTGCTTTTTTTTGCCTTTCGAGAGGTCAGCTTTTTAAAGCTCAATTCTAGCCAATCAGAGCACAGCATGATCTGAGTAGGCGGGGACTAGCTCATTCAGCCAAAAGTCTCGGAGCAGACACGGGTATGGGGTTGCCGAAAGAAAAATCTATTTTTAAAATAATATTAATGGTGATTTGGCAAGAACATGGCATATTTATGGTCTGAAATAAAAGGATATGTGACCAACAAGTCGTGAAAGCAGTTAAAACTGGTTATGTTCCGTGAGGCAGGCCCCTCTCTCCACCAGCTCACCCCGGGGAGAGGAGAGCCCGCTGGGGGCGGACTGTCACACGGTCCGCCGTGGTCCCCCTTGCCCGGTTCTCACCGGGCGGAGCGCGGTAGATGAACGCCGGAGGCCGAAGTGGACTACACACACCCACACAAAATGAATATTAAAGTTACTACATACTGTCATGAATTTATAATAACCTTTATCACAGAGACACCGACAAATCTCAACAGATCACTCTGACCTGCGCTGCTCTGCTCTCGGCGAGCAAGTGGAGATCTCCCCACCGCAGCATGGAGACTGCAGTGACAGGTACTTGGACACACCCAGTTTGATCAAAAAACACAAATTCAAATGGATTTCTGCTTGTCCAGCTTCCTTCGGTGTGAACACAGCATTAGGAAACAAGCCAGAAACAATCCCAAAAAAACGCAACCCACAACTACCCAATATTTACAAGCAACTTTACAGAAAAACAAAGCCAAAAGTCACTTAGAATAAGCGGACATGGCAACACTGCACAGCCAGCGTGCCGTAAAAACACACAGGCAGGGGAGGCAGGGGTCATCAACATGTCTGTACAATGTACATGGACAAACATATCCGTGGCAAGACTTGTCTATGTCCACGGCACTTTTTGGTTTTAAAAATTACGAAAAATATCGTCGATAATTTTTTTAAATATTCACAATCTAATAAAAAAGGTTTGAATACTTTTGGTGACAGGATGTACTCATCTCATTAATGCTCACAAATATGGTATTGTACTTGGTACCCGTACATGTTTGGATCAGGCGAGGACAACAAGTCAGCTAGAAGTAATGATTGCTAATAGCTGCCTTAATTACCTGAAAATGTCAAAACGCGCGTTAAATCCTTTGTGGTAGTACTGTATATATATATATATATTTAAGACGATGGATTAATGGAGTGTATGAGGTGTGTCAGATCACAGTGAAAATGGTGCAGGAAACGAGCAAAAACAGATGGCATGCCATCTGTCATCTCTATGCAAATCAGCTTTTAGAAAATGTTCATGAGCTTTTAAAAGCGTAAATAGAAAAGCTGATTTTCGTCATCTAAGAGAAAGTGTTTCAATAATAGCAATAACTATAATAACACACCAAAATCATAATCCACAGCCTCACCATCAGACCTCCTCCTCACCTCACCAAAAATTAGGCACCTTTGCATCAAACTACTGTGACACTGCATTCCTTTAAATCCTGTCATGCCCTTCATTAATCACCCATCATGTACATAATTACCTGCTGTGACACTCAAGTATCCTTTTCTATTGTTGGCATACCATAGACTTTCTCATCAACATAGATTACAGTACCTGTTCACCTTCAACAAAAAACTAGTTTAGCTGGTAAAACTTAATGACTTGACGCGCACGTCGCTTAACACCTACACTACAGGTCACACAATGGACAATTGATATGCATTTAGGCTCATTCCTATGTTAATCCACCTGGTGTGAGTCGGGAGCCTTTGTAAACTTTGTTGAGGTGTGAATTTAAAGTAGTTTATTTAAATATATGCATGTGCCTGCGCGTGCTCCTGGTCAAATAGGTTCCTGCACGGCGTGCAAGGCCGTCCCATGAGCAATGCAACCCTGACCATAGTATAATACCCACCCACTCACCTCTGCAGCTAAGTGGCCATTTTGCTCCTGCAATGTAAGATGGAAGCACTGTCTGTGCTGATAAGACCCAATTATTGAAATCCCAAACATGGAATATACTTGGACTATGCCACATTTAATGCCTGTTTCAGGACTGCCCTAGCTGCCAGTATACAGAGGACGACTTCACAGTCTCCAGGTTTTCTAAAGTATAGCTAACCACTTAAAAAAAAAAGGTATTTTTACTTGACTGGAGTATTTCCAATTTGCAATACTTTTACTATATTCCAATACATCTCAGAGACAAATATTATACTTTTACTCCACTACAATTATTAAAAACTTTAGTTACTACTAGTTGCTCTGTAGATTTTAATTATTATGGCAAAACATACATGAACCACTTAAGCCCTATTTAAACTTTGGCTATTTGAAGATAGCTCTACAAGCTCACAAGCGATGCAACGCGTTGTGAGCTTGTAGATCTGCTATTTTCAAAATATTTTAATACATTTGATTTTAGCCATGGACCCCCATCTGAAAATGTTTTGTGCCAGGGACCCCCAGAAGAGAACATTTGTCTTAAAAATTCAAAAGTATAAAAACAATGTTTAAATACTGCACAAAAATAGCATATACAAGCTCGCATCACAGGTGAACTGGTTTTAGAGTATTTGGTATTGTACAGTATGGTCAAGTTGGACAATATAGCTTTGTTTTCATCATGTGTATCAGGGGTGCAGCCATGGGTGGGCCTGGGTGGGCCGTGGCCCACCTACATAGAAAGCTGGCCCACCCAATCGATTTAGCAAAAAATAAATATATTTTTGAATGAATTTTAAATGTTTTGATAATAAATCGGTAAAATCAGGCAAAAATAAGAATTAAATAACATAACCCTAACCTAACCCTAACCCTAACCCTAAAACCAAAATAAATAGAATAAAAAAAATAGGGGAAAAAAGTATCAAAATCCACCCAAAAACCGTGCACGCCCGCCGGCATGCTTGACCGCATGCACGACCGCACTGAACAAGCCTAACATTCCTCTCCCATCAACTCATGTGGCCCTGTTCCAATCAGATCGGTCTAGCTCTTTGACAGTGTTCCTTTAAAAGAATGCCTCTTCCTTCCTTGTCTCACTTGTGCTATCTTTTCAGGTCACCCACCACCTACCCGACACCGCCCAGCAGCAGGCACCACCAGGAGTGGCATTATCTACGGGGGCGGGCTTCCATCAGGCAGGATTTCATCCGAGGCTTCAGATCAGATTCTTCCGATGGGGCCCGTGCCAAAGTGACATTTCCATTAATGTTTACACTAAATACATGTAAACATTATTTCGTTATAAACATCATTGCATTAATTTTGTGTGGTGAAGTCTCTTTTATGTTAAATTCTTTATATCAAAAATAAGGAACAGATGTACAGGTGAAGGCTATTTGGCATTGATAGAGAAGTGAAACACATTGGGCCTTATTGATCAAACTTGCATGTGATAAATGAGGGCTATTGAGTGAGCATCAGCGGTTTCATACTGTAGATTACACTATACTTAATGTCGTAACTTAATATGAAAAATATATATATATCGAAAAGGTTGAATCATCTGATATGAAAGTTAGGGGCATTTTCTAAACTCAAAGAGCTCTGCAGGATTTCCCAGTTCAACAAAACACGGAACAAGGAAGCAAGAAAGCTAGACAGTGCCAAAAAAAAGATCATGACTTTTTATAGGAAAGGAAAATTGGAAAGAAATTATATTTGTGGAAACATATTTAAATGTCAGGACAGCAGGAGAGAAGGGTAAAATATGGGGAAATCCTGGGGATTAGGTTAGGGTTAATAGTTATGGGTTGCATACAGTATGAGTGTAGATGTCCATTTACAGCTGTCCAGTTCGCAAAAGGTTAACGTGTCTTTTGTAATGGGTTTCTGGTAGGAGTGTTAACACTCAGTTATGGAAGCATTGGACCTTGACCTACATTCTAATCTGTAAACAACAATACCAAACCTTTTCAACTATAAATTGCTTAGCTATGATTGTGGCAAAATGTGTAATGTAAATGTATCAATACCAAGCTTTGTATGGAATATAAAAACAAACTACTAAAAACCTTACCTAAATGAAATATATATTGTAATATTAATTTGCATGCTAGCTAAATGAACATGAGGAAATTAATGATTTATGAACAGGACTCCAAAAGGCACCCTACAGTGATATTGAACCACATATCCTAACTTGAAAATGTCAGATTTGACCCTAATATAGTAGAAGTGTTTAAGGTGATGTAAAAATCTCAGGCTCACACATTGGTGTTTTACTATTACTGGAATATTGTGTAGAAGCAGCTGTAGCTGTAGTAGCAGTACTAGTACTGTAGATGTAGTGTAAAGGTCCTTACACACCGGGGGCGATTTTTTTCATGCGAATAATAATAGTTTTTTTTAAAACCTTATAAAGTCAATGCAAGCTTCCACATCTGTTTTGTGGAGCGAAAAAGCGTCTTTTATTTATTCAGACCGCATCCGAGTTTTACGTATATTCGCTTAATCACCGGTGTGTAATGACCTTTAGTACTAATAGTAGTACTACTAGTCAGTCAATCAATCAATCAATCAATCAATCAATCAATCAATCAATCAATGTATATTAGTCATAGCAGTCCTGTCCTGTACTTACCTCAGTGGAAGTTGTAGGTTGTAGAGTGAAATGATCGATACAGCAGTTCAACAGTCTCTCTTATTGTGTTTTGGGTGGGTTAGGGTTTATCCTACTATTTATCTATCTACTGTTTCTTTCTTTCTGTATCTCTGTCTCTCTCTGGTTAACAAGTGAATCTCAGTGTTGCAACAAATCAGAGAGACAGAAATATAATTTAATGTTCCTTTAATGCAACATCTGTACAGCCTGTGATTGGTTGAGGAACCAGTATTTAAATTTGCTGTGCTATTTTTCCATTGGCTAAACACAATGACACACAGCTTCGGCTACGCTATTCTTGTCATTACTGCAAACTCACTCCCTATTTTCTGCCGTAAACTGAAAACTCATCTCTTCAGAGTGACTCCACCTATTAGCCTGTAGCACTTTACCTAGATATGACCACCATGCAGACTTAGCTTGGTCATTTGTCCTCATGTTTTTGTTACTTAGGCTGTTTTTTCTTGAAATTTTACATCAGGTTATAGACAGATGCTTTGACTTTGACCTCTTTATTGATAATAAACATAATGTACAATACATTGTCACACCATTATCAAAAGGATAAACACAAAAAATCTGGCGGCTTATTTCCATTGCGGTCCTTTCATATGTATGTGTGCTAGGTTTGTTGTTTACCTGGTATCCTATATAGTTCAATGTACAGTTTATTATTTTTGATTGAATATTGTTTAGACTGATTCTTGGTTAGCTGTGATCCTAGTTGTATTGTAGTACAAGCATAGATTCCTGCTAGAAGAAACTGGAGAGCTACCTCCCATCTCATGTGTCTCACCTCTGGTGTGCTACGGCTTGAACTTTACATTTTCACTTCTGTCGGTGCGCTACACATGCAGTACCTTGGAACATGATTGGATGACTCTGAACATTAGTACATTTGGCTTAATAATGATCATAAGTCTTCCTCTGCCCTCCGAGGGGAAAGAATGAACTCCATAGTGAAATAAAACAAAGTCTTATACTGTATGTTGCTCTCGTTGGCTCGTTGCCCTGTGTAGTTACTGTACCATTGTACACACCCCTTCATTCCACGTCTCCAGCATTACAGTTTCGGTAGACAGGGATATTGTATTGCATTGGCTTTTAATTTGGAAGATACAAATAAAATACTAGGCTTATCAATGACTGACTTTTAGTTAGTTTTGTAAAGACAAAATCAAATAGGCCTATGAGTCATTTTTTTTTGTAAAGCTTTGAATTTATTTTTCTTTCAGTCAGCATTTTTTTTTTAATTCTAGGTTTAGTTATCTCATTGGTTTTAGTTAACAATAACAACCTTGTTTCAGACCAAGTTGTTGCTTTCTGTGTCTGTGCCCGCACGCACGCACGCACGCACGCACGCACGCACGCACGCACACACGCACACACGCACACAAACACATATGCACACAAACACACACACAGAATTTCTAAGTAAGGTTGCCCACCCAATACATCTAAAAGCTCGCCCAAACATAGACTACAATTGGGCATGCTCTCTGGTTAACAAGTGAATCTCAGTGTTGCAACATGTCCGAGTGACTGAAAGGGGCATCGTTTTCATACCTTTCTTACACCTGAGACACCTGAGACAGTGGGAGAAGGAACACTAGTTTAGTTGTGACTCAGCAACTTGTCGCATCGATGCCAAGTTTGCCAACAAAAAAAGCCCCAGAATGCCATCTGCAGAATGGTTCCCTTCTGGGGCTTCTTTTGTCATGTTATTAGAAAGCACTACATCTATTTAAATGTATATGCCGATGATAGAAAATTGTATTTTTTTTTTTTAAAGATTTATTTTTGGCCTGTTTTGATCGGGCAGTAGGCTGACAGGAAATGGGGAATCAGGACTTGAACCTGCGACACGCCGTCAGGCTGTACTGAGCCTAGGTGCCTGGATGTTGCCTGGATGTTGTTGATGGTTACTTTATATTTACATTTTCAACTCAATCACCAGAGGAAACGTTGTCACTGTACATTTCTGCAGAAGTTGTTTGACATAAAAGTTTCTGGACCCCAGAAAAGTTACATGTTGCATTTTAACATTTAGGTTTATGGTTAAGATGAGGGTTTAGGCATTGTTTTTGTGAGGTTACGGTTAGGGTTAAGATTAGGTTTAGGCATTGTTTTTGTGAGGTTAAGGTTAGGGTTATGGGTTAGGTTTAGCGTCGGCTAGTAGGCTACATGAAATCTGAGGATTGACTCAACATGGTGTGCATCTGTAGAGTGTGGACCATGTCATTGCATGTTTCACATGGAACGTTTTTGGGATAAAGAATTTGATTCTGCGCAACATACTGTGACAATGTTTTCTCTGGCGACCAGGCTGTGAATTGTATGCATTGTTTTGTTGTATTGTATTTTAATGTTCTGCACAGTATGTTGTAAATGCCATTACCCAGCTTCCTTGTTTAACCAGAGCCAAGAGATCCAATACCCCAAATCTCGACCACTCGCTCACTCCCACTCGGTCACTCCAGCTTGACCCGGAACTAGTTTGGTCCCAATTGGTCATTTGCTTTTTGGAGGAGCCGAGTGGAGGAGCCCAGTGGGCTCTCTGAGTGCGCATGGAGCGAGTGTACATGAAGTGTAGGCTCGACCACTCTTCATTTCTCCTTGCAGAAGACTTCGCATCACGTGTACACATTTTTTCCTTCTCCCATGACGTATACATGGTCCTCCTCCACATGTGGCCACATAAACACTGTTTGAAACCCGAAACCATGCCGTAAACACCCCCCACTCGCTGCCCCGAGACACACACACACACGCGCGCACGCACACACGTCACACACGTCACACGTCACACACACATACACACATATACATTCTGACGTTTTAATCCAGCCTGCAGCAGAGCTAAAAAGCCCAGGAATTTCAATTTTTCATTTTTTAAGTGACAGGAAAGTGTTGTTTTTTTGTGTGACATCATGTCTCATCTAAATAACCTCAATCTACAACCTCAAGGCAAGAACCATGTTGCTGACATGTATGAGGCGATTGCACGAGACACCAGCGATGAAGGATTTTGTGACGAGCCTGGCAGAAAACTTCAAGCAACGATTTGAAAGCTGCAAACTCTCAGCTGACATCATCCTCTTTGATCCACAGACAGTCTGGGGGTCCGCAAACACCATCAGACCTCCAACCTAAAGGTTTGCTCACCTCTGATCAAAGTTAGGTACCCTCACATTGAACTAGTTGTGACACTGAAATCCTGTCATGCCCGTCAGTATCTAATCACTCGTCAAGTACAATTGATTGGTGAGACAGTGCATATCTGTCTCACCTTCATTTTTCCATTGTTCCACTCCACTGGCTGTTGTTTGTTGTTTTCATCAAGATAGAATACCTGTTCACCCAACCAGAAAACTGTCAGAATGTCCTCTGAAAATAATAACCATACAATGTTACGCTCCCACTCACCTGTGCAGCTAAGTGTCCCTTTTGTTCATGCAACATGCATCCACTTTACCTCTGGTATCCCAATGTTGGGCATGTCAATATAGGCAAAAATAATAAATAATAATAATTAGAAGACTTTTGAAAATGCTTCGGAAATAGAAGATCTACAAGTGATGTGATTAGAGATTGGATTTTCATTGCTATAATTTAGAATGTTTTGTGGTTCCATTTGTATTCTCAGAGATACTAATAATTTAGATGGGGAATTTAAAGGACTGAATGAGTAAGCAAATAGCCCTAGAAATAAACAGTCCTTTGAATGCAGTTCAGCAGTATAGTGCAGTGGTTCTCAAACCTTTACATGTCAAGAACCTCCCAGGTAAAATATTTTTGCAAACCATGTTTAGTCAATCCTCGATTTTATGTGGCCTAATAATGAAAGAATATTATAAGAAATATATATAGTATACACATATATAGTATACACATTTTTTTTTGTGTATACTATATATAGTGTCACCGCAAGTGACAGGAAAGTGTTTTTTTTGTGTGTGTGACATCATGTCTCATCTAAATAACCTCAATCTACAACCTCAAGGCAAGAACCACACTGTTGCTGACACGTACGAGGCGATTGCGGCTTTCAGATCAAATCTAAGCCTTCTGGAGAAGAAGAACAAAATGCACGAGACACCAGTGATGAAGGATTTTGTGACGAGCCTGGCAGAAACGATTTGAAAGCTGCAAACTCTCAGCTGACATCATCCTCTTCCACAGACAGCCGTTCTCAGTTTCAGCTGATGGCCAGTGGACTGCAGAGGCCAAAAAGCTGGCCCCTAACATAGACGAGGCAGCTCTTCAGATGGAGGTTTAGGACATGAGGGCATCTGATGTGCTCAAAGCACAACACAAGGACGTTAACGCGACTTTTGGATCAATGTGGTTCCCCAAATCCAATTAAAAAACATGAGAGCTACTGCAGTGATTCTATTCACAATGTTTCCCTCCACAAACATATGTGAGTCATCGTTTTCTACAATGAATTCTATCAAGAATCAGGACAGAAACAGACTCCTCTCTGTCTTCCTTTCTTTCTTCCTGTGCGTGCGTGCGTGCGTGCGTGTCACAGACAGACAGACAGAGAAGGAACACAAACTGGCCACTGGGAGAAGATTAGTTTCAGTGTGTATGAATGGAACTCCCTGCTGTCATAAATCTGCATTGCTATTGAAACACTGTATAACAAACAAATCTTTGAAGTAAATGTTGTTGGTTCTTGATTAATTTCATTTGATTTTCAGCTTGTACAACTGGCTGCTGTTATAATATCTGTATTACTGTTCAGGCAGACTGTAACATACGCATCTGTAAGTAAATTGTTGATTCTGGACTTATTTTGAGTTTCAGTATGTACCACTGGCTGCTGTTACACATCTGCATACTTTTCAAGCAGACTGTAACAACCACATATTTAAAGTAAATGGTTGGTTTGGCTTATTTTGTTTCCAGAGTGCATTTTTTCCTTGTGTGACCCTCAACACAGGATTTAAGAATCCCAGGCTGTTAGAATGCCCGACTTGCGGTTAGAGTTAGTACAGAGGCCTTGCTAGGGTGCAACCAAAAAGGTGTATTTATTCTGATTGTTTCACCGACAATACAAAAAAATACATTAACACAGGCAGCTCTCCACACAGGTGACATGGTGATGTCCAGCTCTCATCCAACTGAGTGTGTTGGTGGTTGGCAGTCTTTTATACTGGAGGCAATTAGTTTGGACTCAACCATGTCAAGGCCCAGGGGTAGATTACCGTATAATACACATACATAAATACAGATAACATGAACTCTCATAACATCTATCAAAACTCCATGAACTACACCAATAATGATTCTTTATCCACACCATACTACAACATAAATATTAGCAATCGCAAACACATCACACATCATAACCCCCCTCTGTTATCCTGATATGGTCCAGCCCAATCATGCTGGCAACAAACAGGTACTGTTGAACATTCAATCAACCTCAACAATAAAACCTCACACTACAAACATATTGCACTCTCTCCATATTGCACTGCAAGGTGAACTGTGCAAAATACTAAAAGTGCAAATCTGCTGTGCAAATATCATTCAATACATGAGGGCTATCTCAAGTAACAGAGGAGCTCTCTCTGTTACACAGACCTAAATTATTAGTACCACAACCAATAATAATCATTATAATAATGGTGGTAAGAGCAGCAGCAACACTGGTATCTGCACTGTCACTGCAGTAGCGGGAACGCATCCCCCAAGCCCCAATCTGTTCGCAGGTTGGGCAATGTTGTGGCCCTCGGCTTGGTACCCTAGACATCATTTGGCCCTTGGGGAAAACTAATTGGGGAACCCTGGCCTATAGTATATAATAGATTACGTTTCATTTTACCAATGTGAGTAGAATATGTAGGCAAAGTGACATGAACCACATTCTAATTTGGTGTGTAGGTTTGATGTACACACAATTTAAAAATAAATTAAAAAAAAGTAGTAAACAAAGACACTTTCATGCTTTAAAAGTTATTTGAAAATTGTGTGTTGTATTTAATTCCCCATGCCACCACTAGAGGTCAGCACTAAACCACTCGTGTTCTATACAGCAGAAAAGTCTCATCATGTTTTCAACCTTGATTGAGTCTTCAAAGTCCAAATCAGCTCAATAAAGTATTGTTGTTGTTTTTTCATTGAGGTATAGTGCTGACCTCTACTGGTGGCATGGGGAATTAAATACATTAAAACTAATAACATCACAGACTATTTGAAGAGGAACTTTATTGAAAACTCTGCCATACAAATTAGCAATATGTTTCCCTTTCACATAATTGCAGTGGTGTAAAGGTAACTCCGGACCAAACAGACTCGTCCAGACTATTGCAGACTACTCCAGACTGCAACAGACTGGTATTCGGTTGGCAAAAGTTGGCATTTAAGTCTGTCAGCCGACTGGCCATTCATGTGCTAATTTGACTTTTAGCCTGCCAGCGTTGCCAGGTCTGCTTATTATAAGCGACTTTGGGCTTGTTTCCCTGCAAAGCCACTTGTACATAGGGATGTTCCCAGCGTTTTTTCTTCACTGACGTGCAGTGGTGTAAAGTAACTAGTACATTTACTCAAGTACTGTACTTAAGTACAATTTTGAGGTACTTTTACTTTACTGGAGTATTTCCAATTGTCTATACTTGTACTCCACAACAATTATTTGAAATGTTTAGTTACTTTGCAGATATAAATCATTATGAAACATACATTAACCACTTTAGCCCTATTTTATACCTATAAGCTATTTGAAAATAGCAGATCTACAAGCTCACAACGTGTTGCGATGCACGCGTTCTGAGCTTGTAGATCTGCTATTTTCAAACATTTTTGTACTTTTACTTTTGGTACTTTAAGTACATTTTTATACCAATACTTTAGTACTTTTACTCAAGTAAATGTTGAATTCCGGACTTTTACTTGTAACAGACTCAGAGTACATCTATTGCATTCAAGCCTGGAATTTCGTCATTTTAGGGGCAAGGCCACTTGGCCTTTGGTGTTGTAATTTTTTGGAGGGCACAAAGGCCCTGCCCGGCCTTCCATCCAAAAAAATAATAAAGATTTTTAAGTCCAAAAAAGATTTTTAAGTCCACGGAAATAATGCATTTAACTTGAAGGTTAAGGATGATTGTATTTTAATATATTATAAGAATAGTATAACTATCTGTGAAATATAACCCATTTATTTCACAAAATAATGTGTTGGCAAATGACCAATATTTAGTTTTATTTCAAATATTCACTCGATGTCTCGCCTATGGGAGAGCGCCCTCTGGCGTGATCACAGAAGCATTACCTTATAAACTCCAGACAAACCTTTGGCTGGATTCTGACCTCCCTCTGACTGGAGGGCCCGCCCTCCATCCTATATAAGTCAGGGGAGAGTCATTTTCCGTAATTCAGTTTTTCTTCTCGTTCGATCGAGGAAGCACCTTCTCAGTCCACCTTATGGAGTCGGCACGGCGAAAGTCTCATCAGGACAGGATAATATCTTGGACCGCGAGACGCTGCTGACGGTAGGTGTTGACTTTCTTTACAAAACCTGTGACAATATCGCACGGTTCTTCCTAGAGGAACTTAACATGTTCCCTAGTTTTTCTAGCTTAAATTGCTAACGTGTAGTATAGTCTGCTACTTCTCAGTCTAGTAGCCGTGAGCCAGGGGATGAGCCTAATAAGCTCTCCTCAGCCCCACGGGCTGCTAGCCACAGTTAGCCCCGAGCTAGCTAGGAGAAAAACATACACGCCAGCATAGTCTGCTCGGCTCCCGTGTTTTGTTTTTCCCTCCTCCCTGTTCCGTTCTTCAAGCTTAAAACGCTTAACGTGAACATGGCCTCCGCAGCTCCGAAGAGCCGGACCGGGTCCAACAGAGCCCCGGTCCCGCAGAAAGAGTGCGAGACGCCACCGACTAGCATCATATACTACCAGCTAGCGTAGCGCGTCGTCACCGGGAGCTTAACAAGCTCCCACTAGCGACACTGCTTGCAGGCTATCATGCTAACACAGAGTAAACACGACATCTTAAGATCGTGTTTTTCTCCAGGGTGACTTCTTACCCACGAGCTAACACCGAGTAAACACACCAGCGTCGTCCGCTCTTAGTGTGCTTTCTCCGGGTCAGCGCTGCACGCCACCAACTAGCATCATAGGATACCAGCTAGTTTTTAGCATGTTGTCACCGGTGAGTTTAATAAACTCCCACTAACAACACGTTTGGCAGGCTACAGCAAACACGGCAGCATCTCTGCTTTACATCGTGGTTTTCTCCGAGGTGATTCTTAGCCAAGAGCTAAAACACTGAACAAACACACCAGTGTTTACACTCTTAGTGTGTTTTTTTCTCTGGGACAGCCCTGCACGCCACCAACTAGCATAATACGCTACCAGCTAGCTTAGTGCGTTGCCATCGGTGAGCTTAACAAGCTCCCACTAGCAACACGTTACACACTGCGTGCTGACACAGAGTAAACACGACAGCATAACCTGCTTCACATCGTGTTTTCTCTCCGAGGTGGTTTTTAGCCATGAGCTAAACACCGGGCAAACACACCAGCGTCGTCCGCTCCTACTGTGTTCTTTCAGAGACAGCCCTGCACGCCACCAACTAGCATAATATGCTACCAGCTTGCTTAGCACGTTGCCATCGGTAAGCTTAGAGCTCCCACTAGCAACACGTTTTGCACACTGCGTGCTATCACCGAGTAAAACACGACAGCATCACTGCTCCACATCGTGTTTTTCTCTCTAAGGTGGCCTCTTAGCCACGAGCTAAAACCGAGCAAACACACCAGCGTCTTCCGCTCTTAGTGTTTTTCTTTGGGACAGCTCTGCAAGCCACCAGCTAGCATCATAAACTACCAGCTGGGCAGGCTACAGTTAGCTACACGCTAACACCGACATCGTGTTGTTTCTCTGGGACAATAAAAGCTTAGCAAGTTTTTCTCCCATACACGACTCCCCTGTTTTACAGACCTTGCCACAAACAGGCTCCACGCGTGTTGTGAACAATGACCGCTGCAGCCCAGCAACGAAGGGACCCCTGTCCCTCGAAAGAGTGCGGGGTCTGCGGGAATAGAATGTCGTGTCACGACGGACACAACTCATGTGTTATTTGCCTGGGACCGACCCACGCAGCCCGAGGGCCGTATGAGGAAGGTCCGTTCCGCATAGCATGCGGACTGACTGAACCTAGGTTCGTCAGAAAACGGGCCATACATTTCCAAATGTTTGACCCGGCCATAGGAGTCCACGTCCACCGGGGCGGAGGGGGACGAACCCCCCCAAACCCCGCGAGGCGTCCCTTCTACACCAAGTTAGGAAGAGGACACGGACGAGGCCCAACTACTCCAGGGTACAGAATATGTCCCCTATAACCAGGTCATTGAGCAGGCGATTGGCCAGTAAAACGAGCCTCTCCCCACGACTCATACTCGACCTCGAGTTACCAGCGGCGTAGCCTATGGCCACAGCCGCAGCCAGTATGGGAGAACGGTTTAATGCCTACTCCCGTTGGCAACCAGCACTGGGACAACAGTTGACGTGTCCTGGGCTGAGCACTCTTCCCGCTACCCGTGGAAGAAGGGGTTGCCACACACCTCACGTCAGAAGCCACGGCTCTGACACGAGAGCCCAACTCCATTGCGAAGCACGCGTCGCCTAAACGGCAGACGCTCCTGCTTGCAACCTACAGGCCAGGGGGGGCACCCTAGCCAGCCAGAGGCAGGCCTCGGGCAGCTACTCTACAAGAGCGAAATAAAGAAAGGAGAGGGACATGGCTGGGACTATGTCAGGAGGAGACGGTGGACACCGCCTCCCCCTCTCTCTCTGGTGGTCCTAGAGTTCTGGTGACCGGGCGGGGCGGGGTGAACACGCTCCACCACCCGATGGAAGGGAGAATGACTTTACACACTATACATTATGTGGATAATGTTGTATGAATGTAAACATGGGTTACGACTGTAACCCCAGTTCGCTGATACTATGACCAAGATGTCTCCTTTGGCAAGACATCGGAGTGGTTATTAGAAATTGAACCCTCTCTACCTGTTTCTCCAATAAAATTTCAAACCGTTACAGCCTGATTTTCAGGGGCACGGCAAAAAGAAATGAAACAGGACAAAACCAGAACATAAGGGACACGAGCTCGCTACCACAGAGGTCTCACGGACACTTCATGGTAGCGGGGCGAATGCTCGCCATGGGGAGAGGACGATTACGCCCTGTCCCCAAGGGAACGGCTCACGGTCGACTCTGTTCAACCACTATACAGCTGCACTCTATATCCAGGGGATATATACTACAGTTCGCCTCGAGACCTCCCCATGCTAGTGAAAGCTATTTTCTCTTAAGCAGGGGACTGGCGGGCGACTTTCTACAGGAAGACAATTCTCCCTGTTGGGAAAAAGAACTGTACAATAAATACCAAGAGACCAAGCGAACAGCGGGCTCTACTCGTGCTATTTCCTGGTCAAAAAGAAGGGGGGGGGCTGCGTCCGATACTGGACCTAAGAGCCCTCAATCAGTATCGAAAGGTGTTCAAATTCAGGATGTTATCAAATCCGTCTCTCCTCCGCATGGTGCGCCAGAGAGACTGGTTCACATTGATAGACCTAAAAGACGCCTATTTTCATGCTCCTTTTACCCACCACACAGAAATCTCTGCGGTTAGGGTTCTGAGGTTGAAATTACGAATACACGGTGCTACCGTTTGTAATGTCCTCAGCCCCAGAGTATTCGTCGAATTCACGCAGGTTGCGATTGGCCCTCTGAGAAGAGAAGGCACTCGCATAGCGTCTTACATAGACGATGGGCTGCTACAAGCCGACTCAAGAATCGGCGGCAAGGCAGCATACTCAGAAAGTGGTGTCTCACCTACTGAAATCGGGTTTTCAGGGTCAACTGCGTGTTGGTGCCTGCACAGACGGCGAATTTCATAGGCAGGACTCTGAACTCGCTATCGTTCAGAGCCAGCCCGCCACCGAAAAGGATCAGTCCTTTTTGTCCTGCCTAGCACAATTTTACACGGGCCGGAGGGTCTCCTTCAAAATGTGCATGGAAATGTCAGGTATGATGGCCTTAGCCGTATCGCTAAGACGATTGGGCAGTTGCTGTTGTGTGTTGGTCACAGAGGAATGTGTAACAACGCTGTGTCGCTGGAGGAATCTGTGATTCCTCTCAGACGAATGGTCTCTGCACCCGGAGATACCAGGACTGATCTGGGATCGTTTGATCGCCCCCAGATGGATCTTTTTGCTTCACTGGAAGACACGGGATGTCCGTTGTTCTTCCCAGTGGAGGGTGCAGTGCCTCTGGGTCGAAATGCACTAGTGCACGAATGGCTCAGAACTCTTTTTATGCTTTCCTCCGCTGTCCCTGTTAGGTCCCACACTCGTGAGAGTGAGGGACCAGGGGCTGATGGTGATACTGGTGGCCCCAGAATGGGGTCACTGGGTGTCAGTCGAACCTCTCCTGTACGACCGCTTGTGGCTGCTTCCGTTACGCGGAAACATGCTAACGCTAGCAGGGGGCGAGATATTTTGTCCCTGACCAGAACATCTGACTCTCTGGGCTCAGCCCATGAGGGGATGACTCTGAGTACTGAGGGGTTACCCCAGAACGGTTTTGAGATAAGGTGCGAGAAGTCTCGCACTGTGCCGTTCTAAGCCCATGTCCATTAAGTCCTTTTCTACAGGATTTAATGGATAAGGGCAGAGCCTTTTCCACAATAAAAGTCTACTTGGCGGCTATCTCAGCCTGCCGTATGTGCTTGAGGCCGAGACGGTGGGTCAGCACCGCCTGATTTGTCGGTTCATGGAAGGGACCGGACGTCTCTTCCCGAGTCAAAGTCCCCGGTGTCACCCTGGGATTTGAGCCTGGTGTTGGACTCCTTATCTCGGTCACTTTTCGAGCCTCTGAGTCAAATTGACAGAACAACTGTCAGTCAAGACTGCGTTACTGATGGCTTCAGTGACTACTGGAGAGCTCAGTAATCTTCATGCACTGTCAGTACACGAGGAGTGTACACAGTCAAGGAAGGGGCTACAAGGGTGGTTGTCAGACCCAGACCTGGGTATGTGCCAAAGAACCCCTTGGTACCAAGTGTCCTTGTGACCTTGAATGCGTTTCACCCGCCTCTTTTCGCCTCATAGGAGGATGAAAGGTTACATTGCCTTTGTCCGGTTCGGGCTTTGGAAATGTGCATTGGCAGATCTAGGGCTTTGAGAAAGTCAGATCAGCTATTTGTGTCATGGGCTCCACGGATGGTGGGCAAGCCCATTGCATAACAGAGACTTTCCCACTGGATTGTAGAGGCTATTCAGTTAGCCTATTCCAGTGGTGGGATGCTGCCCCAGTGGGACTGAGGGCACATTCTACAAGGGAAATAGCGACATCATGGGCCCTCTTCGGGGGGGTCTCCATTTGGGATGTCTGCAGTGTGGCATGTTGGGCTTAGGCCTTGACATTTGCCAGGTTCTACAGTTTGGACGTAACTGCAGCCCCTGTGGCGCATACGGTCCATAGTGTAGCCTCCAGACGGGGGTCAGGCCCCTAGGCTGGTTATTCTGGACTTCGAGATAACAATCAGGGAGTTTACTATATCTCCCATAGGCGAGACATCGAGTGAATATTTGAAATAAAACTATAGGTTACTGGACGTAACCCCGGTTTTATGATAATATGAGCGAGATGTCTCGAAAGACACCCTTCTTGTTTACGAACGAGAAGAAAAATGTTATCTTGAATTACGGAAAATGACTCTCCCCTGACTTATATAGGATGGAGGGCGGGCCCTCCAGTCAGAGGGAGGTCAGAATCCAGCCAAAGGTTTGTCTGGAGTTTATAAGGTAATGCTTCTGTGATCACGCCAGAGGGCGCTCTCCCATAGGCGAGACATCTCGCTCATATTATCATAAAACCGGGGTTACGTCCAGTAACCTATAGTTATATAGGTCTCAATATGTCACATTCAGCCCTGGACTTCACTGACTGAAGTAGGGGTCACATTAATCACATTAGATTCACAGAATGTATTTTACCAACAAGTTATTTTCATTCAAATGAAATGTGAATGAACTTGCACTAATAATGACTTTAGTTGATTTTTCACTCTTTAAAATATAGTATTTCTTAATTATTAATAATTACAGCTTGTAGATTGGCTATTTTCACGATTTTAAATTGTTTTTAAATAATAATAAAAAAGGAACATACAAGATTTCCACCCGACAGCCATAATATATAGCCAATATATGGTTCTGTATCAGTATATGAGTCCGTTTTTGCAGATTTCATTCTAATTGGCTACTATGCCTGAATATGAATTTCATGAGCCTGGGTAGGTCACCCTGGCTTGGCGGAGATATGACCTGTAGCGCACACTCCGCACAGCAGCAGCAGGTGAAAGCAATTCACTTAAACGAGGGTTGTGTTGCACACCAAAAAACGGACTAAAACTGTCACATTGTAGCTGCTGAAATAAACTTCCCATTTACATCATCGTTGACAAATGAACAGGGGACTGGTGCACTAAAAAAAAAACGTATTGACAGGAAAATCGCGCATTGATACTTTTACTCAACTAATTTACACACCTGCTCCCAATAAATTACATCACCACAGCGCAAAAGTAGGTCAAATCAATCAATCTCTCTCTCTGGGAGCAACAACGAGAAACAGTGAATGTAGGTTTTCATAGACATGGTCGCTTGTTTCTCTCACATAATCTGGCAACACCGACAGCCCTCTGTTGTCACTTCGTCTGCGCTACATAGCTGGCCCCAGTCGACTAAAAAGCTGAACATGTTCGGTCGGCTCTGGGTCGGCCGAAAAGGTCCCGACGGACCCCCCGACGGACCCCTAACCGACTGGACGATGCTTCCCGACGCCAAGTCTGCCCAAAATCGGGCCGACTAGGATTGGTCTGGAGTTAGCTTTAAGTAACAAACTACATTTACTCAAGTACTGTACTTTGTTTTTTTTGGGGGTATTTTTTTACTTGCTTCAGTATTTCAAATGTTTCAATACTTTTACTTCTACTCTTTGATTGATTGATTGATTGATTGATTGATTTATTGATTTATTGATTGATTGATTGATTGATTGATTGATTGATTGATTGATTGATTGATTGATTGAATATGCAGAAAAAAAGCACATGAAAGTACAGTTTAAATACAAGGTCAACTAAATAGGATTAAAAAGCCCAAAGCCTAATGGCTTGTTTCAAATGGGGTCCTTATGTACTCAATTAATGGAGACATTAAATGACAGACAGATATACACTACAATGTATAACATCATATAAACAGTTTACGAAGTGTAAAGAAAAACAAAAAAAGGGGGCGGGGGAGGGGTTAGGTTATGACTTTTACAGGGGACAGTTTTGAATTGCAGATTTGTTGCATAGCAGTTCAACCTCAAATCTGGGTTGGACGTGATTAGTGGAGCTTCCTCTGGTGTTGTGATTGTGGACTTTTATGTTTTTTAAGTACTTTGACAGGTACATGGGAATCTTAACGTTGTGGTTAATCTTGTAGACCAGGCCCATTGCAAGTTGCTGTACTCTGTTCTCTACTCTGTACTCCACTACATCTCAGAGGCAAATATTGTACTTTTACTCCACTACAATTATTTGACAGCTTTAGTTAATAGTTACTTTGCAGATTTAGATTATTATCACAAAACAAACATTAACCACTTCATATATTGGCCGATCTACAAGCTCACAATGCGTTGCATCGCAACGCATTGTGAGCTTGTAGATCTGCTATTTTCAAAAGATTTTAATACATTTTGAACTTGTGAAATGGGACGTTCTGCATTATGAGTACTTTTACTTTTGGTACTTTAAGTACATTTTGATGCTAATACTTTTGTACTTTTACTCAAGTGAATTTTGAATTCAGACCCGATATATACATTTGTTTTTATTCCAATTCATCTTAACCGACGTCTCACGAGAACGTGCAAGGCTCCCGTTATATATGCGCGAGACTGAGACAAGACGCTATTGATTGTCATTGAATAATTATTTATTTCTCTGTATGTCTCTCTCTCTCTCTCTCTCTCTCTCTCTCTCTCTCTCTCTCTCTCTCTCTCTCTCTCTCTCTCTCTCTCTCTCGGTAATACACAGGACCTAATTAATGGAAACAAGCCCTGAGGGCTTATCTGGGTTCTCCTTTTAGAGTTATTTTGTTTAAATCTGTGCCACCGTGCCTTTTTTTTTAACACACGCACACACGCACGCACGCGCACACGCACACGCACACGCACACGCACACGCACACACACACACACACACACACACACACACACACACACACACACACACACACACACAGCGCTCTCTCTCTCTCTCTCTCTCTCTCTCTCTCTCTCTCTCTCTCTCTCTCTCTCTCTCTCTCTCTCTCTCTCTCTCTCTCTGCACGCAGTGACGAGTCCAGTCCAGCTGGCGACAGAGACAAATATCAAACCTGTTAGATATCTAGAAACGCTCAGGAAGGCATCGCCGAGCGCTATTATCGGGGCCAGATCCTCTCGCAGAGCATTTCACACACAGCGAGCAGAACCTCTGCGATCAAAGCCTGATCTGCGTCAGATCGGGGGCTTTGTCAAGGAGCGCCAAAAAAGGTCCCCAACAGTATAATCAGAGCAAATATCATGCAGTGTGTACTAGCCCTAAAGATATGTTCAGGTTAGACACCATTGCGGTAGGGCCTTACCTTTGTCCTTCTGGAAATGCACCCTCTTGATCATGCCACCGTTCTGAGGTTCAAGGAAGAGAGGGATGCAAGGGAAAACAGAGAGAGAGAGAGTGAAATATGGATAGAGCGAAATATGGATAGAGCGAGCGATGCTTAACCAGGACAGTCGTGAACTGAGTCAATTTGAAAAATAATACGGCATGAATAATGAAGACATTGTCCGCCTGACCCCAAATTTCTATAGTGTGGAGGGGCCTTTATAGAGCACCCCTCTGGAAGTGCTTTCACTTATACCCACAGTGGGAGAAGTGAAGTTGCCATAGTAGTTTACCTGCTGCTCCAGTATTAGTGATATCTGGTAGGAGAATATCTGCTTCTAGGAGGGAGAGAGAGAGAGAGAGAGAGAGAGAGAGAGAGAGAGAGAGAGAGAGAGAGAGAGAGAGAGAGAGAGAGAGAGAGAAGTTTACCCATGCTGCCTGCATGTGGTTCAGTTACATTCATTCAATTAAAATTATTTGAACCAAGCAAAAACTCAAATTCATAATGTGACTACACTGTTGAATCAATCCAGTCGCCAGGACCAAACGTTGGCACTGTACACATTTCTACAAACATCAACATTTCTGAACCCCAAAACCTTACACTTTAACAACGTGCAAAAACGCTCTAGATTAACATTGCCCAAAAACGTTACACATTAACAATTGTACATGTATCCAACGGTTTGAACAGTGAAATAACTACAGTATAACAATTTCTGCTCATGAAATAGTCCAATATAGATTGTCTCTTATTACACACCACGTAACTTCCGTACCGTAGTCTCGCGTAGTGAGACCTTCAGAGATCTGCGCCTACTGATACGTCTGGTGACATTCTTTTTTGTGTGAGGCTAAATGTGGGTGGTAACAATCTGAGATTCAAAGCAAAGCCTGCATTGCAGAACCAATGCGAAACGAAGCACTGAGGGGTCCTTCCTAATCTGGGCAGAGGCATTCCGTCAGTGTGTGCTTGTAAACAGCAGCAAAATTAGTATTCAGCATTAGGGTGGCTCATTCTCATTCATGGGCATTCACTGTAGCAACTCACTATATCTTAGCCCCATTAAGAACCTCTCAGTCCGCTATCCAGCTCCGATATGAGGTCCTAGAATCGGGTCCGCTGTTTACCCTTTTTGCCACATTGTATCCAAAAACTAATGGTAGATTCCAAAGCATACATTTGCTTATGTGTGTGTGTTGGACATATATGTACAGTATATATACTGTATATAGCACTAATTGTTGAGTAAAGCATCCCACAATATAATCCAGCGATCCTTCTGTTTTGTTATACAGTACATGGAGCTTATAGAGTACATGTTTAACCCTTAAGCCTTGCTAAAAACAAATGAAGGGGTTCTTGTTTAATTTATATCATGATTTAATTAATCACAATTAAAAATGAACCCTATAGATGCCTGTTTTGATCATACAACACAAACCGTTTTTTTGGGGGGGTGGGGGGGGGGTTATTACACTTTTCCAAAAAAAACAACTAATTTGACTTTGATTATTAGTAGCCTATCACCGGCTGACCCATATGAATAATAAGTGAGAAGATTGATTTTGGTGCATTATTACTTTTTGAATGGGCTTCATTTTTGAAGCCCCCCCCCCCTTAAAGTGAAACGTTTTGTTTGTAATTCAGATAAAATAAAGTAAATCACAAAATTGCCTCATTCTAGCCCCTCCCCTCCCCCATAAATGCAAAGAGGTCTTGTACCTGAATGTGATTTCCCATGTTAAATAAAGATTACAAACAAACAAAGTGAGGGGCAAAAATTTGGCAATTTTGTGATTTACTTTGTTTTTACAGACAAAATATTTTTTTGGGGGGAGGGGGTCTTAAAATGTGGTTATAATGGAAGTCTATGGTACAAATCTGGTAGTTAACACTCCCAAAGTATCAAAAACATCTCACAGAGTCAGCAGTGGATATGGATGAAAGTCAAAAATTCCAAACTTCATTGGAAAAAAAAAACCTTCCTCCCAAATTTCATGGTTAGGGAATAATCACAGCCAAAATTACCTACACAATTCATATCAAAATAGACACTCTTCCCTAACAAGGCATAAGGGTTCACCTCTTTTAATCTACCTTGTCTTCTCTTGGGTGCTGACACAGCATGTGAATACTTCTCCTTTAGATCATTCGTGTCTATCACCTCCAAAACTAGCATCATGAACCTCAGGCCTCCCTCAGTGCCATAGCTCTGCTTTATCTTAGTACTGGTGTCCACCCTGTCCAGTTTCACCAGCTGGGCATAGGGGATCTGTCGAGGGATCTGTTTCTCCTCAGAAAGATGCCACTTGAACGATTTGAAGTCCTCGTCTCCCAACTCCTCCAGAATAGTGATGATGGTTTGTGAGGTTGCCATGGTTCATCCCTGGTACAAAGACAGGAAGAATGAATATTCCATGAGAACTCGGAGGGAAACACCTTTAAAACGAGGTATAACTTGTAAGGATCGTGCAATCAACGATATCAACAATAAAAAATACAATACCAATTGGTATTAGGAAGGGGAGAAATAATAAACCCCATTCAAGAGAGACATGTCTCATGACCACAGTAGAAGCTTACATGACGAAATAAATCAATCAGACACATCTTAGAAAAAACAAGAACGAGTTTAGAGGCTATCGAATATCAACATGACCAACATTCTCTGCTACTAAGCTCTCAGGTATATGCAAACAAATAGCTTTGGTTCCTGCCAAACAGAAATTGGCATGCACACAAATACAAATCTGAAGCTATTAATACAGTAGACTGTTGTCACATGCAAATCACTCAATTGTTAGCACAGTGACTCGTGATTTGGGAGCATACGGGAGCGCTTGGCAAGCCACGCCCCCGGAGTGCCGCTGGAATCCAAACCGTGCCCCCGACCGTCTCCATTGGCTCCAATCCAAGAGGGCCAGAACACTAGCTCCTAATAATCTGGCACACTGTGGCAGAAATCAAAAGACACCCAATTTTCTTTTTTCATATACTTATTTTTCTGGTCTAATGTTGTGATGTATAGTGAAAATTAACTTATCTACAAGCTTGTGATACAAAAGACACCCACAATTTGTATTAGTTATGTAACAGTATTTGTGCAACAGTGACATAAAGATCCTGATTCGCTACATGTGTTATTATTTATATTTCATTATTTCTATCTATACTTATTTTTCTGGTCTAATGTTTACTTATCAACAAGCTCACAATATAACGCCTCATCATTTCTGCCAATCACTATGATGCCATTCAGGCAGTATAGAATTCATTTAAGAGGAGGTGCATGTGAATGGATGGTGGCTAATCACTAATCATAGATAGATAGATAGATAGATCTATTTATAAACTCTTTCGGCATAGCCAGCAGAGACACAATTATTAAACTATATAAACGGACTAGTGTGTTCATAAACTCTTTCGGTATTAACCTATATAAACAGACTAGGGTAGCGTATTTTAACCATCATCATCAGCTAGATATACATTGTGGAAACAGCCAGCCAGGAGACGGTCGGGGGCGTGGTTTGGATTCCAGCGGAACTCCGGGGGGGCGTGGTTCGCCAAGCACAGCCAAGCTGTTGTCACATACTGTAGGTCTGTTGTGTAACACTGTCAGTCCACAATCACACATCATAGGTAAGGCTACTAAGACATCAGCTGTCTTAGTAGCAGCTCACAGTGAATACAGTATATATCGATAAGGGAGGCTGACTCTGAGGCGCGGCCTTTCGTCGTCGTGGTTGTTGTTATTAATTGACAGAACATTTTGTATAACCCAGATCAAGTCCAATTAAAGCTCCTTACCAGTTTGGAAGACAAGGTAGAGGTTTAAACTCTCTTGTGCCTGTGGTCCCAGGGGCTACATTTTAGCTGTATAATTATTATTTTCTTGTTTTTTTGTTTTTTTGTTTTTTGAGAATACATAAATTCTATATTTTTATTGCTTGATACCCTGTATAATCTATACCCATTGCTGACCAACTTTTGTAATTGTTTCATGTCGTTTATTCATGAATCATGAATTTCACTTCTCTGTATTACTTACTAAAAGTACTGTAAATTTTTTATAACTTTTCACCTTGTATAGTAGCTATACTATTTGCTATATTAATGTGTGACAAATAATACAATGCGTGGAATTGCTCAATACCCTTAACCTGCACATCAGAAATCCACTGTGTGTGGATGCTTCTTCTCTCTCTAAAAAAAGAAACAGCAGATGTGCAGGTGAAGGCTATTTGGCATAGATAGAGAAGTGAAACACATTGGGCCTCATTTATCCAACTTGCATGTGATATATGAGGGCTATTGAGTGAGCATCAGCCGTTTCATAGATTACACTATATACTGTATACTTAATGTCACACCTTAATATGAAAGAAAACCTTAATATGGAAAAGGTGTATTCATTATCATACCTGTCAATATGATTTCGGATTTCCCAGTTATTCAATAAATCACAGAACACAGAACAAGGAAGCAAGAGAGCAAGATCCACCCAGTTCAGTACAATTATAGAGCACTTTGGGATTTTCCAGTTAATTAAATCGGCACAATGTAACTTTTTTTCAATCAATCAATCTGTATTGTAGAGTATGTAACTTGTAACTTATATAATTGGGTTGGTTGTATTTTGTCTCCCTGCTCTTCTATTGAGACTTTTAGATCATGTCAATCATTTTCATATATGTTTCACCTAGACACAGGATCTGACACAAAGTTTTACCTGATGGTCAACATTTCTAGCCTGGTAAACCCTCCCTCCGGAAATCTCATTTCTATTTGATTCCTGGAATCAAATAGAAATGAGATTTCCGGAGGGAGGGTTTACCAGGCTACAACATTTCAGGACTTGCACAGGAAACCGGGTTCAAATCCGGGGAAGAAGAGGAAAGTTACATAGTGTAGCTTTTTTTTAATTATATATAATTAAAAGAAGACACAAATTTTATACAGCCAACCACTTTTTCATAGGAAAGGTTAAAAAATGTGATATTTGAGAACACAAATATTTAAATGAGAGCACAGCAGGGGTGAAACATGGGAGAAGTCATTTTTAAGGAATATAACAACTTACCAAAATGCAATATAATTTATATTTTAATATACATTTTCATGCACAATTAACATGAAGAATTACAGGATTCATGAACAGGACCCCAAAAGGTACCCTACAGTGATATTGGCCCACTATCTTAACTTGAACCTAACATAGTAGAAGTGTTAGAGGTGTTAAATGTTCAAATCTCTCACTCATTGGTGTTTTACTGTAAAAGTTGTTGTAGCAATAGCAGTAGTACTAGAAGATGGAGCGTTAGTACTAATCAATCAATCAATCAATCAATCAATACACACACACACGCACGCGCACACACACACACACACACACACACACACACACACACACACACACACACACACATGGAATTTCTAAGTCAACCATTGACTACAATCTGGCATGCTCTCTGATTAACAAGTGAATCTCAGTGCAACATGTCCGAGTGACTGAAATGAATGTTGTGTTTTGTTTCCTGATTGGTTAGCCTATGTATAAAATAGGGTTAAAGTGGTTAAACTGATTTCAATGCTATTGACACATTTTGCTGGGGACCCCTTGGAACCCACTCAAGGTTTTGTGGGGCATTGTTTTCATACCTTTCTTACCATGGCTGAGACAGTGGGAGAAGGAACAAGGAACAAGTAACAACAATTTAGTTGTGACAAGTCAGCACCTTGTCACATCTATGCCAAGTTTGCAACTGCACCATTCTGTAGATAGCATTCTGAGGCTTGTTTTGTCATGTTAATAGAAAGCACGAAATGTATTTGAATTTTTATGCCACTAATGATTTTAGTAGACTGTCATGTCAATATCATTTACTATAATTTTAAGTTATTGTTGTTGTTTATGGTTATTTTATATTTAGAATTTAACCCAATCACCAGAGGAAACGCTGTCACTGTACATTTCTGCAGAAGCGTTTAACATAAACGTTTCTGGACCCCAGAAATGTTACATATAGTATTAGAAATGCTGCATTTTAACATTTAGGTTTATGGTTAAGGATAAGGATAAGGATAATTCCTTTTAACAGGTCGTTCATGAAAGTCCTTGCGGTCTTGTTTCCAATGAGAACCTGTGAGCAATTAGGGGTTAAGAGTCTTGCTCAGGGACAAATTTCATTTCATCGACACATATGCTGGTCTGGCCTGGAATCGAACCTGGGGCAACCAGGGCCTCTGGCTCCCTAGGCGGGCTCACTAACCACTCAGCTATGGCCGCCCCTTAAGATGAGGGTTTAGGCATTATTTTTGTGGGGTTACGGTTAGGATTAGGTTTAGGCGTAGTTTTTTGTGAAGTTAAGGTTATGGGTTATGGGTCGGTTAGTAGGCTACGTGAAATCCGAGGATTGACTCAACATGGTGTGCATCTGTAGAGTGTGGGCCATGTCGTTGCATGTTTCACATGGAACGTTTTTGGGATAGAAAACATTTCATTCTGCGCAACATAGCCCACTGTTACAATGTTTTTTACCAGGCTACAACATTTCAGGACTTGCACAGGAAACCGGGTTCAAATCCGGGGAAGAAGAGGAAAGTTACATAGTGTAGCTTTTTTTTAATTATATATAATTAAAAGAAGACACAAATTTTATACAGCCAACCACTTTTTCATAGGAAAGGTTAAAAAATGTGATATTTGAGAACACAAATATTTAAATGAGAGCACAGCAGGGGTGAAACATGGGAGAAGTCATTTTTAAGGAATATAACAACTTACCAAAATGCAATATAATTTATATTTTAATATACATTTTCATGCACAATTAACATGAAGAATTACAGGATTCATGAACAGGACCCCAAAAGGTACCCTACAGTGATATTGGCCCACTATCTTAACTTGAACCTAACATAGTAGAAGTGTTAGAGGTGTTAAATGTTCAAATCTCTCACTCATTGGTGTTTTACTGTAAAAGTTGTTGTAGCAATAGCAGTAGTACTAGAAGATGGAGCGTTAGTACTAATCAATCAATCAATCAATCAATCAATACACACACACACGCACGCGCACACACACACACACACACACACACACACACACACACACACACATGGAATTTCTAAGTCAACCATTGACTACAATCTGGCATGCTCTCTGATTAACAAGTGAATCTCAGTGCAACATGTCCGAGTGACTGAAATGAATGTTGTGTTTTGTTTCCTGATTGGTTAGCCTATGTATAAAATAGGGTTAAAGTGGTTAAACTGATTTCAATGCTATTGACACATTTTGCTGGGGACCCCTTGGAACCCACTCAAGGTTTTGTGGGGCATTGTTTTCATACCTTTCTTACCATGGCTGAGACAGTGGGAGAAGGAACAAGGAACAAGTAACAACAATTTAGTTGTGACAAGTCAGCACCTTGTCACATCTATGCCAAGTTTGCAACTGCACCATTCTGTAGATAGCATTCTGAGGCTTGTTTTGTCATGTTAATAGAAAGCACGAAATGTATTTGAATTTTTATGCCACTAATGATTTTAGTAGACTGTCATGTCAATATCATTTACTATAATTTTAAGTTATTGTTGTTGTTTATGGTTATTTTATATTTAGAATTTAACCCAATCACCAGAGGAAACGCTGTCACTGTACATTTCTGCAGAAGCGTTTAACATAAACGTTTCTGGACCCCAGAAATGTTACATATAGTATTAGAAATGCTGCATTTTAACATTTAGGTTTATGGTTAAGGATAAGGATAAGGATAATTCCTTTTAACAGGTCGTTCATGAAAGTCCTTGCGGTCTTGTTTCCAATGAGAACCTGTGAGCAATTAGGGGTTAAGAGTCTTGCTCAGGGACAAATTTCATTTCATCGACACATATGCTGGTCTGGCCTGGAATCGAACCTGGGGCAACCAGGGCCTCTGGCTCCCTAGGCGGGCTCACTAACCACTCAGCTATGGCCGCCCCTTAAGATGAGGGTTTAGGCATTATTTTTGTGGGGTTACGGTTAGGATTAGGTTTAGGCGTAGTTTTTTGTGAAGTTAAGGTTATGGGTTATGGGTCGGTTAGTAGGCTACGTGAAATCCGAGGATTGACTCAACATGGTGTGCATCTGTAGAGTGTGGGCCATGTCGTTGCATGTTTCACATGGAACGTTTTTGGGATAGAAAACATTTCATTCTGCGCAACATAGCCCACTGTTACAATGTTTTCTCTGGCGACCAGGCTGTGAATTTTATGCATTGTTTTAATGTTCTGCACTTTGTAAACTTTGCCATGGAACTTGCTGAGCACATTCCTGCTCCCCAGAGAATGAACCAATGATGGTGACCCCATGGTCTATTCTCTAGCACCACTCTTAGTGCCAATCTCAGGCCAAAATGTTTAGAGTTTTTTTCTTTATGGATAGGACAGTAAACTGACAGGAAATGGGGAGAGAGAGATGGGGAGTGAGCAAATGCAGCAAAGGCCGTCGGGATCGGGACTTGAACCCACGACACAAAGAAAATCCAATCTGCAAGATCTTGTAGATCTTCTATTTCCGAAGCATTTACAAAAGTCTTCTAATTATTATTATTTATTTATTTGCCGATATTGACATCATGCCCAACATTGGGATACCAGAGTTAAAGTGGTTACTGGTTACCTACTCTAAAAGAAAACCTGGAGACTGAGAAGTCATCCACTGTATACTGGCAGGTGGCAGTCCTGAGACAGGCATGAAATGCAGCATGGTCCAAGTCTATCCCATGGATTTCAATAATTGGGTCTTATCAGTACAGACAGTGCTTTCATCGCATGTTGCATGAACAAAAGGGCCACTTAGCTGCAAAGGTGAGTGTTAGCGTAACATTGTATGGTTATCATTTTGATAAGGCATTCTGACAGCTTTCTGGTTGTCAAGGAAACTTGAATAGTTGTGCTTTCTGTTAGGGTGAACAGGTATTCTATCTTGATGAAAACATCTTACACCATGCCAATTTGTATACGGTCTGCCAGTGGAGTGGAACAACGGACAATTGAAGGTGAGAGTCAAAACAGATACTGTATGTACTGTACATGATGAGTGATTAGATACTGAAGAGCATGACAGGAATTCAGTGTCACAACTAGTTCGATGCGAGGGCACCTCAGTCACATACAATTTGATTGTATTTGTGACTTTCTTCACGTTTTTTTAAAGTTAGGGTTGAGTCTAACATGACTCCGAGGTACTTGAACTCTGACACAAGTTCAAGTTCCTCCCCACCCAAAAACACATTTGATGACTTTTTTTTAATGTTGTCTTTGTTCACCTGCATGGTTTTGAACACTACCTTGGCTGTCCTGCGTTTGCGTTCTCACCACACCAGTGCAGTATGTGACAAGACAGCACGAAATGTCTTGACATTTTTAGGCATAAGAAATGAAAATGTATCTTTGAACCCTAGTCATTTTAGTAGACTGTCATGTCATTTACTATAATTTTAAGGTATTGTTGTTGATGGTTATTTTATATTTTGAAATTTCAACCCAATCGCCAGAGGAAACGTCGTCATAGTACCGTACATTTCTGCAGAAATATTTAACATCAACATTTCTGGACCCCCAAAACATAACATTTTAGGTACCTTGAATTCTAACGTTTAGGTTTAGGGTTAGGTTTAGGGTCAAGATTAGTTTTAGGGTTAGGTTTAAGCAAAGTGTTTTTGTGAGGTTAGGGTTATGGTAAGGATTTAGGCTTCATTATTAGGCTACATAAAATCGAGGATTGACTCAACATTTTTGAGAACCACTGCACTATACTACTGCACTGCATTCAAAGGACTGTTCATTTTTTGGTCTATTTGCTTACTTATTCAGTCCTTTAAATTCTCTGAGCAACATCTAAATTCCCCAGCTAAATTATTAGTATCTCTGAGAACACAAATGGAACCACAAAACATTCTAAAATATTGCAAAGAAAATACAATCTGCAAGTTCACATCACATTGCAATTAGACACATGGTGAGCTTGTAGATCTTCTATTAACGAACTATTTTCAAAAGTCTTCTAATTATTTATTTATACATTTTTTGCCTATATTGACATGCCCAACATTGGGATAACAGAGTTAAAGTGGTTACCTACTCTGAAAGAAAACCTGGAGACTGGG
This sequence comes from Gymnoscopelus braueri, assembly GCF_963280865.1. Classification (NCBI taxonomy): domain Eukaryota; kingdom Metazoa; phylum Chordata; class Actinopteri; order Myctophiformes; family Myctophidae; genus Gymnoscopelus; species Gymnoscopelus braueri. Next base: position 8,763,566 of record NC_137613.1, read on the forward strand.
AAGTCATCCACTGTATGCTGGCAGGTGGCAGTCCTGAGACAGGCATGAAATGCAGCAAGCAGCATGGTCCAGTGGCGGAGCGTCCGGGTAGGCCAGGTAGGCGGCCGCCTACGGGCCCGGGACTCCGGGGGGCCCGGGCCGTCAGATCACATGGACCTTTATTTTATTAGAATTAGACGTACTTTACGTGCTCCGCCTTTCCGCCTCTCAGCAGCTTTCCCAGAGATTCACCAGCTTACATGGAACTGCAAATATATTCGAGGCAATTCACCCCAATACACTGTTGGAAGCTCACCCTAACCCTAAAACCAAAATAAAGTAAAAAAACGAACAGAATCCGCCCAAAACCCGCACATTTTCGCGCGTGCACAAGGGCTGTGCACACACGCACGCGGGGGGGCCTGATCAGTGTGCCGTGCCTACCGGCCCGGCTTTCAGTTGTTCCGCCACTGGCATGGTCCAAGTCTATCCCATGAATTTCAATAATTGGGTCATATCAGTACAGACAGTGCTTTCATCGCATGTTGCATGAACAAAAGGGCCACTTAGCAGCAAAGGTGAGTGGGAGCGTAACATTGTATGGTTATTATTTTCAGAGGACATTCTGACAGCTTTCTGGTTGGGTGAAGAGGTATTCTATCTTGATGAAAACAACAAACAACAGCCAGTGGAGTGGAACAATGGAAAAGAGTCGAAACAGATATGTTAGTACTGTACTTGACGAGTGATTAGATACTGAAGGGCATGGCAGGAATGCAGTGTCACAACTATAGTTCGATGTGAGGGCACCTATAACTTTGATCAGAGGTGAGCAAACTGACCACACTAAAGGCGGTTACACACTGGCGAATATGCAAATATACGCAAAATTCGCATGAAAAAAATCGCCCCGGTGTGTAAGGACCTTTACACTCCATTAATCCACCGTCTCAAAACGTGCAAGGAAGCTGGTGAATGGCATTTACAACATACTGTGCACCTTTACGCATTTGTGGCAACCCCAGATATTTCTTGTTACAAGCTCACAACATCTGAGCTTGTAGATCTGCTATTTAAAAAAATATATATTCTTTTACTTTTGGTAGGTTTAAGTACATTTTGATACCAATATTTTTGTACTTTTATTCAAGTAATTTTTTTATTCTGGACTTTTACTTGTAACAGAGTACTCCTACATTGCAGTATTGATACTTTTACTTAAGTAAAACATTTGAGTACTTTTTAGTTACACCACTGCTATCTGGTGTGTCCCAACCATAACATGTCAACTTCGTCAGTCCTTCTAATTAAAATAAACAGTGTAATTATATTAATAGAACCTAAGCAACTTTGACAAATAAATTGCCAACTCACTACGACTGTGCTGTGGAATGAAAAAAACATAATATTTTGTTAACTCCGTCAGAACTACGCCATCTTATGGAGTTGACATCTATAAACTAAAAAACTGAGGGAGGTTTGATTGATTGAATACTTTATTTAGAAGGTTGCAGAGAAAAAGCACATGGAAGGACAGTTTACAATACAAGGTCAACTAAAATGGAACATCCATTGGTCCAGGTTGGCCTATTACATGGTTTAATAGTCAACACTTTGATCTTTTAAAATATATTTTACTGGCATAATTGTAGAATATATATATAAAAAAAATAAAAAGAATAAAGGTTGCGTGCGTAATGATTTCTCAACATGTTGCATCAATAGTGTCATGCCAACACATGTTCTGGAACACAACAGTCTAGAAGTTGCGTCTGCACGTTTCATAAGGTTGATAGATTCATCTGGCCAAATGAATCAAAATATAAGCTACTCACTGGTATGGTCATATGGTGACATAATTATATGTCGGGATCGAGTGTGTCCGTGCATCTGTTATGCAACTTTGGGAAAGTTGAATAAGCTTTAGTGGTGATCATGTACAGTCTCCATCTCCTTATAAATAACTTAAATTTAAGTGGTAATGTTTGTTTACGGGTTGGGACCGTGCGCGCATTCCATAATTCCTGGCTTAACCTGCACGCTACGCGACCTGACGCTGAAATGGACAGCTGTTATTTCTGATGCTTCATCTTCAAATGCGTGTGCATTGGTCTTGATTTGTGATTAGACAACTTTGTGTATTCATTTAATGTTCAGATCTTATAATAATAATATTAATAATCATATACTAATAATGAATCATCATATATTTTATTAATAATCATTATAAAATAATAATAATCCTTAAAACCAACATTTTTTTTTTTATATGATAGTTTTGTCATATCGTCCACCCCTATGAATAGTTATATCAGCATGCCTATGTATGGGCAATTGGGCATACTGATGACATCAGGGATCTCCATATATGGGAATAAAAAAACAAGGACTGACAAATACAGAGATATCCTATATATGGCCATAAAAGGGAGAAGGACTGACAGACACACAGATCTCCATATATTGGCATATCAGTCACATCGGTGCTGGCACGTAGGTGTCGAACTCTAGAAGCGGACCCAACTTCTAGTACTGTACAGCAGAGTCCTGCAACGGGCCGGGTACCCGCGGATACCCGACGGGTACCCGCGGATACCCGACGGGTACCCGCGTTTGACGGGTGAAAACGGGTGAAAAATTTACTTTGATAAGATCACGGGTACGGGGACACATACGGGTATCATTTTATTGTGAAAATCAGAGAGCGCTGTTTCCGCCCAAACAACGTCACTTGTGTAACTTAACACAGCACAACGGCATGGAGCATGCTGGTCAGTTATCTTAACTCACAAAAACACATTGAACATCCTGTTAAACCTTCAAATTAAAACCATCTGAGATGACGTAAACAACGACACATGTATGCTGCGTAGATGCGCGTTCGCGCGCGTGTCTTAAGCTCGCTCCTCCTTCTTCACTTGATTTCTGTACAAACCTGACCACTGAATGTAGCGCTGTTGTTGAAGGCTGCTATCTTTTTCAGCACACTTTTCAGTAGGATTTACATTTTACACGGGTAAACGGGCGGACAACGGGTCGTTTATTTGACGGGCGGGGCGGGTTTGGTTCGTATTTTGAAATAATCACGGGTGACGGGTCGGTCCACGGATCTGAGTATTGACGGGCGGGGCGGGCGCGGGTTCTCAAAATTGGACCCGTGCAGGACTCTGCTGTACAGTCCCTTTCCTGTAGGCACAAATATAAAGGACACCTGCAACAGATAGAGGGCACTGTTGTTCAGTCATTTAAAGAGGTTATACAGTAGTTACTGTGTGATTACAGAACATGTGGCTTTTACAATCTAGCTTTGAAGGAAATTCTAGCTGAATATATTTCTACTGCATGGTAAACCGGCTGCATTTGGCTTCAATTGGCCCCCGTTCTAGACAGAGCACAAAAAGTGTCTTTCATTGAATAATATATGGTGTCAACTAATATATTTGGTCCTGATTTCATTATAAACTCTAAATATATGTGTTTTACTCTCATTAAGTACATAGTCAAATTCAAATCTGCAACATAATGTATAACTTTCAGAACACCACAGCATCTTTAAAATTGGGGTTAATCTTTGAAGAGTGTCTGTGGGTTTTCTCCATCCTTACCTGCAGTGAAGGGCATGGGCAGAGAAAGCCAGCAGCATATTACCAGGTACCAGGTTACCTCAAAGATTGAGATGAACGCGCAGATCAAATGGGAGAGAGCTGAGAAAGGTGGGAAATGGGGGGTTATAAGATTGTTATTCATTGTGTGTGTGTGTGTGTGTGTGTGTGTGTGTGTGTGTGTGTGTGTGTGTGTGTGTGTGTGTGTGTGTGTGTGTGTGTGTGTGTGTGTGTGTGTGTGTGTGTGTGTGTGTGTGTGTGTGTGTGTGTGTGTGTGTGTGCGTGCGTGTGCGTGCGTGTGTGTGAACACAGTAAAACAAATCCTCAGTGTCAATTTCACTCTGATAGTGTAGAAATGTTAGCTCAATCTCATTGTAACTAAGATATTCAATAGATATTCATAATGTTTTAATGCCAGATTGAAATACAATGTCCATGAACTTCCTAGCAAACTGCTAGCAACTTAGCATAGTGCTACTGAGGCAGCGCTGCTCTGCTCTGCCAAGTCTGTCTTATAATAAAGTGTTTTCCTTTGTTGCTCTTAAATGTTTTGTGAACTTGCTCTGTTGTTTTTGCATTGATGTTCTTGAATTTGCCTGTACAGCACTTTGGTTCAGCTTGCCTGTTTGTAAATGAGCTATATAAATAAAGCTTGATTTGATTTGATTTATAATGTGATTAGTTTTCATTTACGAATGGCTAGGTGTGCTGTCATGCTCATTGAAAAACCAACCAATCAGATTGCATGGTCGGAACTACCTGTATACCTGTATAATGATCCCCTTTATGACCCTCAAGGGTCCATTTGTACTGTCAGAGTTAAATTAACATTGATGCTGTGTGAAAACTCACTGGAAACAAGGAACGTAATCCCTGCAGTCAGAACATAATCCCTTCTTCCCTTGCAGGACTTGGAGTATTTAATGGACACGATGCCAGCGAAGATGCCAAGAAAACTTGTCGCGGACGACAGGATGAAGAGGACTGTGATGATTGGAGTAAAGCGAGTGTGTGTCCCAGCTGTAAAAAAGGGAGGTGAAGAACATTTAATATCAATACATTATAACATGAAAGATGGTATTGATTCAGTCTGTCTTATCTCAAGCAATGCCTCATTATTTAAAATATTCTAAAACTGATAGTCACATTCCTTGATTCCGATTGGCTGAATCCCGTGCTAAACTACTTGATACTACTGTATACACCCAGAGACATGACACTCAAGAGTTTCACACTGCCCTGAACCTTCAGAGCCTGAAAACAGACCGGTTTACTCCTGATTCACATCTCATGTTGCTCTCATTGGCCCTCATTTATCAACGGAGCGTATAAACCGGCGTATATTTTTCCATATATTCGGCCATACGCCAACGTCAAAGTCACATTTATCAACGAATCCTACACAGCCGATCCGAGCGTACATTTGGTCCCAACCTTGATAAATGTCACGGCTGAAACCGAGCGTCATTTAATAACACGCCCTTAAATATTCTGGAAACACCCCGATGTTACGACATGAAGAACCGAAAAGAAAGAGTTTCGCCGGCTCGCCTCGCCTCGCTGCCTGTCAAGTCACACACACACACGCACACGTACACGTACACGCACGCGCCTCTCTCTCTCTCTCTCTCTCTCTCTCTCTCTCTCTCTCTCTATCTCTCTCTATCTCTCTCTATCTCTCTCTCTCTCTCTCTCTCTCTCTCTCTCTCTCTCTCTCTCACACACACACACACACACACACACACACACACACACACACACACACACACACACACACACACGCCCAACTGTGTCTTTCATGTAATCCGTAGCGGTACAATCTTTGTCACGTAGGCTTGTAGCCTACATGAATGACATATTATGATACCAATCACATCGCCATGAATGGAATACGTTTGCATATTAATTTATTTACCCCATACCGAGCAGTGCGCGTTCGAGTTACACTGAAATAAAGCTGTCAGACTCGGGCAGGCTGCAGTGATTCCGTGCCGCCACGTTAATAAGAGATTGGAGCGTCGGGTTTATATCCTTAACCCAGCCAGGTTGTAGTCTTCATAATAACTCTCTATGACATAACTCCATACCATAGGACAAGCTACTGTAAGTTTGTACACCTCACTGTCCATGAAAAGATGTTCGGAAGTCCCGAAAATGCGCTCGCAGAAGCGCTCGTATATTTTGAAAGTAGCAGATCTACAAGCTCACAACGCGTCGCGATGCGACCCGTTGTGAGCTTGCAGATCTGCTATTTTAAAATAGCCAATGCAGCCAGATCTGCAAGCTTAACCGAATGACTGTTAAAACAGTTTGTTTAAATTACTTTATAAAATGTTATATTTTCACAGGGATTATTTATTAGTGTAGATATACATTTAGGAGTGGATTATGTGTCCAGATGCCTGTCAGACAGTCAGACAATGCTGCTCCGCAGGTCTACAATGGAATAAACGGGCGCAGCCAAAGTCAACAACTGCTCTCTACCAGACGTGAGATTTCAGCGTACGGTAGGATGAAGCCCACGTCAGGATATATTGATAAATGCCGAAAGGTGCGGTGATCTCGCCGTACGCCCATTATTTGGGCTGCACCGCGTTGATAAATGAGGGTGATTGTCCCATGATTTGGCCACAAAGAAACGTGTCACACCTTGACACTACCAGCAGGAGTGCTCATGTTCAGAGTATGGGTGAATGGTTAACCCATTTAGATAAGAGGCTGATTCTAAAAACGGCTTCTAAATCCTGACCTAAGTTTTCATTACATTACATTACATTACATTACATTACATTACATTACATTACATTACATTACATTACATTACATTACAGTCATTTAGCGACTTACAATAAGTGCATTCAACAAGAAAACTACTAATCACCAGAAGTCTTAAAGGGAAATTTCACCTCTGGAACAAGATCCATTCACTTAAAGTTAACACTATGTGTAGGGGGAAAGTGTATTCATATTTAACATAGGTGCCTTGTGACTGGGAAAAAAAGATCATTATCATTATTATCATTCTGTTTATTATTATCATGTTTCTCTGGAATGTGTTTGACTGCATTACTCCAACTACTAGCATGCTTTAGGCACCACCATTCTACAACTCCTCCTACAATTTCCACTCCCATATAGGAAGTCCTTCCTTTTGCGCACACAATAATAAACATCATTACACGTGTATCTAGGTATCAGTGTTGCCATGTCGGCTTACTATAAGCGATTTTGGGCTTCTTTTTGTGTAAAGCAGCTTGTAAAAGTTGCGTTTTTTTGGGCTTGTTTCTAAAGTTGCTTATTAGGCTTGCTTCCAATTTCTTTAATTATTATTTAAATCAGTGGTTCTCAAATATTTTCATGAAAATGTTTTGTGCCAGGGAGCATTTGTGTTGTTACAATGTTTCAGAAATATTCAAAATATTCCACATATTGCGAGAGTTTTCAAAAATAGCAGATCTACAAGTTCACAATGGCGTTGTGAGCTTGTAGATCTGCTCAAATAGCCAATGCATATAGGTTAGGTTTAAAGTGCTCATGTGGCCTAGTTGCTTCTTTTGGGCTTGTTTTCCTAGACCTGGTTGCTTATTTCTCTCACAAAATCTGGCAACACTGACTGAACACTTCATGATGTTCCGTTCCGACTTTGTATACATTTTTATCCACCTTTGGATCACAAAACACGACATGAAGCCATGTTCTTTCTTGGACCACGTGAATGCTGCCTCTTGTTGAACGAGTACACAGTTGGACCAGTACCGATTGCAAGTTTGCTATATCTACGGAAAGATGTAAACATATCCACGTTAATCCAGGCCCAGTTACCACCAGGCAAACTTCTGCCCGTTTGGTGAGGGAGGAAAACTTTGCCAACGTTGCTAACGCTACTAGCGTTGCCAACGGCAACGTCGAACAACAACAAAGCCAGGCTGCAACAAAGAACTTCCGGATCACCGGAGCTAGCGCAACCAGCGTTGCTACTGAAGCTAGCTACGTCGACAACACCAATGGCTCCCCACCAACTCAACTAGGCGAATCAACCCAAATGATCAACCGAAACACCCACGTTGTTTCCACCGCAGCCGTCGACGAGGACGCTTGCACCGACGTGCCACGGCGATCAACCGGGAGATGCAGCATAGACGAGGACGCGGAACCAAGGAGTCACCTAGCTGTTTTCCCCGAAGCAGAGGCCCTGATGCACCGTTTTCAACCTACGGTTCGTTCCACGTCCAGGGTCCTAGCAGAGGCCGTGCTGGGGCCCCCGCGACCCACCCCCCCCCCAACCCCCCAACCCCCCCAACCCCCACAGCCGGCTGCTTACGACGGAACAAGGGCTTTGATGGACGCTTACGCCTCAACACCCCCCTCCCCCCCCGATACTGCTCCTCAACGTTTTCTCTCAGTGGATAAACATCTCTCCATTGAACAAATGAACAAATCTTTTGGTGTAGGCTTGCACATGATCCACCTCAATGTGAATTCCCTTGTAGGAAACAAGCTAACACAAATCAGGCAGATGTTTTATGATGGTAAGGTTGACATTTTAACTTTCTCTGAAACTAAACTTGATCATACGATAATGGACTCTGAGATTGAAATTGAAAACTACAAACTCTTCAGAAATGATAGGAGCATTAATGGGAGAAATGGGGGTGGTGTATGCATGTATGTACATAATGACAATGACTGCATCCTTCGCGAAGACCTGAAGGATGCAGCCATTGAAGCTGTGTGGGTCGAGATCATTTTTAAACATGCCAAACCTGTGCTAGTCGGTACCATGTACAGACCTCCTAACCAGAGTGATTTCTATGAAAGACTTGAGGAGTGTTTAGCTAAGGTGGAATATGCGGAGACGATACTTCTTGGTGACTTTAACACAGACATGCTCCGTAACCGTAAGGAAGCGTCAGTGTATAAGTCATTCAAGGGGTTTTGTCATCGGCACTCATTCCACCAGCTGATCACTCAGCCCACAAGGCTGTGTGTTTCCATGCAAACTACCATAGATCTCATTCTAACAACGGACAAGGACAAAATCCTCAATAGTGTTTCTATCTGTGGCATATCTGATCATAACATGATCTTCTGCACCAGAAAGAAACGTAAACCTAAGACCGGTTACCACAAATCAGTCACGATCAGAGACCTCAAAAACTATAAGAGTGAGGACTTAGATCACAGGCTAGAGGAACAGGACTGGTCCGACGTACTATACAGCACACAGGTAGACGAATCTTGGCTTGGTTTCAAAACCAAATTCATTCAAATTTTGGACAGTGTGGCTCCCATGAAAACCATCAGGGTCAAAACCCGCTCGGTACCATGGATGAATTCGGACATCCTTACTGCCATGAAAGTCGGAAATAAAAAGTGTTCCGAGTTTCATAAAGGTAGGATCAAACTCGCCAAATGTTTTAACAAGGGTCTCGAATCCCACGTAGCTAAACTTGAAAAAGAAAAAAACAAGCTAAGAAACAAGGTTAATGGCATGCTCCTATTAGCAGAAAAAAGCTTCCTCGATGACAAAATTGAGGAAAATCAAAGCAAACCACGAGAGCTTTGGAAGCTATTCAACAACCTACTAGGCTGCAGCAAGAAATTGAAAACGAGGTTTACAAACATAAGTGTAGCGCTCACTTGTGCCACTAGTCGGTGAGTGACACTTCTAGTTGTAACTTATAGTACCCAAGGCACTGTAGTGTAATCTGGGCTAGTCTAGGTTTAGGTTAGGTTCGACTGCTGGAGCTGTGGGGAATACTTAAAAGTAAAACTCAGACACAAAGATGTTAACTGATTGCCGGCTATTTATATAGAAAAACCAATAAACATAAAACAAACAAACATACATACAGGGGAATACAAAATGGTTGGTACCAAACTGTGGCAATTGCTTGGCCACTTCACTTATCACAGTTCACTGTGTCTCTCTAATTTGGGTGCACCCTTCTAACTTGAACCTTCAGTCAATCAACATTAAATTCAAGATTCTGTTCCAGTTCAATCAAAATAACAATGAAAATAGGACAATTGCAAAATACAAATCCACCCTTTAAATAAGGTAATTATTCACTCAGTCACAGTTCCCAATTTGAGGAGGTAAGGTAGGGTAAGTGTCAGTATACGTGTTAAGGGATCAGAGTTCCAAGGATAAACCAGGAGGGTAGGTATCAGTATATGTGTCAAGAGTTCCAGGTGGGTTCCAATACCTAGGAGGTAAGTATCTGGGTTCCAAGTTCCAGGGGGATTGTGTGTGCGTGTGTGTGTGTGAGGGTGAGTGGAAGAATTGGGAGTACTGCAGCTGAGAGTGGGGGAGTCTGCAGAAGTAGGCCTACCACACAGTAGAGTGCAGTAGAACTGTCCAGTGATCGCTGTCAATCACTCTCTAGATCCTGGGTGGGTTAGCTCGCCATCTATTGGAACGGTCACTGGAAAAGATCCAATCCAACAAAAAACCTGACCTGTCATCAGACAGGGTCAGAGAAATCCAATCAGTATCATAGTATCTACTGTCTGTTTTCTATTCAGTTTTTAACCATGAAATAACATTACATGAACTTTTTTAAATGAAACAATAAATCAAATCTGTATGCAACACTCTGTGCATACTGTATGCAACACTGTGCATTTTTAAATCTTTGTACATACTTTTTAAACAACATATGTATTTCAAACAAAAACATCTTCACATGAATTCAACTCTTGTCAAATGCAGTGCAAAATGGATTACATACATTTAGTAATCAACACTTGAAAACAAACTCCATTTTAAACTATAACTTTAGAATGTGTTCACCATTAACTCAAATGCAAAAAACATCATCCCTTAAATTAAAAGAATGAACAGTCTCACCGATTCTGTGAAACAGGCTGGGCACAAACATGAAATGCAATGGCTGCCCCAGTGAATCCACAATTGGGTTCTAGAAGTCAAACAATACCACACATCAAAACCAAAGTAATTTGTACTTATTTGTTACTCTTCAAAGGAAATTATAACAACGGGTGAGTTACCTTGCTTCTCTGTGGTTTGCATATATTTATTTATATTCTTCTAGATCTCAACTTCTCCTCTCTGTGTTCTGTGCTGTCTGTTCTGTGCAACCAACCCGATCTCCAGAGATTACCGTAACATTGCACGGAACGAGTGCACTTCATTCCGTGGATAGCCGCCTCGGAACTCCCGAATTGCGTGCATATGGTACGGCGCTGCCTTTGTGACAAAACCATTTCGGAGGCGCGCAGTCACAGGCGAATTGTCACCCCGTGAAGGACCACCGAGGGAGCTAAGGCGACCGAGTTGCCGTCCTGAACGGTGTGACATTCGCCTGTGCCTACTCAGCGCCGTTTGAGTTATGTACCGATAGGCACAGAATCTTAAATTTTATTGTGCGGACTGCTCTGCTTCCGGGTTTTTCCGTGTTGCGACTGGTTACGCCCACCGTGGGACTCGCCGTACATATGCACGCAATTTGGGAGTTCCGAGGCGACTATCCACGGAATGAAGTGCACTCGTTCCGTGCAATGTTACGGTATTCTCTGGAGATCAGGCTGGTGCAACAGTGGCTTTTTTCTGGCTGTCTCCAACCTCAACAGCTGAACTGACTCTAGTTTGATTGGGGATTAGTTTGATTAGTGCAGGACTGCAGGTGTGTGTAACTACCTGCCTCTGAAGGTCAGTCTGACCTGATTGACTGCTAATTGGCCAGAACCACTTGTCACTCTAATATCTGCCACTCAGTGGTTAAGTTAGTTATGTGTAGTCCACTCCATATCATGTGTGTTACATAAGCCTCAAGGTGAATGACACTCTCACCACATCCAAACATGAAGTGAGTAAAATCCTCAACATATTCTTCACGACCATAACCTCAGATTTGGTTGAAAAACTACCCCCTCACTCTGGGTGCTATGGTGAAGAGTATGTTGACTCATTTTTACGAAAAACAGGGTGTACGCAAAGATGATTTTAAACTCTCCCCTGTGAAAACAGAAGAGGTGTTTAAAAAATTGAATGCTCTTCATCAACACAGAGCCACAGGCCTCGACAATTTCCCCACCAAATTTCTAAAAGACTCAGCCGCCTCCATTGCTCCAATCATTACCCACATAATAAACCTCTCCATCATACAGGGACGGGTCCCTAACGATTTCAAAAAAGCAAGGGTGACCCCTCTGTACAAAAAAGGAAACAAATTAGACCCTGGAAACTACCGCCCTATTTCTATTCTTAGCTCCATCTCGAAAGTCATGGAAAAAATAGTCTATGAACAGGTTGATAAGTATCTTGCCGAGAAAAATCTAATCTACAAATTCCAATCTGGTTTCAGAACAAACCAACCAATCAGATTGCATGGTCGGAACTACCTGTATACCTGTATAATGATCCCCTTTATGACCCTCAAGGGTCCATTTGTACTGTCAGAGTTAAATTAACATTGATGCTGTGTGAAAACTCACTGGAAACAAGGAACGTAATCCCTGCAGTCAGAACATAATCCCTTCTTCCCTTGCAGGACTTGGAGTATTTAATGGACACGATGCCAGCGAAGATGCCAAGAAAACTTGTCGCGGACGACAGGATGAAGAGGACTGTGATGATTGGAGTAAAGCGAGTGTGTGTCCCAGCTGTAAAAAAGGGAGGTGAAGAACATTTAATATCAATACATTATAACATGAAAGATGGTATTGATTCAGTCTGTCTTATCTCAAGCAATGCCTCATTATTTAAAATATTCTAAAACTGATAGTCACATTCCTTGATTCCGATTGGCTGAATCCCGTGCTAAACTACTTGATACTACTGTATACACCCAGAGACATGACACTCAAGAGTTTCACACTGCCCTGAACCTTCAGAGCCTGAAAACAGACCGGTTTACTCCTGATTCACATCTCATGTTGCTCTCATTGGCCCTCATTTATCAACGGAGCGTATAAACCGGCGTATATTTTTCCATATATTCGGCCATACGCCAACGTCAAAGTCACATTTATCAACGAATCCTACACAGCCGATCCGAGCGTACATTTGGTCCCAACCTTGATAAATGTCACGGCTGAAACCGAGCGTCATTTAATAACACGCCCTTAAATATTCTGGAAACACCCCGATGTTACGACATGAAGAACCGAAAAGAAAGAGTTTCGCCGGCTCGCCTCGCCTCGCTGCCTGTCAAGTCACACACACACACGCACACGTACACGCACGCGCCTCTCTCTCTCTCTCTCTCTCTCTCTCTCTCTCTCTCTCTCTATCTCTCTCTATCTCTCTCTATCTCTCTCTCTCTCTCTCTCTCTCTCTCTCTCTCTCTCTCTCACACACACACACACACACACACACACACACACACACACACACACACACACGCCCAACTGTGTCTTTCATGTAATCCGTAGCGGTACAATCTTTGTCACGTAGGCTTGTAGCCTACATGAATGACATATTATGATACCAATCACATCGCCATGAATGGAATACGTTTGCATATTAATTTATTTACCCCATACCGAGCAGTGCGCGTTCGAGTTACACTGAAATAAAGCTGTCAGACTCGGGCAGGCTGCAGTGATTCCGTGCCGCCACGTTAATAAGAGATTGGAGCGTCGGGTTTATATCCTTAACCCAGCCAGGTTGTAGTCTTCATAATAACTCTCTATGACATAACTCCATACCATAGGACAAGCTACTGTAAGTTTGTACACCTCACTGTCCATGAAAAGATGTTCGGAAGTCCCGAAAATGCGCTCGCAGAAGCGCTCGTATATTTTGAAAGTAGCAGATCTACAAGCTCACAACGCGTCGCGATGCGACCCGTTGTGAGCTTGCAGATCTGCTATTTTAAAATAGCCAATGCAGCCAGATCTGCAAGCTTAACCGAATGACTGTTAAAACAGTTTGTTTAAATTACTTTATAAAATGTTATATTTTCACAGGGATTATTTATTAGTGTAGATATACATTTAGGAGTGGATTATGTGTCCAGATGCCTGTCAGACAGTCAGACAATGCTGCTCCGCAGGTCTACAATGGAATAAACGGGCGCAGCCAAAGTCAACAACTGCTCTCTACCAGACGTGAGATTTCAGCGTACGGTAGGATGAAGCCCACGTCAGGATATATTGATAAATGCCGAAAGGTGCGGTGATCTCGCCGTACGCCCATTATTTGGGCTGCACCGCGTTGATAAATGAGGGTGATTGTCCCATGATTTGGCCACAAAGAAACGTGTCACACCTTGACACTACCAGCAGGAGTGCTCATGTTCAGAGTATGGGTGAATGGTTAACCCATTTAGATAAGAGGCTGATTCTAAAAACGGCTTCTAAATCCTGACCTAAGTTTTCATTACATTACATTACATTACATTACATTACATTACATTACATTACATTACATTACAGTCATTTAGCGACTTACAATAAGTGCATTCAACAAGAAAACTACTAATCACCAGAAGTCTTAAAGGGAAATTTCACCTCTGGAACAAGATCCATTCACTTAAAGTTAACACTATGTGTAGGGGGAAAGTGTATTCATATTTAACATAGGTGCCTTGTGACTGGGAAAAAAAGATCATTATCATTATTATCATTCTGTTTATTATTATCATGTTTCTCTGGAATGTGTTTGACTGCATTACTCCAACTACTAGCATGCTTTAGGCACCACCATTCTACAACTCCTCCTACAATTTCCACTCCCATATAGGAAGTCCTTCCTTTTGCGCACACAATAATAAACATCATTACACGTGTATCTAGGTATCAGTGTTGCCATGTCGGCTTACTATAAGCGATTTTGGGCTTCTTTTTGTGTAAAGCAGCTTGTAAAAGTTGCGTTTTTTTGGGCTTGTTTCTAAAGTTGCTTATTAGGCTTGCTTCCAATTTCTTTAATTATTATTTAAATCAGTGGTTCTCAAATATTTTCATGAAAATGTTTTGTGCCAGGGAGCATTTGTGTTGTTACAATGTTTCAGAAATATTCAAAATATTCCACATATTGCGAGAGTTTTCAAAAATAGCAGATCTACAAGTTCACAATGGCGTTGTGAGCTTGTAGATCTGCTCAAATAGCCAATGCATATAGGTTAGGTTTAAAGTGCTCATGTGGCCTAGTTGCTTCTTTTGGGCTTGTTTTCCTAGACCTGGTTGCTTATTTCTCTCACAAAATCTGGCAACACTGACTGAACACTTCATGATGTTCCGTTCCGACTTTGTATACATTTTTATCCACCTTTGGATCACAAAACACGACATGAAGCCATGTTCTTTCTTGGACCACGTGAATGCTGCCTCTTGTTGAACGAGTACACAGTTGGACCAGTACCGATTGCAAGTTTGCTATATCTACGGAAAGATGTAAACATATCCACGTTAATCCAGGCCCAGTTACCACCAGGCAAACTTCTGCCCGTTTGGTGAGGGAGGAAAACTTTGCCAACGTTGCTAACGCTACTAGCGTTGCCAACGGCAACGTCGAACAACAACAAAGCCAGGCTGCAACAAAGAACTTCCGGATCACCGGAGCTAGCGCAACCAGCGTTGCTACTGAAGCTAGCTACGTCGACAACACCAATGGCTCCCCACCAACTCAACTAGGCGAATCAACCCAAATGATCAACCGAAACACCCACGTTGTTTCCACCGCAGCCGTCGACGAGGACGCTTGCACCGACGTGCCACGGCGATCAACCGGGAGATGCAGCATAGACGAGGACGCGGAACCAAGGAGTCACCTAGCTGTTTTCCCCGAAGCAGAGGCCCTGATGCACCGTTTTCAACCTACGGTTCGTTCCACGTCCAGGGTCCTAGCAGAGGCCGTGCTGGGGCCCCCGCGACCCACCCCCCCCCCAACCCCCCAACCCCCCCAACCCCCACAGCCGGCTGCTTACGACGGAACAAGGGCTTTGATGGACGCTTACGCCTCAACACCCCCCTCCCCCCCCGATACTGCTCCTCAACGTTTTCTCTCAGTGGATAAACATCTCTCCATTGAACAAATGAACAAATCTTTTGGTGTAGGCTTGCACATGATCCACCTCAATGTGAATTCCCTTGTAGGAAACAAGCTAACACAAATCAGGCAGATGTTTTATGATGGTAAGGTTGACATTTTAACTTTCTCTGAAACTAAACTTGATCATACGATAATGGACTCTGAGATTGAAATTGAAAACTACAAACTCTTCAGAAATGATAGGAGCATTAATGGGAGAAATGGGGGTGGTGTATGCATGTATGTACATAATGACAATGACTGCATCCTTCGCGAAGACCTGAAGGATGCAGCCATTGAAGCTGTGTGGGTCGAGATCATTTTTAAACATGCCAAACCTGTGCTAGTCGGTACCATGTACAGACCTCCTAACCAGAGTGATTTCTATGAAAGACTTGAGGAGTGTTTAGCTAAGGTGGAATATGCGGAGACGATACTTCTTGGTGACTTTAACACAGACATGCTCCGTAACCGTAAGGAAGCGTCAGTGTATAAGTCATTCAAGGGGTTTTGTCATCGGCACTCATTCCACCAGCTGATCACTCAGCCCACAAGGCTGTGTGTTTCCATGCAAACTACCATAGATCTCATTCTAACAACGGACAAGGACAAAATCCTCAATAGTGTTTCTATCTGTGGCATATCTGATCATAACATGATCTTCTGCACCAGAAAGAAACGTAAACCTAAGACCGGTTACCACAAATCAGTCACGATCAGAGACCTCAAAAACTATAAGAGTGAGGACTTAGATCACAGGCTAGAGGAACAGGACTGGTCCGACGTACTATACAGCACACAGGTAGACGAATCTTGGCTTGGTTTCAAAACCAAATTCATTCAAATTTTGGACAGTGTGGCTCCCATGAAAACCATCAGGGTCAAAACCCGCTCGGTACCATGGATGAATTCGGACATCCTTACTGCCATGAAAGTCGGAAATAAAAAGTGTTCCGAGTTTCATAAAGGTAGGATCAAACTCGCCAAATGTTTTAACAAGGGTCTCGAATCCCACGTAGCTAAACTTGAAAAAGAAAAAAACAAGCTAAGAAACAAGGTTAATGGCATGCTCCTATTAGCAGAAAAAAGCTTCCTCGATGACAAAATTGAGGAAAATCAAAGCAAACCACGAGAGCTTTGGAAGCTATTCAACAACCTACTAGGCTGCAGCAAGAAATTGAAAACGAGGTTTACAAACATAAGTGTAGCGCTCACTTGTGCCACTAGTCGGTGAGTGACACTTCTAGTTGTAACTTATAGTACCCAAGGCACTGTAGTGTAATCTGGGCTAGTCTAGGTTTAGGTTAGGTTCGACTGCTGGAGCTGTGGGGAATACTTAAAAGTAAAACTCAGACACAAAGATGTTAACTGATTGCCGGCTATTTATATAGAAAAACCAATAAACATAAAACAAACAAACATACATACAGGGGAATACAAAATGGTTGGTACCAAACTGTGGCAATTGCTTGGCCACTTCACTTATCACAGTTCACTGTGTCTCTCTAATTTGGGTGCACCCTTCTAACTTGAACCTTCAGTCAATCAACATTAAATTCAAGATTCTGTTCCAGTTCAATCAAAATAACAATGAAAATAGGACAATTGCAAAATACAAATCCACCCTTTAAATAAGGTAATTATTCACTCAGTCACAGTTCCCAATTTGAGGAGGTAAGGTAGGGTAAGTGTCAGTATACGTGTTAAGGGATCAGAGTTCCAAGGATAAACCAGGAGGGTAGGTATCAGTATATGTGTCAAGAGTTCCAGGTGGGTTCCAATACCTAGGAGGTAAGTATCTGGGTTCCAAGTTCCAGGGGGATTGTGTGTGCGTGTGTGTGTGTGAGGGTGAGTGGAAGAATTGGGAGTACTGCAGCTGAGAGTGGGGGAGTCTGCAGAAGTAGGCCTACCACACAGTAGAGTGCAGTAGAACTGTCCAGTGATCGCTGTCAATCACTCTCTAGATCCTGGGTGGGTTAGCTCGCCATCTATTGGAACGGTCACTGGAAAAGATCCAATCCAACAAAAAACCTGACCTGTCATCAGACAGGGTCAGAGAAATCCAATCAGTATCATAGTATCTACTGTCTGTTTTCTATTCAGTTTTTAACCATGAAATAACATTACATGAACTTTTTTAAATGAAACAATAAATCAAATCTGTATGCAACACTCTGTGCATACTGTATGCAACACTGTGCATTTTTAAATCTTTGTACATACTTTTTAAACAACATATGTATTTCAAACAAAAACATCTTCACATGAATTCAACTCTTGTCAAATGCAGTGCAAAATGGATTACATACATTTAGTAATCAACACTTGAAAACAAACTCCATTTTAAACTATAACTTTAGAATGTGTTCACCATTAACTCAAATGCAAAAAACATCATCCCTTAAATTAAAAGAATGAACAGTCTCACCGATTCTGTGAAACAGGCTGGGCACAAACATGAAATGCAATGGCTGCCCCAGTGAATCCACAATTGGGTTCTAGAAGTCAAACAATACCACACATCAAAACCAAAGTAATTTGTACTTATTTGTTACTCTTCAAAGGAAATTATAACAACGGGTGAGTTACCTTGCTTCTCTGTGGTTTGCATATATTTATTTATATTCTTCTAGATCTCAACTTCTCCTCTCTGTGTTCTGTGCTGTCTGTTCTGTGCAACCAACCCGATCTCCAGAGATTACCGTAACATTGCACGGAACGAGTGCACTTCATTCCGTGGATAGCCGCCTCGGAACTCCCGAATTGCGTGCATATGGTACGGCGCTGCCTTTGTGACAAAACCATTTCGGAGGCGCGCAGTCACAGGCGAATTGTCACCCCGTGAAGGACCACCGAGGGAGCTAAGGCGACCGAGTTGCCGTCCTGAACGGTGTGACATTCGCCTGTGCCTACTCAGCGCCGTTTGAGTTATGTACCGATAGGCACAGAATCTTAAATTTTATTGTGCGGACTGCTCTGCTTCCGGGTTTTTCCGTGTTGCGACTGGTTACGCCCACCGTGGGACTCGCCGTACATATGCACGCAATTTGGGAGTTCCGAGGCGACTATCCACGGAATGAAGTGCACTCGTTCCGTGCAATGTTACGGTATTCTCTGGAGATCAGGCTGGTGCAACAGTGGCTTTTTTCTGGCTGTCTCCAACCTCAACAGCTGAACTGACTCTAGTTTGATTGGGGATTAGTTTGATTAGTGCAGGACTGCAGGTGTGTGTAACTACCTGCCTCTGAAGGTCAGTCTGACCTGATTGACTGCTAATTGGCCAGAACCACTTGTCACTCTAATATCTGCCACTCAGTGGTTAAGTTAGTTATGTGTAGTCCACTCCATATCATGTGTGTTACATAAGCCTCAAGGTGAATGACACTCTCACCACATCCAAACATGAAGTGAGTAAAATCCTCAACATATTCTTCACGACCATAACCTCAGATTTGGTTGAAAAACTACCCCCTCACTCTGGGTGCTATGGTGAAGAGTATGTTGACTCATTTTTACGAAAAACAGGGTGTACGCAAAGATGATTTTAAACTCTCCCCTGTGAAAACAGAAGAGGTGTTTAAAAAATTGAATGCTCTTCATCAACACAGAGCCACAGGCCTCGACAATTTCCCCACCAAATTTCTAAAAGACTCAGCCGCCTCCATTGCTCCAATCATTACCCACATAATAAACCTCTCCATCATACAGGGACGGGTCCCTAACGATTTCAAAAAAGCAAGGGTGACCCCTCTGTACAAAAAAGGAAACAAATTAGACCCTGGAAACTACCGCCCTATTTCTATTCTTAGCTCCATCTCGAAAGTCATGGAAAAAATAGTCTATGAACAGGTTGATAAGTATCTTGCCGAGAAAAATCTAATCTACAAATTCCAATCTGGTTTCAGAACAAACCACTCCACTGACACATGCCTTCTCTATTTGAACGACTCTATCAAACAAGATGTCGACAAGGGCAAATATTGCGGCATGGTCATGCTGGACCTCCAGAAGGCCTTTGACACCGTTAATCACCCAATTATGATCAATAAGCTCAAAGCAATAGGTTTTGATGATACGTCAGTGAACTGGATGAGATCCTACCTGGAAGGGAGGGAGCAAGTGGTGGAAGTAAACGGCACCCAGTCCCCCCCCCCCCCCTGTGACTTGTGGTGTTCCTCAAGGAAGTATACTAGGACCTTTACTGTTCCTGATATATGTGAATGATATGTCATCAGCCTGCGACTGCAAACTGTTCCTGTTCGCAGATGACTCTGCCCTGCTAGTCTCGGACAGGGACAGGCTGCTCAACAAGATCTGTATCTGGCTCTCTGACAACAAACTTTCATTACACCTGGGTAAAACTGAATCCATCTTCTTTGGGTCCAGTCCTAACCTTAGCAAGGCAGAGAGTTTCACGATCAAAGTGGGTGATGATGTCATCAAAAGAAAGGATGAAATTACCTACCTGGGCTCCATCTTGGAGGCAAACCTCTCTGGTAACAAAAACGCAGAAAAAGTGATCAAAAATGTCAACCAAACAACACGCTATTTGTGGAGGATTGATCGCCTAGTCAGTAAGAATACTCTGAAGATTCTTGCAGGGGCCCTCATTCAAGGACATTATGATTATGCATGCACTTCATGGTATCACAACACCTCCAAGGCCTTAAAAACAAGGCTCCAAACATCCCAAAACAAACTTGTAAGGCTACTTCTTGGCCTCAATCACAAAACCCATCTAACCCCTGCTCATTTTGCTAGGATTGGATGGCTTAGGGTTGAGGACAGAGTACAGCAACTTGCTATGGGCCTGGTCTTCAAGATACACCACAACATTGGGATCCCCCTGTATTTGTCAAAATACTTCCAAAATGTTAATGAAGTCCATGATCATAACACCAGAGGCAGCTCCACAAATCATGTTCAACCCAGATTTGGCTCAACTAAGGGAATGAACTCGTTCTCATGCTATTCATCAAAAATGTGGAATGCCCTACCAAAAGGAGTAAAGGAGTGTAAAACCCTACTCACTTTCAAAACTGCCCTAAAGATACACCTTCAGGAGGCTGCAATTCGAAAATGGCCCCTGTCTAAGTCTTAACCTACCCCCCTCTTTCATTTTCCTCTTTTGTATATATATATTTTCTCTCTTCATACCAGTAACCTGAAAGCTGATTGTATGACATTCTGTATAGTAGTGTGTATATCTGTCTCTTATATGTCATCATGATTTGTGTGCATGGGGTTCTCATCTTAAACAAGCTGTGTGCTTAACTGAGTCTTCCAGTTTAGTAGACCTTGTATTGTGAATTTTGTACTTCCATGTACTGTGATTCTCATGTCTTACTAAATAAAAAGTACATCAAACAGTCCTATCATCACCGTGTCTTGCAGTGGCACTGCTGCGCCAACAAGGTTAAACTATTCAGTCTTTGCTGCTGTTGTATTGTGTTCTGTATTGATTGTATCTTTTAGCAAACTAAATATATCATGTAAAAAATTGCATAGTAGCACTAAACGTGTGTGTGTGTGTGTGTGTGTGTGTGTGTGTGTGTGTGTGTGTGTGTGTGTGTGTGTGTGTGTGTGTGTGTGGGTGTGTGTGTGTGTGTGTGTGTGTGTGTGTGTGTGTGGGTGTGTGTGTGTGTGTGTGTGTGTGTGTGTGTGTGTGTGTGTGCGTGCGTGCGTGTGTGTGTGTGTGTGTGTGTGTGTGTGTGTGTGTGTGTGTGTGTGTGTGGGTGTGCACATGTGCATTCTCATAATTTTTTCAACTTTCCTTTGATTGATTGATTGAATATTTTATTAGGCAAAAAAATGTAAACATCACAATTACATTTATAATACTTTGTCTAAAAGGTCCGTCCAAAAAAGTCCTTGCGGTCTTGTTTCGATTGGGGTCTTTGGTTTCCTTTGGGGTCCTTCCCACCGTGAAGATAGTCCGCTGCTGGTGACGTCCATCTACTTGGGAGTCGGGACATCCATGGATATGCGGCATAGTCAACAATATATATCGCTATCGTATCGTTATCGCGGTATGAACTTGCACAATCTCAGTATCGCAAAAGGCAACGATATCGGTGATATAAACCCCCCCGCTCGCACACTGCTAAAGCGAGCGACATCCCTTTATTTTAGCCAGTAAATAAACCAGGGGTGGTTCCATCTCTTTCATGCGCCTGTTGGTGTGTGTGTGTGTGTGTGTGTGTGTGTGTGTGTGTGTGTGTGTGTGAAACTGAAACTCTCCGTTTCTCTGCATGTGTGTCACGTTGTTTTCCAGCTCAACTCTGGCACGGGACGAGTGTGTGTGTGTGTGTGTGTGTGCGTGCGTGCTGTGTTTGTGTGACGAGCATACATGCGTGTGTCAGACTGCTCCTATTAGTCAGGTCTGTTAACTAAAAAATGTGAAACATTTTTCCAACATGCTCTCCATCACCATAAGTTTCATTTTGGAAGGGTAGCCACGTTATCAAGATGGCAGAAGGTGGCCATCTTGGATTTCAAAGATGGCCACCATGTAATATCTATAAGTGCCAATATCTCGGCTTCCAAGCCACTTAGAAGGTCAATTTTGGTGTCAAAATATATGTTTTTGGGGCCAAGGAATTTAATAAAGCTATTTAGAATATCAGCAAGTGACTATTTCTGCCAATATTTGAACATTTGGTTAATTCTGGCAATTAGTCAGGTCGCTTAGGTCCAGATTTGAGAAGGATGTGGACACGGTGGAGAAAAGCACCACATTTTTTCCACATGCACCATGTCTTTCCACATCACCATAACTTTCACATGTCCATGTCCACATCCAATGTCCATCCCCTCCTTCTGGACTGGGTGTCGGCTGCTGGGCCAGTTCAGAAGAGGCCCAGATCCCAGCCTGGTAGGCTCTTCTAATCTTGAGTTGGTGGAAAGTGTTTCAAACTTCCATCATTTTGTTCTTCTGGCTGAAGCACTCTTTAGGTAAGTAAGTAGGGCTTATTGTCAGTACCAGCTGAGAACATGGGAGTCTATCCCTGTTACAATGCACTAGACCCCTCAGAGATGGATTGCTGAGGTAGAGTGCCACACCTACCATCAGCTCCCAGTACGTGTCGCACCCAGGCCGTGCTAATCATATGTTGAGTTGATGGTGCTGGGATCGAACCCATGACCTTGTGGTCAAAAGGCGAGAGCTCTACTGACATTGACAGATTCCAAATCACTTGTTTTATCATAGATTATGACTGTGAAGCGCTCAAGAAGTTGAAAGTATTGGTTATCTTTGGTCACAAAAGTGTATAGATTTGCTGCCATGCAGTTTAAGGCCTGGGTGACGACAGGGTAGGAATTCCAAGCCAATCATACTGGCTTCTTCCATTTCCTCCAGAATGCTGATGTGTCACAGCCTGTGTAAATGTGGAAGACGGGAAGTGCTGTGGACTTTGCCCAGAGCATGGCAGATGGTGTTTATATGAGGATGATGAGGATAACGACAACATCTGTATCTATAGTGAGTACCAAGCAGGTAGAACAGGTGAATTTGTATCCTGGTGTCGGCTTCTTCATGGTTACATGGCAGCATGGAGTGGCTAGTGTCTGTGCTGACCACTGTGATGCCAGATGTAATGAAGACCAGCTTGCCCTCTGGCCAGGAAGTTAATGAAAACTTCCCTGAGAATAAAGTCCCAGCCTTTCACACACTGCTGCTGAAACACTCATACACGCATTTATTACATCCCGCCTCGACTACTGCAACAGTCTACTCTATGGCATCACCACCAAGGTCCTCAATAAACTTCAGTATGTACAAAATTCCGCCGCCCGCCTGCTCACCAGGACCCGATCCAGAGACCACATCACTCCTGTCCTCCGTGACCTTCATTGGCTCCCAGTCAAACATCGAATTGACTTCAAGATACTCATCACCACCTACAAAGCCCTCAACAACCAGGCCCCCCACTACATCTCTGTACTCATCAAACGCCATGCCCCCTCCCGCTCCCTCAGGTCGGGTGATGACAACATCCTGGACACCCTCTGGACAAATAAACGAACCTGGGGTGACAGGGCCTTCTCTGCGGCTGCCCCCAAACTGTGGAACTCACTCCCAGCTCACATCAGAGCTGCTCCCACCCTCACCATGTTTAAAACCACACTCAAAACTCACCTTTTCAGAATCGCATTCCCTACATAAAACCCCAACCCCTGCCCCTCCTTTTTATTGTACTTTTCTTTTATAGTTTTAATCCTTTTTAACTAGTCGATTCTAATAGTTGTTATTTTTCTGCTCTGTAAAGCGACTTTGAGTATTTAGAAAAGCGCTATATAAATTGTATGTATTATTATTATTATTATAAAGTAAAGAGCTCCTGTTGTTCATAGGGTCACGCAAGAAATCGGGCCAACTGACTTATTTCCCAGCCGTAGTTTCCAGAGGGAGGACATGGATGGTTTTCATGCTTGAAGAAGGTGCTCATGTCCCCCTCTCTGTGTTGCATGCCTATATATTATCAGGAAAAGAGTGCCACCACATCATCCTTCAACATTGAGCTCTGCCCTGCCTGCTTGGTCTTGGGTGTTGAGCATCTGAAGAGAAGCAGTGAGTTCTATTTGATGGGCTCATGAATGGACTGTCTGCAGTCCCTGATCACTGTCTTAAGGTACTTGTTGTACTGATCTCTGTCCATTGATTCCACAGTGCAGACTGTGTTAACCATTGACTGGTCAATCACATTTCATGCTTGTGGGTATCGTCTAGGAACAGATTGCCCATCCAGCTGATGGTGTGTACCAGCACTAGTACTTACTCTTTGAATGTCGTGCTTGTTCGGGACCTGCGATCATCCAATTCTTGAATGCTGAGGGATTCTTGGTGAGCTCCACTGCACCTCCAGAACCCTTCATCAGATTAGTATTCTGCTGCAGCCTTTCACAGTCTCCACGTATGCTACTCTGTCAACGTTCTGCAGTAGTTACATGCAGACTGCTGGAGCAAACCAAAGTCAGGCAACACTTGCTTCCTGATGTAAATAATTTGAAAATAAATAGGAAATAACAAGAGTCAGATCTGTCAAGTTCAATAAAAACCATACCAATATGGTGTGCATAATCTAGCCGAGGCATACAAAGTTGTGTAGATATATTACCAGACTGAACCAAATGTTCAAATTGTGGCAGAAATAGTCACTTGTTGATTTTCTAAATAGCATTATTGAATTCCTTGACCCCAAAAACACATATTTCGACACCAAGATTGACCTTCTAAGTGGCATGGAAGCCGAGATATTGGCACTTATAGATATTAAATGGTGGCCATCTTTGAAGTCCAAGATGGCCTACGATTTTCTAAAATCTGGTCCTAAGCAACCCGACTATATACCTGCTGCTTCATAGCGCTAGAGGAGCTGCACTAACCTTTCATTGAAAATGAATTACCATACTACGCGTTGTCTGAAATGTCCTTAATGTAGCAAGCTGCCTAAAGCCTTCTGTATGAAAAGCTTGACTGTTTATGTCCATTTGTCGGATTGACGTTTGTTTTATTGAACTTTGAATGTCCGTCAAGCATAGAGTTAAAAATAACCATCAAGTCAAACGAGAGTAAAAACTTGACTTCCGGACGGTCGGCCTTCAAAATAAGAGTGTCTGTCGTATACGTTTTACTATCGGTCAGAGACATTTAAAATAAGAGTGAGACTGACTTGCTATTTTTTTTTTTTTAAGAATGCTTAGTTTTCATTGTTGCTACACTTTTAAGTTAAAGTAATACAATGCAGGTCCACAAATAACGATTTTAGCAGCCTCTGCTGGTCATTACCGTCACTACAGGTTGTTAGTTTATTCCTGCGTTACCCAGAATTCCTTTTGTTTTCACCGGAAGACGGAAGCGTTTCAAAAAGCGTTCTTTTAATAGTTTTATACTATCTGTGGATCGTTTCTCTTAGCCAGTGGAGCTTTAGTTACCGTGAGCTGTGTTTTCTTTTGCTGTTGTTTTTCGATCTTCAAATCCTACAATCTCTTAAAAACAGCGTGAGATTCCTTTTTGTTATTAGCGCGGTAGTTTCTGCCCAAACAGGAAACCGGTGCGGTAGTTCCTGGCCAAAAAGGAAACCGGTGCATTTCCATTTCTGTTTTCCGGCCGGATGACGTCATTTTTGCGGGAATGACTACCCTAGCCACCGTTTCAATAGAAAATAGTTTACAAAAGGCTTTCGGGGGTGAAATTCATGGAGTGGGTGTTGTGAAACATTTGCCACTCACAAAAGATATACAATTTAACTTTAGTTTTGAAAACGTTACCTAGTAGGCCTATTACTTTAAGAGTGATACAGCTATTAGTTTTCATTGTTGCTACAATTAAAACTTGTGAGTGATATTGAGTGACTTGTTATTATGCAGTTTTTTTAAATAATTTAACGTTGCAGCACTTAAAATTGAAATTTGAATGGTAATATCGTATATCGTATCGATATCGAAATATTTAGTATAAATATCGAGATATGATTTTTTTTCCATATCATGCAGCCCTAGTCAACAATATAATAAAACTAAACGTTTCATACTCATGTCATATGTGACTCCTTATTTCTGAGAACAAAATGTTTCAATGTCATTTCCAGTTATATTCTTTGGACTAAACTTACAGAAAACATGATGTGCATTACTTTAAAATAGATGACATGCGAATGTTTAAATACTCTTGTCATACACAGCTTAATCGTTGTTTTTTTGTTCAACTGAGATGTTTCATGCTTTTAATTGGTGTTTATGGATAATATTAGGTTTTACTGTAGCCTATTGTATCTAAGACCAGTAAAGTTTAATCCAATGTGCTGGGGTCCCCAGCAAAATAATGATTACATGTAGAAGTAAATACTAATACAATGTACAAGAGTTGTAATGCTTACAGTCATGTAATTATGTACCATTCTGCCAAATTAAAGACCATCTCCTATCATGAAACGGTTCTAAAGAACCTAGTCCGTGAGCCAGGGGGGTTGGTCATTACCATCTGAGGGGAATAATGCTCATAGTGATTTTTGTCAAGGTATGCATGTCTAGAGTTAATAAAGGATTGTGTCTTCCTGATAAACGTAGCTCGCAGGAACATTTGAAGAGGTTTGACAGCAGCAATTTATTCCATGCAAACACTCTCCAGACTGGTTAACCATAGTAGTAACACAAACGTATATGACATGTTCGTTGTAGTGTATCTATCTTGATATGTCTTAGTTTTACAGAAAGTACAGCATTATGGCATGCCCCCCCTTACCCCAGTGCACACTCTTGGACGCTACACTACTTAGACTAATTTAGTAAAATAATTTGCTTTGCTATGATATTCTTATGAAAAATAACTCATATTTTAACAATAAATGTAAAGATTTACTTAATTTGCATACAAAATCTGCAGTATCTCATCAATTATTTTAAATTATATTTAAACATGTCATATCTGATAACAATTTGAATATTTTGTGCCCTAAATACCACTTATATTGGTTTACCCACACCCTTATTATGCTTATTTTGACTAATTTGCTCAAAAATGCAAATGATCTATTTACCTATGCACAATCCAAAAATGTCCTAAGCAGAAATTCTACAAGACAAGTTACCTTAGGATCAACAGTGAAAAATTTGGTATTTGACCATTGTTTTCCAGAAATATGGTCTATAAGTCATAATTGATATATAGAACATATTTGTATGGCCATAATTAGCTTATTACATGAACAAAGAGCAGTTTATTGGGACATTTAGTGCTTCAGTAGTGGTCAGATGTACAGGAATAATATTTGTAAAAAAGAAGTACTTGGAATAACACTGAACAGAAAATGACCATGCGTTTGCTTTGAGTCGTAACATATGCATAATATATGCTAATCAGCTACCATAAACATACCCAATGGTTACACTGTAAGGGTCCCTACACCTGAATGAGATAAAATGTTCATTATTTTAGCAGAAAACCACAAAAACACAAGTTGGATGACCTATAATCCTTATTTATGCTAGTTTAATCAAATATGCAAATGATCTAATTAACTATGCGCAATACAAAAATGTCCCAAGCAGAAATGGATTCTATGTCAAAAATGACCTAAGGATCAACTGAGAAAAGTTTGATACACCCATTAATCAGGTTGTTATAGCTTTTGCCCTGTCTACTTTAAGTGCATTCTCTTCTTTAAAAAAAGCAACTAAGAGTATACCTAGCGCTAAGGTAAAAATGCAATATATCAGCTACCTACTTTCTTAAACAGATGAGACAAATAGGAAAATCAAATGAGCAAGAGCTAAAACAAATAAGTGTATCAAATGACGAGATCCAAAAAGAAACAATGTGGGCTCGGTTTAAAGCCAAAAAAATGTCGTTAAACAAAGTACAAATTCAGTTTGACTCGGTATCTCTGGCCGTTTCTCAATACCCGAACTTGGGAAGCACGGACTTGAGTCCTTGGAAGTTCAGACTTGCAAGTTCGCCTCGGGAGTATAAACTTGCGAGGACGCGAGGACGGGAGTACGGGAGTACGGTAGTTGGAACGCACCGTTCTCGGTGACGTCACCATCTCAGCTCGTCCACAGTGTGGATATGCTCAGAGCAGATCTACAAGCTAACAACGCATTGCTGAGTGACGCGGTGTTAGCTTGTAGATCTGTTTTTTTGTACAACACAGCATACATTTTACAATATAATGATATTATATAAACATAAGATATATTAACGTATATCTAGGTATATAAATGTTAAAACATCGTTTTTGTTCATTTAATGTATTTAGCCTACTCTTATAGACCTATCAGAAAAAAACGTATAGAAATATTCCATTTGGTATTTATTTATTATGATACTGACCGATTGTGTAACAAATAAATGACTTACAGACCCACCAGGGTATAACAGGATAGGTGGGCACAAGGGATATCTGGGTACCTCGATGTAAAATTGTCTATTTTGTCCAAAATGTTAAAAAATTAAATATTTGAAAAATGTTCTAAGGTAAAGTAGCCTATATATGATTATAACATGCTTAAACATTCGACAATCAAGGTCTAATCAGAATCAGAATCAGAATCAGAATCAGTAATATTTCTACAATTGCTACAAAACCTGTATATCCAGTCATTTGGGAGCATAAACGAGAAGTTGAAGGATAACGTGATAGTTTAGCTCCAATCGGAATATTAAGTTATTATACTACCACCTTTTACTATTGTTTTATATTACTAGCTCCATTTGGAACCTCTCCCTCTGCTGTAGGCTATAGCTCCTATGAGGCTCCACAGCCACTTTCGTAAGGTGAATTCTAACGTTGACCGGGCCAGAATCTTAACCCCCCCGGGGGTTAAGCGGGCGGGGGGTCGCCGCGCAACAACGGGTGATAAGTCTATTGAGAATTACCGAGCCATTCCAGGTGGAAAACGGAACGCTCGTCCCAAAACACACTGCCCCGTTTTTTTCGCGGACCGAGGCCGCCGGGCTAGACCCGGGGCAGGGTGTTTTAGGACGACGGTTCTTCTATTACATTTCTGAATGGAGAGAGGTGCCCATCTCTGCGCAATGGAGAAAAGGACGGCCGATGTTTTATTTTTTCTTGATATTGTTTGATGGCGAACAATCATGATCTGATACACATGAAAGAAGAGTAGACCCGTCACAGCTAATAGAGAATTTTTAATTTTAAGAATCGGTTCAGAATTGAATGAGTATGGCTATAGTTAAATGTGAAGTTCTTTCTGCTATAAATATGCATCCATGCGTTCTGGGTGCCTGTCGGTGGCCAAACTGGTTTTCAAATGGTTCTCATTTACAATTCGGCCGATTAGCAAATGAGGCTCATTTGAAAACATAGGCAACAGAAGAGGGTGAGGGGCTGCTATAATCTTATGTTGATTATTTTTGTTTTTTTCCCCTGGCGGATCTTGCCCCTGCACTTTGAGCAGACCGGCGAATTGGCCACTACTATGCATGATTCTTACCTTTTTTCGCACAAAGGTAAAGGTCAGCCCCCCTTCTCTCAGATGTTTTACATTGTATCGTCCAAGTCATTTTCAACGACGGGTTGAAACAAGCGTTTAAATCGCTTTTTTAGTCAGCCTGTGGCCAGTCAACCCCTGTCCGCATGCGCTGTACTGCTCCAGTAAGATTGCATTGGGAAAACATGGCACAGGCTGACTAAATAAGCGATTTAAACGCTTGTTTCAACGCGTCGGTAACATTTTCTTGGCCGCTAAAATGTAAAACATCTGGACTACCTTTACTATTTGGATACGATGTCCGGGAAAATGTAATAATCATGCATAGTGACCAATTTTCGCCCGTGTCGTCACTTGCCTATACGCGACGCTGTGGAACCTCATTTCGGCGCAGCCATCTGCTGCAGAGGTTTCAAATGGTTAAACTTATTACTATTAGACTTAATTAAGTCTGATAATGATGTACCGTGCATGTTCACATCATGTATACTGTACTTTACTTAAGACCAGATTTGAAATATTTCATGTTTTAACATTTTGGACGAAATAGCCAGTTTTACATTGAGGTGCCCAGATGTCCATAGTGCCCACCTATCCTGTATCCGTTGGCATACCTCATACCTGCTGGAGTCAGGAGGCGATTGCGGGTGAGAAGCCTGCGTTGGCAAGGGTCTGGGAGCACTGGACCAAATAATTACCCGTGTGGAATAAAGTTGATCAGAACGGGAGGCTGGCGAGCGAGGCGACGTGATGTTGTAATATGGCACTTCTCTGGCTTTTTGTAATAATTTGTTTCCCCTATAGGTATCACTTGTGTATTGAGTGAGTGGTATATTATAGAATATAAAACTAAACAGAATAAACATATATAACCGAATAAACATTGCGGATTATATTAGTTAAAAGTAAATAGCTAAGTAGGCTACACTATAATTAACAATAGGTCTGCACATCAAAAGAAGTTAAAACTTACATTCACACATACAAAAGTCAAAGTGGCCTATAGTCAGACAAAATCGCACACAAATAAGAGTGAGTGGACCTCAAATTGTATTTCCAAAATATAATTAACCAGAGTTAAATTGATGGAATGACAAAATAAAAAATACATGAATGATGTACAGGCGTACGACATGAATCAAGCTTGATAAATATTAATAAACACCAGTGGTGGAAAGTAACTAAGTATATTTACTTAAGTACTGTATAAGTCCAATTTTGAGGTAGTTTTACTTTACTGGTATATTTCCAATTTTCAGTAGCCTACTCTTACTCCACTATGCCTCAGAGGCAAATGTTGTACTTTTACTCCACTACAGTTATTTGAAAACTTTAATTACTAGTTACTTTGTAGATTTAGATTATTATTACAAAACATACATTAACCACTTGAGCCATATCTACAAGATCTACAAGCTCACTTGTAGGACTTGTAAGTCTGCTATTTTCAAAAGATTTCTATACATTTTATACATTAGAAAACGTGTGAAATGGACATTCTGCATAAGGATTACTTTCAACTTTTGGTATTTAAGTACATTTTTATACCAATACCTTTGTACTTTTACTCAAGTAATTTTTTTATTCCGGACTTTTGCTTGTAACAGAGTATTTGTACATTGCAGTATTGTTACTTTTACTCAAGTAAAAAATGTGAGTACTTTTTCCACAACTGATAAACACATGCATATTTCTCTGGATGAAGTCCTCTTGCTTGGTGAAAAGTGTCTTTGACAGCTCAGCGCAGAATGAACTCCCTGGACGCATACCTTCAATTGAAGTAAAATAACGTTAATACTACTCGCATAAACACATATCAAACATTAGTCAGAGGCAGTTCTATCTCCCCAAAATTGGCTGAGACTATAGAAGTCCAATAAATATATCCACAACTAATTAGATCTCATTTGAACCACTACAAAGAAGACAAATCAGCCACAGATTTGAAGTTAATTAACAACATTCAAGCCTAAAATAAATCTTAAAATTACATTCTGTGGCAAAACAAAAAAAAAATTCGGACATTTCTTACCGCGGTCCGTCTCCGCCATATTGGTCCTGTTTTTCAAGCGCTGGTGGTCCGGTGCGGTGTTGCATTCTGGGCAATCTGCTGTGAAAAGTTCTCAGCGAGTCTAGTCCAAGCCCCCAGAACCCAGTGGTTGCATTGAAGCGAAATGGACATGCTGGCCATTCGTAGGTACTGCAGCTTAAACGGACGGGGCCACTGCACAATGTACGAGCGAAAACTGTTTCGACCAATGGGCTCGACTCACGAGCTTGCGCACAAGCTTGCGCACGGGGCCGCGCACCTCTGTGACGTAAAACGCGCCACTTCTGTGACGCAGAACGTATCACAGTGGCCCCAAATAGGCTACGCCCATCACACTATCCAACCCGGAAGAAGGGGTGAATTCGCTTCATGCGCTGGGTGAGCAACTCAATGCAAGTGGATGGGAGGGGATTTCGGGTGCCCTCTCTATTATTTTTAACTCTATGGTCTAGTCTGAAGCATGCTCGGTAAAGGGGGGCGATCAAGTTCACATCCGGGTATTTGGTCTGTACTTGGGCAAATGCGAACTTAGGATTGGAACAGTACTTGGGCAGCGACTGATGACGTATCACGAGTTCGTGAGGACGGGAGTACAGACAAGTTCGGGTATTGAGAAACGGCCAGTGTTGTGTGTGGGTGCAGACTTGCCTCCGGTTGATCAGATTGGGAGCACCTGTTATCATTCTCCTAATTGTCATCAGTTAAACACCTGCTTGAATAGCTGATGGTAGTAAGAGGATGAAGGGGTATAGGGGGCGGGAGTGATGGGTGCGGGGTGCTAGCTTCCCCCTGGCTCCAGTGAGCTTGTAGATTAGTGTGTGTGTGTGTGTGTGTGTGTGTGTGTGTGTGTGTGTGTGTGTGTGTGTGTGTGAGTGTGAGAGAGAGAGAGAGAGAGGGGGTATGGGGTGTGGGGGTGGAGGGAGTTGTGTGGGGTTATGTTGACCAATACACACCATTAGTGTTAAATTGGAGCTTGAAATTTACAAAATTATTGCCATCAAAATTTCACCCATTTACACACCGATGGCGGAGGAAACCTTGCAAGGCACCTGCTCATCAGGAGCAATTAGGGGTTCAGCATCTTGCTCAAGGACACTTCGAACACTAACTCTGGGGGAGCCCGGGATCGAACTGTGAACCCCGCAGTTCCCATCCGGCCGCTCTACCGGCCACTCTACCCCTGAGCCACTGCCGCCACCTCTACTCACACTTAAAGACTGTCAAGCTTTTTCCAAAATCGCAGATCTACAAGCTCATCACGCATCACATTGTAGATCGGCTATTCTTTTGTATAGTTTGTATGACAGAGGGGTTATGTCATGTGGTGTGGGAGGTGGGGGGGGGAGTTATGGAGCTTGCAGTGTACAAACGTTTTAGCATCAAAATATACTTTGAGTACCAAAGTAAAAGTACTTACATTTTCAGAAAATAGCAGATCTACAAGCTCATAACGCATTCAATTCAATTTCAATTAAATCTTTATTTCAGACCCAAGGCGATCCATATCACAAAATAAAAAACAACACCATACAAAATATAACAATAAAAGAAAAATAAATACAATAAAAAGAATTCCACCATGTTCAGCTTCGAACATACAGACAAGTGCGCCAATGGTTCCACAGTCTAGAGGAGAACCTGACAGAACTACGTAACGGGTTACTTATGACAGAAATGATGTCATTTACTGACTCAGTTGCCCTACACATAAATCTATACATAAGATTGCGTCGCACAGCAGGGCAGGTGGGTACCCCAACACTAACAAACATCTGGCTTGCACTGGAGCTTCTTGGAGCTCTCAGCAGCAGCCGCATACAGTCATTATAAGCCACTGTGAGTCGTCTGATGCTGCCTTGCTTGTAGCGACACCACAGGTGTGCAGTATACAGAGGTGTACAAAAAGATTTAAAGAGTGAGATCTTCACCGGTACTGAGCACATGCTAAATTTGCGACACAGCATGTTCCCTTGAGCATACAGCTTCCGACGCTGTCTATATATGTCCTTGTCATCAGAGAGGTCATTTGATATTATATGGCCCAAATATTTAATCTCACAGCAGACACTAAGGACAGTGCCTGAGAGATAGAAGTCAGGAAAAGTTGACTGTCTGTCTTCTCTGCTTCGGACAAACATCATCTTACTCTTTTTAGCATTGTACTTTATGTCAAAATCAACACCATACTGTGAGCATGCCCTCAGAAGCTGTTGAAGACCAGCACTATAAGGACTGAGGATGACCAGGTCATCCGCATACATAAGGTGATTAATTAGTGAATTTCCAACCCTACACCCTGTATCACATGCGTTTAAAATCAAAGATAAATCATCCATATAAACGTTGAAGAGAAAAGGGGACAAAATCCCCCCCTGGCGTACCCCATTGTTCACACGAAAGGGAGCAGAGGTTGACCTCCCCCATTTCACTCGCATCGTCTGGTGAGCATACCAGAAGACCAGGATTCTGACTAGAAAACTAGGGACCCCTCTTTGTGACAATTTAAAAAATAATTTCTCATGATTAATGCGGTCAAACGAACGTGACGCATCAATAAAACACATAAACATTGTAGAATTTTGCCTATTATATTTATCTAAAATGTCTTTAAGTGCAAAAATACACATATCAGTGCCATGCTTACGTTTGAAGCCAAATTGGTTGTCAATAGACTTGATGTGTTTCTCAAGTCTACTCAGAATAATTGTCTCCATAATTTTGGACAGCACGCTGGCTAGGGCTATAGGTCTATAATTGTCTGAGCTGTTTAGCTTCCCCACTTTGTCTTTAATGACCGGCACTAAAACAACAGAGAGCATAGAATCAGGTAAAAACCCGTGAAGAAAGAAACCTGTAAAACACATTGCAATTACAGGACACAGTTTCTTACTGGCAAATTTGAGATGTTCAGCTGTTATATTGTCCAGCCCACAGGCCTTATTATCACCAAGCTTCAGAATAGCTTCATGGACCTCACCAGGAGTGACAATCACTTCATCATTGAAATCTACCTGATCCACTACAAACAGGTTACTTTTCACACAGTTAAACAGTTCAAAATACTGATTCTGCCATAATTGTGAGATTGCTTCAGACCCACTCACACCATCTATGTTTGATGGGAGACATGTTTTGCAATTATTCATATTTTTTATCTCCTTCCAGAAGTCATTTACATTATTCTTATGCAACTTTCTTGCTAGAGAATCTGACCTCATAGTGTTTTCATTTCTTTTTATAAAGCGAAGAGCATATTTAAAATCAGCATTAGTGCGTTTTTTCTTTTCAAACAGAGGTCCATGTCTACCTTTGCCTGACTCAGCCCACATTTTAAAAGCATTTCTAGCCTCTGCATGAAGCTCTTCAACATGGTCATTCCACCCTGGCTTAGCATTAAAAACTTTTGCCCTGTGCTTATAGAGAGGCCTGCTGGATATACACAGAGACTCCACAATAGCTTCATACAGGGAACATAATATATCACAGTGTTGTGGGTTCTTGCAGTTCATATCCCGACACATGACAACATCTTTTGTAATTTCAATATTACCCAGTAAGGCATCAGAATGCTTCAAGTATTTATCCAGATTTTCTTTGGTTAATTTCGACCAGTCTATTTTCCCAGCACTCATGCTGTTATCCACAGGCAACAACACAGGTAAGTTGCCTGTTTTTAACACCACACGAAAGGGTATGTGGTCTGTGGTAGCCAAATCATAAACAATGTCTATTGTATCTATCGAGTCGTGAGCATCCACTGTACAGAGGCAGTGATCAAGCCAGGACGTCGTGTGCCAAGCCTCGCTGATATAGGTATAACTATTCTCTGGTAGACAAACCTTGCTAGATAAAATCAATCCACTGTCTGCACAGAAATCCATTAAATGTTTACCAAATAACGATTTAACATCAGTTACATCTGCATTCATGTCACCGACCACATATATGCAGGTGGAAGGGTTGTCCTGAATAAAAGACATGATGAATGCCAATCTACTGAGATATTCATCCTCATTTTTATAGCACTCATATGGTGTGTAAACATTCAAAATTATTATCTTTTTACCGTGACAGCACAGCTCTATCCCAATAGCCCAGTTAACTCCCAATCTAATGACATTAACCGACTGGTCATATTTTTTATTCCACAGAGTGGCAACTCCACCTGGAATCCTCCCTCGTACCACTTTAGAACACAGGTCGGTGGTGGATTCCCCCGCACCGTGAAAGTCCTTATGGATAGAGTTAATACCTTCGAGGTCTTGTTTAGCCAAGAACGTCTCCTGGACACACAAAATGTCACATCCCTCTAACAGTTTGTCCACAACAATACGGCGTGATTTATCAGTTTCACTGTGGCCAATACGCAGCCCTCGCGCATTGTAGGACACAACACAGATGTTCATGTTCATGTTCATAGAGAGATTAGTTTGTCACTGTGACTATTCCGTCGCAGACTGGCTCTCAAGCAGAGCTGCGGGTATCCCGCTGCCAGTAGCTGTACGGATATTTCTACATTACAACCCTAACTCAGTTTTAACCCTCCGCACAGGGTATGTTTGTGAAGGATAAACCAGTGAAAACCACTCGACCAAACTACGATGCATAAACCCATTCAATAACAAAATTGTCTTTTTGCCATTTATTACTAAACACACTCATACAATATACAAACACACTCCTAACTAAACTGTGCACAGTAAATTATTATGACCAGCCCGTGAACTCCACACACGAGCCGTTAGCATGTAGCTTGGGTAGCAAAACAAGCACTTTTGGTAGTTAATTTAACTGTGAAGCACAGAAACACAAAGAAACACACAACATCAATAACAGAACACATTACAGACTGTATAACCCACACAAATGAACATAATAAAAGTACTTTACATCGCTTATTATACACTTATACACATTAGCTTACCAACGGACGATCTGGCTTCACAAACACCAGCGTAACGACTGGCTGATGAAAGTCGCGCCTGCGCATAAGAGATCACTGACGTGCAAAACCTTATATTAACCCATTCTCTGCCATGGGCAACTTTTGACCTGTTACACAACAAAAGCCCAGCCGAAACATGAACATGTCACCACTCACAAATCACCTCTAAATATCTTTATAATATGCAAAATACTCTCCCGTCCTACAACCGCCAGAATAGATTGTAAACTATAAAATAGATAAATAATAACAAAAAAGATGTAATAACCCCGACCAACCACTAGGGAGATCCATCCACCTACAAATAAACTATAAATCACCCCGACCTGTAAACAGGTGAAATATAATTCTAAAACTATATAAAAAATAGCATAAAACCTAACAGTAGCCTTGGGCCCACGAGCCTCATAATAGCGGCGGACATAGGTTCCAGGGGGCCACAGTTTGGGATCAAACATATCATCAACATTATTACATTCAGCAGTAATGTGAAACGAACCGAATCTGCTGTGAGGCGACTCGATCCTACGACATGTCACTGTTTTATTACCCAATTTCTCAGATAAATAATCCCGCAGTGTATCCGCCTCCAGATTAGGGGAAAACCGAGTAGCAAACACACTCACCAGTTTGGTTGTCACCACGTCAATGTTGCTCTCAGTGCCAGTTCCTACTATGCCCAAATTCTTCTGCTCACGTCTCAAGTGAGCTTGCTTGTTGTGAGGTTTGGGCCTCACTGCTGCTGCTTTCAGCGACACAGGCTTCTTGCTACCTTCCTTCACAACACGGCTCCACTGCGGGGACTGCTGTTGCGATAGTGGCAATGAAGTTGTAGTTACACCTACATCCAACTCCTCTTGTTGCGCGGAACGCGCCAGCCCCTGCACCCCCTCTCGTGAGGTACTGGCGATACCGGTATCCAAACCCGGGCCTCGAAGCCTCCCAGCACGAGATGTTGTTAGCTCCTGTTGACAAACAGGGCCTGTTAGCCCCCGCCACGGCTCTGGCCCCCGCGGCGCCTCCCGTGCGGAGCCGGCAGCCCCAGGATCATAGCCCAGGACACGGTGTTTCTCCACCGCCGTCACCCGGTGATTCATGGCCGTGACAATAGCTCCCAGGTTCTCACTCACATCTGTCTGTTTCCAGTGACCTCCTCAGACCCGACACTTCTTGGCTCAGCTGCTCCATTCTACTCAGCAGCGCCGAAGCGTCCATGTTGCCGAACCCAACCGGTGGCAGTTCATCCAGATAGTGTGAGACAAATCTGGGAATATTTTCTCCAAGTTCATTAAAAACTTTTAAGCAGGCTTTGGCATTATTAGCATCCTTCTGTGCGCCTTTGTGCATCACATTTCGTACAGTGGTGTTTGGGCAGAGTTCAAACAGCAGCCGCTTTGACTCCTCAAGCCATTCAGATGAAAAATTGTTTGTCAACAACATCACAATTTCATCCTGACTCAGAGTCTTCATTTTTACCACAACAAAGTTTAAAAGTTCGTCTTCCACCATCACCTTCCCATCATCCGATGTAAATCTCAGGTTTTAAGCGAGGGCAAGCAGAGCCACAAGCAGAGCCACCACCAGCACGCACCCCCGCCGCCGCCGCCATCACTAAACAAAGGTACTACTGTTTAGGTTCATCCCGAAGATCGGCTGTAGATCACTTGTAGATCGGCTGTATGTGGTTACTGGAGGTTTTGTATTAATATCAAATCTGCAAAGTAACAGGTAACTAAAGCTCATATGCTGTAATTGTAGTGGAGTAGCAGTAACAAAAATGGAAAGTAAAGTAAAAGTACCTCAAAATTAAACTGTGCATTGTAAGCACTTGCATAGTACTTGAGTAAATATACTTAGTTACTTTGCAGCACCACTGAGCAGCCAGTTTCTAAGTGAAAGTATGTAGGAGTAGTTAGGTGCCAAAGTTTTGTGGAGAATAATAAATAAATAACGTAGAACATCAATAGTGTCATCAATAGTGTCATCAATAGTGCTGCTGCTGCAGCGAGCCCACAACAAGAGCTTGTGCAAATAATTGACAACAAGTAGGCAAGGCTAAGGGTGGGTTTTCAGCCTGCCACGAAAGATGGGCAGTGACTCTGCTGTCATGACATCAGTGGGGAGTTCATTCCACCACTGTGGGGCCAGAACAGAAAAAAGCTGTGACCGTGGATCATATGGCCAGAAGGACCACTGAGCGACGGGTCAACCAGTTGCCCCGAGGCGGCAGACCAAAGTGGTCGGGCAGGGGTGTAAGCCTCAACCATAGCCTGGAGGTAAGAAAATATAAATAAATAAATTGGGAAAAAATTAATGAAAAGAATATTAAAAACAAATTTGTTGTTTCTATATACTGTATATATCAACAACTACACACAGAGGTGTTCCCGGCTTTAAAGGTTTAACAACGTATAGGTGTTCCAGGTCTAACACTAACACTAAAGGTAGCTGCATACTACACTACAGCATCCGTTCAGTTCGGCTGGGCTCCCCAAACTCAGAAAACCGTGTACACACAAATGTAATTTCATACTGCCACAAACACTTCTGTGGCTCGCAGTCATGGCTTGCACTGCTGGTGGCGAGTGTAGACTTGTTCAAGCCAGCAGCACTGCTGGAAGTGGAACAAATGGTTAAATGAATACCTGGATATCACGACCGCGATGCACTGTGGGGAATTTGTGATGGTGGTATGGAGGTTTTCCCTTTCTAGCGATGGTCACGATACAGATTCACTATCCTTCTGCACTATCTGGTGTTACGTTCCTTTTCCTCCTGTATACTGTACAGTATGTGCAAGGTTCTACACATCACTTTAAAACAAGGCCGATACCGTGACCAAGACAGCTTGTACGCTGATTATCTTCCATTATTTGTACAGCAACTTTCTGGTTTGTGCTGACCATCGCAGGGACTGATTGAAAAAAAAGTGTATTATACACGTACATAAACCATTTTTTTTGCCTTTGTCTTCTCCTCTTGCCTGGCAGCTCCATCTTAAGAATCCTTCTCCCAATGGGATGACCCTACCCTCATCCCTCCTCTGCACATGTCCAAACCATATCAACCTCTCTCTTGTTTTATCCCCAAACCTTTTAACCTGGGCTGATCATCTAATGTAGTCATCTTTTCCCCCCTCCTTGTCATCATGTAACTGAATGCTGAATGTTGGCAGGCTATCTTACCTGCCAAGTACATCTGAAAGCCGAACCCCACGATGGCACAGGATAGACCCCATCCCATGAAGCAGCGCTTTTTGCTTTGAGATAACGGGGTTGCTGCACAGCACCCCATCTGGCAACAGGAAGAGGTACTGGATATAGGATTAACAAGTGGAATGCATGAGACACACACAGTTTTGAATACAACATTATGAGCTTTCCAACGGCAACCATTACATACAAAACAAGACCATCATCAAAAAATATATATGATTTATGAAGAGCTTATTGCGGTTCTACATGACTACTAATGTCATACATAAATACAAGACAACCACAACTTATATATATATATATATAGTATATTTGTCAGAACACAAAAAGATACCATAATGCCAAAATAATTACTGGAATTAAGCACAGCCATATTGATTGCATTGTCAATTTAGGCTACAGGAATGTATAAAAATGAAATATAATGCATAATAATACTTCAATCAGAAGCACTCTCGTCTTAGTAGATTCAGTTCACCATTTATTGACACAAATGGAAACAATTAAGCTTGGCGTTAACGCTCCGCTCTTGGGAGAATATTCACAGAATTTTGTCGAAGCAGCCTGCTAAGCATATATTCAGAGAAAGCTTATACAAATCCCCAAAGGGATACAATGACAACAATAGCAGTACATTGACATATTAGTTAGAATTAGCAGATATACATGATAACCACAAGTATTTGAGCCTAAGCCAGACTCTAATCAAAGAGGTGGAGGAGGAGGAGCTAGCCAAATGCATTAGATCAGCAACCAAGACAGACCTAGAGAATAGAAGCCGTATTTAAAGGATCCTCTTTGCTCATGTGTGAGCTGTGATTTTATAATGAGTGTGTGACGTAATGAATGGGGAATAGAAAGCTGATGTTCACATCAGCTGACTGACCGCTGGTTACAGCTTTGGTGTGCACGACTTCCGTGTCCTGCATGAACTAACGCTATGCTTCATATACAAAACAGGTGATGCTGAACGTCCCAATACAAATCACTGTAAGGATGTTTTTTAAACAAATACATAGAGCCAGCCAATAAGACAAATTAATCAAATGAATGAAACATCATGCAGAAAAAATTGCACCAGAAACTATGATGATCAGTGTGAGCATTATTCAAAGACATATTCAGGTTACACAGTGTGAATGGTGCTTTAGACATATAAAGAGGTTGGCTGCTGTAATTCATCTTTGATAAGTAACCAATAGAATAGTACCAGTAACTCTGGCATCCCTTTCCACATCATTACAACAACTGTACTGTTCCAACATAGAAGTGCCTTACCTTGTATCTTGGGACTTGGAGACCTGGGAACTTCCACTTCCTGTAGATACAACACATGAAGAATGGGAAATCATGTGTCATACAGATTTTTGATACTTCATACCATTTGGCTAATTGACTTCCAAATGGTGTGTGTGTGTGTGTGTGTGTGTGTGTGTGTGTGTGTGTGTGTGTGTGTGTGTGTGTGTGTGTGTGTGTGTGTGTGTGTGTGTGTGTGTGTGTGTGTGTGTGTGTGTGTGTGTGTGTGTGTTTCTGTGTGTGTTTCTGTGTGTGTTTGTGTGTGTGTGTGTGTAGCCAAAAAAAGGCAGTGAATCAGATGGACAATGGTTGGTCATTGTGGTGTTTTGATTGATCTGTAAACACAGATGATCATTACATTCAAAGCTGTTGAGGCACATAGTAGTGGCATGTTGCATGTTAATCAGTCACCTACATTATATAAACTTCAGTTTAAATATAGGTATTACTATTACATGAAAATACGATTGCTTTCACTAGTAAATGTAGGTATTGTTGGACTACTGATTTATATGTTCTTGTTGTACTTGTTCTGGCCAGTGAATCTTCCGTAGGCAAAGTTTCCTCCCCCCCATTCACTCACTCAATCTCATTCAACAACCATACTGGCTGGTTGTACCGTTCATGTTGAGAATGCCCTGCTGGTCTGCTTGCATTGTCTTGTACGATGATAAACATTTGCTGTGGTCTCCCCCCCCCCCCAGTGATGGAGAGAAATATAGTCAAATCAATCATCATAATGTTTTACCACTACTACTGTTTTACTTCTATCTTTAACATTTTTAAATCTTGTATATCTTATTATTATCCACACTGTTGAGGAAGCTTTAAGTGCCCTGTGTGTCTGAGACAATTAACACAATTAAATCATTGTAGGTTTGTCCAAAATCACACTTGATTTGTCCCACCTCTCCTTCCATGCACCCCCCCTCCCCCCTTTACATGACCTATCTCACAGCTGGATGAAACATATTTACACATGCATGCTTTTTTGAACACCTTTCAACCTATAGCATTTTGGGCGAAACAATAACAATTAAAAAATGTTCATACATAAAAATACATTTAAAGTTCCCCTTTATTAAGGATATGTATGGCCTGTGTTAACCATATTTTTACATTGTTTATTTTCATTATTGATTCCGTCATTGTCAATCAGGGTTTCTTTGTATATTTCAGTAATATGCTTTGCATATTTAAGTTATTTGCAGGGATTGTCATGATCATCAATTTGTCTGTGGCAAATTTGTGTGTTGTTTGTTTTTTACATAACATAACATTATAATATAGTTCTTGTTTTGAT
Source organism: Gymnoscopelus braueri (assembly GCF_963280865.1). Taxonomy (NCBI): domain Eukaryota; kingdom Metazoa; phylum Chordata; class Actinopteri; order Myctophiformes; family Myctophidae; genus Gymnoscopelus; species Gymnoscopelus braueri. The sequence continues at coordinate 8,805,907 of NC_137613.1, forward strand.
CATAAGACCCAATTACTGAGTGTCAGTCTCTGGGTTTTCTTCAGAATATGTATGACACTGATTTACTATGACGCTATGGCACATTAGTTCTCTAACTTTCTCTAACTTTTTATCTTCAAGGACCCCCATAACTCTGAGAGTGCACAAATGGGTTTGGTTCCATTTGTATACTCTCAGAGTTACAGACCTGTAAAGGTAGTTTAAGGCTATGGCTCTTTATGTGTTTCTGGTAATATTATTGTCTGCTCATTTGTAAGTCTATGGCAAAAATAGAAATTTGACAAAAATATCCACCACAAGCCAGCTGTGAAGTTTACCATTTGTTGAGGCCCATGATATAAGCTGTGTTGTGAATGAAGCCTAAATAAACTATAATGTAGGACACAAGACATCTCTGATAGCCCTGGGCATTTACAGAGCTATGAATCACGAGCCATGGCTTGACTCACACACTATATATTTATAATATAATTAAGAATATCAACTTGTTTCAAAATAAATATGTCTAATGTATGAATCTAATACTTTCTCTTCTTCATTTGTGATAGGCAAACATGCACAGAAGAATGTCCTATTTCCCTGGAAGAGTACATGTTATTTTCCGGTCTTAAAGATGGAGTGCCATGATATTTTTCAACCCTAAAACCTGATCATAAGGTATTATTATTATGTAAGGATTTTTTTTCAACAAAAAAAAAGTGTACAGTAAGTGTTAAAATGTTGTTTTTATGTAGACACACCCACCAGTGCATTAAGTATACCTGGTTCTCACCTTAGCACCTCCTCCACCACCTTAGCACCACCCACCTGTCCTAGTCCCTCCTCCTCCTCATGCCCACACCTGTTGTGTTATGATAATGAGGGGGAGGGTGTGGGCTTTGTGATGTCACTAAAGCGCTGTTTCTCTATTGGCACATTTGACCCTCAAGGTTTCAGCCTCCAGGAAAAAACTCCAAATAGTCAGAGAAGACATAAAACACCATAAAAACACCACCGGGGGGCTTAATGAAGTTCTATCAACCTCATAGACACATGAAAAACAGAAAAAGTGCAAAAACATGGCACCACCTCTTTAACTGATCTCAACAAAACGGAGAGTGGAGGCCAAAGCCCAGAGAAAGAGGAAACTCCCAGACACTCAACCTAGCGGACGACTTTGCCGTTTCTGCCACCAGGGGCTCAAGCAGGGGCCAAATAGTCCGCATATCCATACTGGGTTTCCAGGAGTGACTGGGAAGTATACATTTACTGTCCACCAAAAGTGCTTTTATTGTACAAAGGCATGGCAAAGGAGATGTCATGGAAGGAATTCCAACAATCCTCCTTCTATGCCATGGAGAAGGATAGGTGGACAGCAGAGAGGAAGAAATGGGAGATATGCCAACGTCCCCCCCCCCCCCCCCATTTTCCCCAGCAGCTTTTAGTGCCCTGATCATGGACAAGGTCTGAAAGAACTGAATCTAAACTGTAAAGAATCCTGAGCAGCTATTTGCAAAATGTACGTACTGTACATAGACAAGTGAAATTCCATTCATATTGTATGTTGGCTTCTGCTTCTTGGACATTTTTATATACTGTGAATGATGGCTGCTTCTAGCACATTTTATATACATGTATGACTTCCGCTTCTTGCACAAAAATATCATATAGGCCTTAAGACAGTGGTTCTCAAACTTTTTCATTTCAAGGACCCCCAAAATGATATGTATTTGGCCCCGGACCTCATGTCAAAATATGTTGTTCCAGGGACCCCCAGAAGCAAAGATTTGAGTTACAAATGTTCGCTTTAAAAAATATTATATTCAAAGATTTGCACAAAGTTTTACAATTTTTCCAAAATAGCAGATCTACAAGCTCATAGCGCAGCACTCGGTGCCGCGCTATGAGCTTGTATATCTGCTATTTTTGAATAGCCAAAGTATAAACGGTTAAAATTAGTATGATGCTATATTAACACATTTTGCTGGGGACCCCCTGGAACACCCCCAAGAACCCCACTTTGAGAACCAATGCCTTAAGAGTTCTGTCATACCTGCCGTTCTACCTGTACAATATTTACCTCTGTCTTACCTATAATGTGTATATATATATATGTTTTTTTTATATTTCATTATATCCAGAATTATTACGTTTTTATTATCTTTTTCTATTGTGTTGTATTAGCAGTCTCTGCAAAACATATGGCATAAACATTTCAATAATGTCAGTATAAGTGACAAAATAAATCCCTCTTGATTCTCTGAAACTATGATCATATTATCTCACAATTGATAGCTGACAAATGACAATTAGCATGATAAGAAAATTGTAAAGCTCTGAGTAAATACCTGGTTCATGTTTTTTTGAAAATAAATTGTTTCAGTGATTCTCAACCTTTTTACTTTCAAGGACCCTTACTTTGATAGGCATTAGACCCATCAGGACTTATACTTAACTGTATATGTCGTAATGAAGGTCTGAACAGGCCGAAACGTTGACAAACTCAATAAATACAAAGCAGAACTTTTTTCGGCATTACCAGTGTGCAAACTCTATTCCATTTTTATTAGACCACGACCCCCATACATTTTAACTCTCTGGAATCACTTCTATATATTGCAATACCATGGACATGCTAAAGCTGAAATCACATTGGCTGGCATTCACTACCATGATCGACAGGGAGGCCCCTACCACCGCCACGCCCAGAGGCGGCCGTCTCGTCGCGGGGCAGGAGCTGATAGTAATGGTTTACTAGAAAAGCTTTATTGATCTGTTATTACAGTGCAGTGCTGCCACCGTCTGGTAGCCAAGTATACTGTTTTGATGTGTGTTGGCCTCACCGCGATATGCTGCCTCCAGTTGACTGGACATTGATACTACAGGGCCTTTGCGTTTGGAAAACCTGATGCGATTCTATTGGCTGTCAGTGAGTGACGACTATCCACGTCTCGCCGCCTGTGAGCAATTAGGGGTTAAGAGTCTTGCTCAGGGACAAATTTCATTTCATCGACACATATGCTGGCGTGGCCTGGAATCGTACCTAGGGCAACCAGGGCCTCTGGCTCCCTAGGCGGGCTCACTAACCACTCAGCTATGGCCGCCCTTATGTGCTGACAGTTGTCAGTTGTTTCTATAATCTGTGGCAATGGCATGTATGTCAATGCATTATTTTATCCTCACTGGAGTTTTTGCTTTTGCTCTTTATGTAGCCATAAACAATTTTTGTGAAGTTTCTCCGCCGTGTGGAAAAGCCTGGTGAGGTGAGGTTAATTTCAAGTAGCGATGTTTTGTCAACATGTATTCATCTACATATGTTGACATAAATAATGGACATGCCAAAACAATATTTTTTTGTTGTTTTCATTGTAATTGTCATTACATTCTTTGAATACGACATATAACTTGACTTGATCTAAGGGGGTGTCTTAACTGTCTCTGAACAGCCCTCCTCTGAGACACAAACCAAGTAGACGAAAATGGTACCATATTATAATGAGCATTAGTGAGGACCATATGAAGATAGGTTGAAAATGGGTGAAGTTGTCCTTTAACTGATAAAGAGCAAAGAGGGACTGAGCTGACCTCTCTCCTCATAAACGTTATTGTGCTTCTCCAGCTAAGCTAGCTGACTGGCTAATGCTGCTGAAAGTTATCTGTAAGACACTGATCAAAAACCCCTAAATTGAAAAAAAAAAAAAAAAAAACTTTAAGGTGTACGGCTATGTTGGAGACAACGGCAACGCTACTGTATGGCAGGAACTAAACAGACGAGCAGTTCCTAATGGATATACATCACACTACATTGTACAAGAGGAGAACAGAACACAGCACCACAAATGTTTTGCCATAGGGTTAGCGGCTTTCAAATATTTGGGAAGGGGGATTTGGGGTTTGCTGGTAAAACCTGGGAGCGATGCCCTTCATTTGAATACTGCTCATTTTAATTCCATAAGGCCCTACCTTTGTGAGCTCCTTCCGGCAGCTCCTTCTCCACCCCAGGGTCCTGTGGAGAGAGAGTTATGTTGAGTCCCCTTACAATGGTCTTAATAAAGACATAAGATGCTTTAGCAGATGCTCTTCTTGGAGCGACTTACAAAGTGCCAGCTACTGTAAGTGCTAGAAACTAAGTATCTAGGATAGCAGGTAGGCTAACCATCAAACATACTGTAGAATATTTGTAAATAACATACTTTCCAAATAACATACTTAGCAGTTGTGGACAAGTAAACAGCATACATACATCTAAATAGAATACAACAGAATATCCCTTCCCACAAGATATCCTTTGAGGAAGCAGATAAAACATCATCATCATCATCATCATGCACATTGCAGGTGACTGCACTTTCCTTTTCAACTATTCTTTCCTTTTCTATATTCCTTGAGGATGAAATTTAAAGGTTTGACCAGTGCAGTTTTCAAGGAGAACACATGCAGGTCATATAGTTAGGACACATTGTACACTTAAACCTAGCCTACAAAACACGTTTTGTGTACGGATTCATTGAATAACGTTCGAAAATAACATTTATGTACATTATTCCTGTTCTGTACGTTATTCAATAAACCTGTACAGTCTTTCGTGAAACTGCTTTTAATGTGTTTGCATCCTCATCTTGACGTGAGCTAGAGTCATCCAAAACTTGGACTGCCCTAGTGTGTCTGATATCTGGTCTAGAGGGGCGGGTTCAAAATCTCTGGAGAAAAAATCTGTGAGATCCCATTTGTTCACCAATCTGTCCGTCAGCCCCCGCCCCGCCCCATGCCCCTCCTCCTCCCCCAATGTTCAGCATTGAAAGCCCTGACGTCACAACATTTGGAGCGACGCCCACTGCACTCTGGTTGGTTGGGGAAATGAAACACTTCCTATTCCAGGAAAGTCAACAGGCTGGTCCAGGCTCTTATTTTTAAGCAAAAATAAAAAATAAAAGCCTGAAAAATCGAAGCTATCCAAAACTAGACTCTCTTAACTGTTCTAACTTAAAAAACAGGATTATAGATTTATATGACCACTGACCACTGATTGTACGTCCTGTTACTGAATGCTGGCAAATCACCTCATACTGTTTTATGTTCTTTTAAACTTGTATTTTATCATCGCTGTCGGCCAGAAAAAAACAACAATCAAAAATTTTAAACTTTAAAAAAAAGGAAAAAAATCTGTGCTATTGAACACCCTTTTATGTTTGCGTGTGGGTTTTACAAATATTGAACCAATGAAAAGTATAAAAAGCGCTTCTGACTAAACGTAACTCCATTGGATCCTTAAACTGTTGTTTAAAGTAAACTCCAACTCAGGTTTTTTTCCCCATCTTACCGTGTCATTCTAATCAATGATGGACAAAACAACTATCTCCACATTAATGGTCAAAAACCTCCTAACTCCACTTGAGCTGTATTTGGGTAAAGTGATTGTGAGGAAGACCATATTAGCAGCTGGAATCAGTACAGAGCCATGTAGTAGGTTGCAACCAGAAGGTGTACTTATTCACCATAGAAAATACAAACAGGACAGGAACACCACATGTAGCTCTTCTCCCTCAACAGACCTCAGTCTACTGTCAAGTGGCAGCCTTTTATGCTCAGCTTCGCTAATGAGCCAGCCTGGACTTTAAAAAGAGAATCAAGGACTATTTGGCCAGTACTTTTCTTGTTTTACATTCATTTTACATTTTATTATACTTATATCTTTATACTGCTGTTTTATATTTATGTTTGTTAAACTTTGTATGCTTCTGTCCTGGCCAGGATTTGGTAAAACATTTATTGAATCTGAATGGGAATACTAAAATAAAGGTGAAAAAGAAAAATAAACTTACATCGGGACTGGCACTGATCATCATAAGAGGATCATTCATGGAAGGATCTGGCCCGTCTTGTTGGCCATGGAGGGGGGTTTGGACGGCGGGTAGGGGGTGACTGGGGTCTGTAAAGTGAAGGGGAGAAACAATAAAACATAAAAGCTATTACTATTACTAAACTAGTGTAATATTTGCCTTTTGGTATAGAAATATAAAATGTAAAAATGCTTTACAGATATTTACATGGTTGGATCGTGTGTGTGTGTGTGTGTGTGTGTGTGTGTGTGTGTGTGTGTGTGTGTGTGTGTGTGTGTGTGTGTGTGTGTGTGTGTGTGTGTGTGTGTGTGTGTGTGTGTGTGTGTCTGTGTCTGTGTGTGATAGAGATAGATATTATTATTATTTGGGCTCTGTTTTTTATTACGTTTTAGAATTATTGATTTCACAAAGCTGGACTACATGTTGCACAGAAGCAATTCAACAGTGAATGATGAACTGTGAAACTGACGTTACAGTATGTGAAACTTTGGGAAGCAGAAAATGCAGACTTGATTTTGGTTGTGGGCTGAAGGAACTTTTAATCAATATACTACTGAACTGAGATTATCTGTGGTCTGTTCTGTTTGTGGGTTGTAAGTCACTATGTTTCTGGGTATACTTTCTGGGTATACAATCCCTGTTTAAGGGTTCTTTATCTTGATGTGAGGCATGCCTCTGTGGTGATCGTTATACATAATCATTATACATTGATGTGCTGACAGTTGTCAGTTGTTTCTATAATCTGTGGCAATGGCATGTATGTCAATGCATTATTTTATCCTCACTGGAGTTTTTGCTTTTGCTCTTTATGTAGCCATAAACAATTTTAGATGTTTGTGAAGTTTCTCCGCCGTGTGGAAAAGCCTGGTGAGGTGAGGTTAATTTCAAGTAGCGATGTTTTGTCAACATGTACATATGTTGACATAAATAATGGACATGCCAAAACTATATTTTTTTGTTGTTTTCATTGTAACTGACCTAAATATACAGTAGTGAAATGTATTCAAAGTAATTTAACTGCAATTACTTATGTAATTACATTCTTTGAATACGACATATAACTTGACTTGATCTAAGGGGGTGTCTTAACTGTCTCTGAACAGCCCTCCTCTGAGACACAAACCAAGTAGACGAAAATGGTACCATATTATAATGAGCATTAGTGAGGACCATATGAAGATAGGTTGAAAATGGGTGAAGTTGTCCTTTAACTGATAAAGAGCAAAGAGGGACTGAGCTGACCTCTCTCCTCATAAACGTTATTGTGCTTCTCCAGCTAAGCTAGCTGACTGGCTAATGCTGCTGAAAGTTATCTGTAAGACACTGATCAAAAACCCCTAAATGGAAAAAAAAAAAAAAAAAAAACTTTAAGGTGTACGGCTATGTTGGAGACAACGGCAACGCTACTGTATGGCAGGAACTAAACAGACGTGCAGTTCCTAATGGATATACATCACACTACATTGTACAAGAGGAGAACAGAACACAGCACCACAAATGTTTTGCCATAGGGTTAGCGGCTTTCAAATATTTGGGAAGGGGGATTTGGGGTTTGCTGGTAAAACCTGGGAGCGATGCCCTTCATTTGAATACTGCTCATTTTAATTCCATAAGGCCCTACCTTCGTGAGCTCCTTCCGGCAGCTCCTTCTCCACCCCAGGGTCCTGTGGAGAGAGAGTTATGTTGAGTAATGGTCTTAATAAAGACATAAGATGCTTTAGCAGATGCTCTTCTTGGAGCGACTTACAAAGTGCCAGCTACTGTAAGTGCTAGAAACTAAGTATCTAGAATAGCAGGTAGGCTAACCATCAAACATACTGTAGAATATTTGTAAATAACATACTTTCCAAATAACATACTTAGCAGTTGCGGACAAGTAAACAGCATACATACATCTAAATAGAATACAACAGAATATCCCTTCCCACGAGATATCATCTGAGGAAGCAGATAAAACATCATCATCATCATCATCATGCACATTGCAGGTGACTGCACTTTCCTTTTCAACTATTCTTTCCTTTTCTATATTCCTTGAGGATGGCATTTAAAGGTCTGACCAGTGCAGTTTTCAAGGAGAACACATGCAGGTCATATAGTTAGGACACATTGTACACTTAAACCTAGCCTACAAAACACGTTTTGTGTACGGATTCATTGAATAACGTACGAAAATAACATTTATGTACATTATTCCTGTTCTGTACGTTATTCAATAAACCTGTACAGTCTTTCGTGAAACTGCTTTTAATGTGTTTGCATCCTCATCTTGACGTGAGCTAGAGTCATCCAAAACTTGGACTGCCCTAGTGTGTCTGATATCTGGTCTAGAGGGGCGGGTTCAAAATCTCTGGAGAAAAAATCTGTGAGATCCCATTTGTTCACCAATCTGTCCGTCAGCCCCCGCCCCGCCCCATGCCCCTCCTCCTCCCCCAATGTTCAGCATTGAAAGCCCTGACGTCACAACATTTGGAGCGACGCCCACTGCACTCTGGTTGGTTGGGGAAATGAAACACTTCCTATTCCAGGAAAGTCAACAGGCTGGTCCAGGCTCTTATTTTTAAGCAAAACTAAAAACTAAAAGCCTGAAAAATCGAAGCTATCCAAAACTAGACTCTCTTAACTGTTCTAACTTAAAAAACAGGATTATAGATTTATTTGACCACTGACCACTGATTGTACGTCCTGTTACTGAATGCTGGCAAATCACCTCATACTGTTTTATGTTCTTTTAAACTTGTATTTTATCATCGCTGTCGGCCAGAAAAAAACAACAATCAAAAATTTTTAACTTTAAAAAAAAGGAAAAAAATCTGTGCTATTGAACACCCTTTTATGTTTGCGTGTGGGTTTTACAAATATTGAACCAATGAAAAGTATAAAAAGCGCTTCTGACTAAACGTAACTCCATTGGATCCTTAAACTGTTGTTTAAAGTAAACTCCAACTCAGGTTTTTTTCCCCATCTTACCGTGTCATTCTAATCAATGATGGACAAAACAACTATCTCCACATTAATGGTCAAAAACCTCCTAACTCCAATTGAGCTGTAGTTGGGTAAAGTGATTGTGAGGAAGACCATATGTAACAGGTAGAAGAAAGACTTAGTCTTTTATTGTGAAATGCCTGCTAAAGTATGTATGTATAGTTTGTCCTGCAATGAGTGGTTAGCTAGCGCCATCTACTGGTAGCTGGAAAGTCTATAAAGGTGACCGGGTCATGTGACTATCATAGCAGTTGTACCTGCACTCTGCTGTGGTAAGTCACGTCTGATGCTGCTCTGAAAAAGTATTATAAATTGCACTAAAGCTAACGTGAGATTTACTGTAAGATACACTGTCCTGTAACAGCAGTTGATATGTTGTTTCTGTGTGTTTTCATTTGTTGCTGTAACTCACGTTAGATGCACTATGTATTTGATACTGAAATCAATGTTATTTCTTCCTGTAGAAGTCAGAACCAGTGGAGGTGCTAATCACATATGTTTGTGTCTTGAACCAACCCATTGCAGGTACTTGTTGTTGCACTAAATGTTTTGTATGTATTAAGTCAGACGTTCACAAGACTAAATGTTTGTTTGTATCAACCGCCATTACAAAGCAGCCACGTTGTGACGTGCTGTATTTTCTGGTTACCGCCAGAGGGCGCAGTTTGGCCATTTTATTATCTATTTTGGTTGACGTCTGTGTTTTTGTATTTTCTTATTTCATTCATTATAAAAACGATAAAAAGGATGATGCAGGTTAAAAACAAGTTAAAAACAGATTGTATTGAATTCATTGTAAAAGCGTTATTGTTAAAACCCAGTTAAAACCACTATACGATCACATGTTAAAAAGACATACTGTTAAAACCACTGTAAACACATTGTTTAAAGTCACATCTTGTAATGCATTTCATGAGGATGTAAAAACTGAGAATGTATAAGATGATATGTATGATAGCAGTTGTACCTGCACTCTGCTGTGAAGTCAGAACCAGTGGAGGTGCTAATCACATGTTTTGTGTCTTGAACCAACCCATTGCAGCTTCACTAAAGTACCACATCATCCAACCCAGTGCCTCTGTGTGTGTTCTTGGCGGGACGGGTATACAGCGGTTACATTGGTGCCATGACCCGTGACTTCTCGTCGGACCGGTGACCGCCCTGCCTACCACATCACTTCATGAGGCCATCAGTACACAGTATTTGTGGGTACAGTCTACATGGTAGCATAGCAGTGAAGCTCATTACTGTACACAGTACAGGGTGTCACAGTGACACAGATAATTGTGTGTGCCATACCAGTGACGTGTCACACAACCTACAGATTGTTTTTGTCATTTTGATTTATTTGCTATTTTTCTACTTTTGATATCCACATTATTGGGGTGGACTATACTGTTTTGGGAAAGATGTCACGGGTTAGCACACCCATTAGTGTTGGCAGGGGCAGAGCTATGCATGCTCCCATCCTTTTCTCAGTTGATAGTCCCACTCCAGGTGTTAGTATTCCCTCATTGGAGGAGGTTCCTAGTGCTAGGGTCCGTAATGTAGCTGACCATCACACCAGCCCACCTATGCCTCAGGTCACATCTACACCAAATCCTACTAGTGACAATTCTGAGTGTGTAACTGACCAGATGAGGACTGTCATTCAGGAGATAGGACATCAGTTAGCTGACAGCATCATGTCACGCATACAGCCACACAACACAGTAGCTCCCAGTTCCACTGTCACACAAAATGTAGCGAGCACTTTGAGTCAGCCCAGTCAGATGGATGCATCCCAAGTCCATTTGGTTACACAGAGAAAGGTTAAGGAACCACCATCTTTTGTAGGGGGTGGCTCAGACTCAATCACAGTACATGAATGGGAAGATCTGATGAGAACGTTCATTAAGAAGACTAATGTGAGGGTTGAGGAACAGGCTGAGGAAATCCTTATGCATTTGAGAGGAAAGGCTAAGGATGTAGTTAAGTTTGGCATTAGAAACAGCCACATTGATGTTTATGCTCACCCTGACATGATTTATGGTCTCCTCAGAAAGCACTTTAGCTGTACTAGGTACTCTGCTGTCCCCTTAGCTGACTTTTACTCGACTTTGCCCAAAGACCAGGAAGACCCCTATGACTACTGGCTGAGACTAAACAGAGCAGCTGACCTCGCCACTGACTGCCTGAGAGAACAGGGCAAAACTCTTGACAACCCTGAAATGGAGGTGACTCGCATGTTTATTAGGAACTGTCCCTGCAAAGACCTAGCCCTCACCTTCAGATCCAAAATAATTGACAGGTGGTCGGCATGTGAAGTGTTGGAAGTGCTGAACGAATACCACGCCGAGATGAGTTGCAAAGCGACTTCCCCATTGCACCCTGTGAAGAGGATGGATATTGCTATGCACAGAGCTGAAGTGAGCCACGGCCCGGTCCCATACCACAGCCCAGCCCCTACCCGCAACCCAGTCCCATACCACAGCCCAGCCCCTACCCACAGCCCAACCCCTACCCACAGTCCCGCCCCTACCCACAGCCCAGCCCCATGCCACAGCCCAGCCCCCACCCACAGCCCAGCCCCTACCCACAATCCAGTCCCTACCCACAGCAGTCACGAGCCGCCTCAGACACAAGGCCCACAGTATGTCCCCCTAGCAGAGGTCATGAGTATGTTGGAGAAGGTCCTGCTGCGTGGAGCCTCTGACCAGTCACAAATGAGGAGGCGAGCTCCATCCAGGCGACCTGCGGACCGAATTGACGGTTTCACTGACAAGCCATGTATTATTTGCAAAGATGAAGATCACAGTGCATTCTCTCATTGCCGGGAGAAGAGGCTTTGTTTCCAGTGCCACGCCCCAGGCCATTCACGCCGTGACTGTCCAGAAAAAAGGACTGTCCCGGAGCAGCAGGGAAACTGACTGGTCTGCACACAATGGAGGACAGTGCAGATCAACCCAATAAGCCTCCCAACAGTAATGAGAAACCCGACATGCAAGATAATGAGTCCCTCTATGAGCTGTATAGCAGTACGATACCCTCATCCAAGAAATTGATCTTTCAGGGATCCCAGAGGATAGCAGAGACTAACAGCCTGTTCTACACGCCTGTGCCTGTGAAGAATGGTCCCACTCTCAAAGCACTGTTGGACAGCGGGTCGATGGCCTGTACAATAAGTGAGTCTGCTGTTGAGTCCCTGCTGCAGCAATGCCCTGACATGATAAGAAACACAGCTGATGATTATGTCATAATAGGCTGTGGTGGACACCGCGTTTCCCCCAAAGATATGTATGACCTTGATGTCACCGTTTACGGATGCAGAATGATCGTCCCAGCGATGGTTGTTCCAGGCCAGACCGAACAAATGATCCTTGGCAGCAATGCCATCAAGCACATTCTAACTCAACTGAAGAGCACTGACAGCTACTGGAGACTAGTTTCCTCGCCCAACAATGGTCAGACCGATGACCACTGCCAATTCCTGTCACTGCTTTCTAACACAGAGAGATGGAGAGGTGACTGCATTCCAGATAAGGTGGGCACGGTGAAGGTCAAGAGTTGTGTGACACTGAAACCGCAGAGCGAGCACCTTGTCTGGGGCAAGTTACCTGAGTCAGCCGTGATGTCAGCAGGCAGTACAGTGGTCGTCGAGCCAACACAGTCAAAGGCCAGACCCAGACACATCCTCGTTGGAAGAGTTGTTACTCCTCTTTGGGGAGACCGATGGGTGCCTGTTAAAGTCATTAATCCTACCGACAAAACTGTGGTGCTGAGAAGGAATGCCAAAATTGCGGATGTGTCCCCCTGTATCGCAGTAGAGGACTTGCCCAAAGCAGACGAAGTCAAGTGCAATGTGCAGTGTGTGCAGAGTGAAGATGTACGGCCAAGGTCAGAAGAGGACATGGTGCGTGCACTGGAAACTCTGGGACTGCAAGACCTTGATCTGAAGTCATGTGAAGTGTCGCTGCAGTGGAAAGACAAGCTCCTTCACATCATCGAACAGTATGAGTCAATCTTCTCCCGACACAAGATGGACTGTGGAGAAGCTAAAGAGTTTGTGCATCGCATCCACCTTGTCGACGACAAGCCATTCCGTCTACCTTACAGACGCATACCACCAAGCCAGTATGAAAAACTGAGGACGACTCTGAATGAGATGGAAGAGAAAGGCATTATTCGGAAGTCGCACAGCGAATATGCATCGGCACTCGTTCTCATTTGGAAGCGGAATGGAGAACTCAGAGTCTGCACTGACTTCAGATGGCTTAACGCAAGAACCGTGAAGGATGCCTACCCACTGCCACATCAAGCTGATGCTCTAGCCGCACTCGGTGGGAATGCTTTCTTCTCCACAATGGACCTGACATCAGGCTTTTATAACGTCCCCTTGCACCCTGATGACAAGAAGTATACAGCGTTCTCGTCGCCCTTTGGACTTCATGAATACAACCGTCTCCCTCAAGGCCTATGCAACAGTCCTGCTACGTTCATGAGGATGATGATGTCCATATTCGGTGACGAGAATTTCACAAGCCTGTTGTGTTACCTAGACGACCTGATGGTATTTGCACCTACAGAGGAAGTTGCACTCCGACGCCTGCAGATGGTGTTCGCCCGCCTCAAGGAACACAACCTTAAGCTCGCACCCAAGAAGTGCTTCTTCCTCAGAAGGACTGTGAAGTTTCTTGGGCATGTCATCAGTGAAGATGGAGTTCGGACAGACCATGAGAAAGTGAGAGCCATAAATGACGTCCAAGTCATCGACCTCATGGAGTCTGATGGGAAAACACCTTGCCCTAGCAAAATCAGATCGTATCTAGGAATGGTGATGTACTATCAAGGTTTCATCGAGGCATGTTCTGCGAAGGCAAAACCGTTGTTCAGGCTCACAGCTGAACCTGGTGCTCAGAACAAGCACAAGAGAGGTCGCAAACCTGTCAAGAAAGGAGATCAAGTCAAGTTGTCGCCTGCTGATTGGACCGATGCGTGCCGGAACGCGTTTGAGACTCTGAAAAACGACCTCATGATAAGTGTCACCCTAGCCCACCCAGATTTCAATGCCCCCTTCATTCTTGGTGTTGATGCGTCGTTCGATGGCATTGGCGCTGTCCTGTCTCAAGTGCCACCAGGTGAAAAGATCGCTCGACCTGTCGCATTCGCTAGCAAGACACTGTCCCGGTCACAGATGAATTACCCAGCGCACAGGCTGGAATTCCTGGCATTGAAGTGGGCCATTTGTGACAAGTTTAGCCACTGGCTGAAGGGCAGACACTTTACTGCCTGGACGGATAACAACCCACTGTCTTACATCCTAACGAAGCCTCGCTTGGATGCATGTGAACAAAGATGGGTGGCTAAGCTTGCAGCGTTCGACTTTGATCTGAAGTATGTGCCAGGTGTTAAGAACATTGTCCCCGATGCGCTCAGCCGTGAGCCATTTGTTAAGTCATGTGTCAGCCACCGTCTGATGAAAGAGCCTTACATTGCACTGTTGGATGAAGTCAATGGTGTTGTCAGGGGTACAGTACAGGATACCTTCCGGGTGACAAACAACTGTCAAGCTGTTCGAGAAGTGGAACCAGGATCATCTGATTCCGATGCTGGAGCTGTCTCTCAATCTGTGGAGGGCTCCATCAGCCCTGAAGAGGTGTCAGCGGTGCTGATTGCCCATAGTGACAGTGGAATGACCAGTCTGCCCAGTGCTAGTCCACCGTTGCCCCAGTTACCTGGAGAAGACCCTTCCACTGTTATTCCCCAAAGCCAGATCTTGAGTCTTCAGGAGCAGGATGCCACAATAAGCCGAGTCGTGTTCTATGTGCAGCGGCATAAGAGAGCTACCAGGCGGGAAACAGCGTCTGAACCTGGCTGTGTCAACAAGCTCCTCAGACACTGGAAGAAGCTACGGGTACAAGATGGAATCCTGTACAGGGTGAAAAAAGACCTTAGACTCGACAAGAAACTCTTCCAGTTCATTGTACCGGATAGCCTTAAACATCAAGTTCTCCTTGGCGTCCATGATAATGCTGGTCATCAGGGCCGTGCACGAACCCTCTCCCTTGCCAGGGAACGGTTCTTCTGGATCGGAATGGAAAATGACATGGCCAACCATGTACGCCGATGTGAGAGATGTGTTGTTGGCAAAACACCTGAACCTGAGGCCCGTGCACCCCTGGAGAACATTCGGACATCTGCTCCAATGGAATTGGTGTGTATCGATTTCTGGTCGGCCGAACTGAGTGACAAGAAGACAGTCGATGTCTTGGTAGTAACGGACCACTTCTCCAAAATGGCGCATGCCTTTCCCTGTCGAAATCAGTCTGCGAAACAAGTTGCCCGGCGGTTGTGGGATGACTTCTTTTGTATTTATGGATTTCCCCAAAGATTACACTCAGACCAAGGTGCCAACTTCGGGAGCAGGCTCATGAAAGAACTTCTGGAGATGGCGGGAGTTCACAAGTCACGCACCACCCCATACCATCCAATGGGTAATGGTGTTGTAGAACGTTTCAACAGGACACTGGGGAACATGTTGAGAGTCCTGGCCCCTACTGCAAAAGCCAGATGGCCACAGATGCTACAGACATTGACCTTCTGCTACAACTGTACAGTGCACGAGACCACTGGCTTTGCCCCCTTCTTTTTGATGTTTGGGCGAGTCCCGCGTCTCCCCATTGACATCATGTTTCAACATGTCCGCCAGAATGACAAGGTGGTCAGCCGGAATGAGTTTGTTACTCGCTTGAGGCAAGACTTGTGTGCGGCTGCAGAGATTGCTCGAAGACACAGCCTCCAAGAGCAAGCACGTCACGCCAGACTCTACAACCGTCGAGTCAAAGGCTCTTCGTTGGCTGTGGGCGATCGAGTGTTGCTGGCCACTCGTGGTGAGAAAGGCAAGAGGAAGCTCTCTGACAGATGGGATTCGGCTCCTTATGACGTTGTGTCAGTGAGGGCCGACATTCACGTGTACAGGATAAAAGACATCCAAACTGGCAAGGAGAAAGTTGTGCACAGGAACCTTCTTCTCCCAGTCGATTTCCTAAACTTGGATGAGGATGAGACTCCAGTCTCTCTTGTGGGATCAGATCTCAGTGTTGTGGCTGTTGGAAGTGGCCCGGAGTCAGTGGCAGTTGGCGGTGTGGATCGCAATGTCCAGACAATGGACTGGCTCATGAATACTCCTGAGATTGAGGACCCTGTTGATGGGAGTGATGTGGATGAAGTTCTATCCATAGCTTCAGGAAGTGATTCCCTGCCTGGTGGATTGGCCGATACACCTGATGGGACTGAACCTGTCACTACCAATGCAGTCTCTACTCCCGAACCTGTTCCTAGCAATGCAGTCCCTTCCCCCGAACCTGTCCATCCCGACATGTCCCCTCCTGACGATATCCCCATGGACATAGCCCCTTCTGACAGTAGCCCCCCAGACATTGCCTCCCCGGACATTGACTCCCCCGACGCTAACGCCCCTGAGACAGCCATTCCAGACAGTGACTGCCCTGACTTTGACGTTCCGGGCCCTCTACCTCAGGTGATTTGCACACAGCCTAGCCGTCGTAGTCTCAGGGATCGTAGGTCCATTAAGCCTCCCAGACGTCTTGTTTGTGAGATGAATGACCAAGTAGTAGAAGAGGATTCTGTGTCCACAGTGTCAGTTAGTTCCTTGTTTCAGTTCTTTAGAGATGCACTTTCGGTTTGAGTGACAGGGTTATGAGAGTATTTAACCAGAAGTGTATCTAGGTAGTACTTGAAGCTACAGGAACGATATTTTACATTTCAGAGGTGTAACAGGCATCTCTGTGTCTGTGTTTAGTCAGGGGTTTGATCGTCTCCTTTCTTTTCGCACTCCTTGTTGGGAGAGTTTTTGAACTGACATGTACTTAAGTTTTGTTCCTTGTAATGCACAGTTTTTTTTCTGGTTTTGTTTTTTTTTTGTCTCAAGAGTTGCACTTCCCATGTTTAGCAGGATTTCAGGGGGGTGTATGTAACAGGTAGAAGAAAGACTTAGTCTTTTATTGTGAAATGCCTGCTAAAGTATGTATGTATAGTTTGTCCTGCAATGAGTGGTTAGCTAGCGCCATCTACTGGTAGCTGGAAAGTCTATAAAGGTGACCGGGTCATGTGACTATCATAGCAGTTGTACCTGCACTCTGCTGTGGTAAGTCACGTCTGATGCTGCTCTGAAAAAGTATTATAAATTGCACTAAAGCTAACGTGAGATTTACTGTAAGATACACTGTCCTGTAACAGCAGTTGATATGTTGTTTCTGTGTGTTTTCATTTGTTGCTGTAACTCACGTTAGATGCACTATGTATTTGATACTGAAATCAATGTTATTTCTTCCTGTAGAAGTCAGAACCAGTGGAGGTGCTAATCACATATGTTTGTGTCTTGAACCAACCCATTGCAGGTACTTGTTGTTGCACTAAATGTTTTGTATGTATTAAGTCAGACGTTCACAAGACTAAATGTTTGTTTGTATCAACCGCCATTACAAAGCAGCCACGTTGTGACGTGCTGTATTTTCTGGTTACCGCCAGAGGGCGCAGTTTGGCCATTTTATTATCTATTTTGGTTGACGTCTGTGTTTTTGTATTTTCTTATTTCATTCATTATAAAAACGATAAAAAGGATGATGCAGGTTAAAAACAAGTTAAAAACAGATTGTATTGAATTCATTGTAAAAGCGTTATTGTTAAAACCCAGTTAAAACCACTATACGATCACATGTTAAAAAGACATACTGTTAAAACCACTGTAAACACATTGTTTAAAGTCACATCTTGTAATGCATTTCATGAGGATGTAAAAACTGAGAATGTATAAGATGATATGTATGATAGCAGTTGTACCTGCACTCTGCTGTGAAGTCAGAACCAGTGGAGGTGCTAATCACATGTTTTGTGTCTTGAACCAACCCATTGCAGCTTCACTAAAGTACCACATCATCCAACCCAGTGCCTCTGTGTGTGTTCTTGGCGGGACGGGTATACAGCGGTTACACATATTAGCAGCTGGAATCAGTACAGAGCCATGTAGTAGGTTGCAACCAGAAGGTGTACTTATTCACCATAGAAAATACAAACAGGACAGGAACACCACATGTAGCTCTTCTCCCTCAACAGACCTCAGTCTACTGTCAAGTGGCAGCCTTTTATGCTCAGCTTCGCTAATGAGCCAGCCTGGACTTTAAAAAGAGAATCAAGGACTATTTGGCCAGTACTTTTCTTGTTTTACATTCATTTTACATTTTATTATACTTATATCTTTATACTGCTGTTTTATATTTATGTTTGTTAAACTTTGTATGCTTCTGTCCTGGCCAGGATTTGGTAAAACATTTATTGAATCTGAATGGGAATACTAAAATAAAGGTGAAAAAGAAAAATAAACTTACATCGGGACTGGCACTGATCATCATAAGAGGATCATTCATGGAAGGATCTGGCCCGTCTTGTTGGCCATGGAGGGGGGTTTGGACGGCGGGTGGGGGGTGACTGGGGTCTGTAAAGTGAAGGGGAGAAACAATAAAACATAAAAGCTATTACTATTACTAAACTAGTGTAATATTTGCCTTTTGGTATAGAAATATAAAATGTAAAAATGCTTTACAGATATTTACATGGTTGGATCGTGTGTGTGTGTGTGTGTGTGTGTGTGTGTGTGTGTGTGTGTGTGTGTGTGTGTGTGTGTGTGTGTGTGTGTGTGTGTGTGTGTGTGTGTGTGATAGAGATAGATATTATTATTATTTGGGCTCTGTTTTTTATTACGTTTTAGAATTATTGATTTCACAAAGCTGGACTAAATGTTGCACAGAAGCAATTAAACAGTGAATGATGAACTGTGAAACTGACGTTACAGTATGTGAAACTTTGGGAAGCAGAAAATGCAGACTTGATTTTGGTTGTGGGCTGAAGGAACTTTTAATCAATATACTACTGAACTGAGATTATCTGTGGTCTGTTCTGTTTGTGGGTTGTAAGTCACTATGTTTCTGGGTATACTTTCTGGGTATACAATCCCTGTTTAAGGGTTCTTTATCTTGATGTGAGGCATGCCTCTGTGGTGATCGTTATACATAATCATTATACATTGATGTGCTGACAGTTGTCAGTTGTTTCTATAATCTGTGGCAATGGCATGTATGTCAATGCATTATTTTATCCTCACTGGAGTTTTTGCTTTTGCTCTTTATGTAGCCATAAACAATTTTAGATGTTTGTGAAGTTTCTCCGCCGTGTGGAAAAGCCTGGTGAGGTGAGGTTAATTTCAAGTAGCGATGTTTTGTCAACATGTACATATGTTGACATAAATAATGGACATGCCAAAACTATATTTTTTTGTTGTTTTCATTGTAACTGACCTAAATATACAGTAGTGAAATGTATTCAAAGTAATTTAACTGCAATTACTTATGTAATTACATTCTTTGAATACGACATATAACTTGACTTGATCTAAGGGGGTGTCTTAACTGTCTCTGAACAGCCCTCCTCTGAGACACAAACCAAGTAGACGAAAATGGTACCATATTATAATGAGCATTAGTGAGGACCATATGAAGATAGGTTGAAAATGGGTGAAGTTGTCCTTTAACTGATAAAGAGCAAAGAGGGACTGAGCTGACCTCTCTCCTCATAAACGTTATTGTGCTTCTCCAGCTAAGCTAGCTGACTGGCTAATGCTGCTGAAAGTTATCTGTAAGACACTGATCAAAAACCCCTAAATGGAAAAAAAAAAAAAAAAAAAACTTTAAGGTGTATGGCTATGTTGGAGACAACGGCAACGCTACTGTATGGCAGGAACTAAACAGACGTGCAGTTCCTAATGGATATACATCACACTACATTGTACAAGAGGAGAACAGAACACAGCACCACAAATGTTTTGCCATAGGGTTAGCGGCTTTCAAATATTTGGGAAGGGGGATTTGGGGTTTGCTGGTAAAACCTGGGAGCGATGCCCTTCATTTGAATACTGCTCATTTTAATTCCATAAGGCCCTACCTTCGTGAGCTCCTTCCGGCAGCTCCTTCTCCACCCCAGGGTCCTGTGGAGAGAGAGTTATGTTGAGTAATGGTCTTAATAAAGACATAAGATGCTTTAGCAGATGCTCTTCTTGGAGCGACTTACAAAGTGCCAGCTACTGTAAGTGCTAGAAACTAAGTATCTAGAATAGCAGGTAGGCTAACCATCAAACATACTGTAGAATATTTGTAAATAACATACTTTCCAAATAACATACTTAGCAGTTGCGGACAAGTAAACAGCATACATACATCTAAATAGAATACAACAGAATATCCCTTCCCACGAGATATCATCTGAGGAAGCAGATAAAACATCATCATCATCATCATCATGCACATTGCAGGTGACTGCACTTTCCTTTTCAACTATTCTTTCCTTTTCTATATTCCTTGAGGATGGCATTTAAAGGTCTGACCAGTGCAGTTTTCAAGGAGAACACATGCAGGTCATATAGTTAGGACACATTGTACACTTAAACCTAGCCTACAAAACACGTTTTGTGTACGGATTCATTGAATAACGTACGAAAATAACATTTATGTACATTATTCCTGTTCTGTACGTTATTCAATAAACCTGTACAGTCTTTCGTGAAACTGCTTTTAATGTGTTTGCATCCTCATCTTGACGTGAGCTAGAGTCATCCAAAACTTGGACTGCCCTAGTGTGTCTGATATCTGGTCTAGAGGGGCGGGTTCAAAATCTCTGGAGAAAAAATCTGTGAGATCCCATTTGTTCACCAATCTGTCCGTCAGCCCCCGCCCCGCCCCATGCCCCTCCTCCTCCCCCAATGTTCAGCATTGAAAGCCCTGACGTCACAACATTTGGAGCGACGCCCACTGCACTCTGGTTGGTTGGGGAAATGAAACACTTCCTATTCCAGGAAAGTCAACAGGCTGGTCCAGGCTCTTATTTTTAAGCAAAACTAAAAACTAAAAGCCTGAAAAATCGAAGCTATCCAAAACTAGACTCTCTTAAAGTAATACTAGGTAACGTTTTCAACAAAACTAAAGTTAAATTGTATATCTTTTGCGAGTGGCAAAAGTTTCACAACACCCACTCCGTGAATTTCACCCCCGGAAGCCTTTTATTTATATATTTTCTATTGAACGTGTACGGGGGGGACTTTCCCGGGAAAATGACGTTCCTGGCCAACGTCATGACGTCGTGGCCGACGTCCTCAGGAACTACCGCAACGGTTTCCTGTTTGGCCAGGAACTACCGCGCTATTAACAAAAAGGAACCTCACGCTGATTTTAAGAGAATGTAGAATTGGGAGATCGAAAAAGAACAGAAAAAGAAAGCACAGCTCATGGTAACTAATGCTCCACTGGCTAAGAGAAACGATCCGTAGATAGTATAAAACAATTAAAAGATCGCTTTTTGAAACGCTTCCGGCTTCCGGTGAAAACGAATGGAATTCTGGGTAATCGAGGACTAGGGAAATTGTATGCAGTGACGGTAGTGACCAGCAGAGGTTGCTAAAAATCGTTATTTGTGATTTTGCATTGTACAACTTTAACTGTTCTAACTTAAAAAACAGGATTATAGATTTATTTGACCACTGACCACTGATTGTACGTCCTGTTACTGAATGCTGGCAAATCACCTCATACTGTTTTATGTTCTTTTAAACTTGTATTTTATCATCGCTGTCGGCCAGAAAAAAACAACAATCAAAATTTTTAAACTTTAAAAAAAAGGAAAAAAATCTGTGCTATTGAACACCCTTTTATGTTTGCGTGTGGGTTTTACAAATATTGAACCAATGAAAAGTATAAAAAGCGCTTCTGACTAAACGTAACTCCATTGGATCCTTAAACTGTTGTTTAAAGTAAACTCCAACTCAGGTTTTTTTCCCCATCTTACCGTGTCATTCTAATCAATGATGGACAAAACAACTATCTCCACATTAATGGTCAAAAACCTCCTAACTCCAATTGAGCTGTAGTTGGGTAAAGTGATTGTGAGGAAGACCATATTAGCAGCTGGAATCAGTACAGAGCCATGTAGTAGGTTGTAACCAGAAGGTGTACTTATTCACCATAGAAAATACAAACAGGACAGGAACACCACATGTAGCTCTTCTCCCTCAACAGACCTCAGTCTACTGTCAAGTGGCAGCCTTTTATGCTCAGCTTCGCTAATGAGCCAGCCTGGACTTTAAAAAGAGAATCAAGGACTATTTGGCCAGTACTTTTCTTGTTTTACATTCATTTTACATTTTATTATACTTATATCTTTATACTGCTGTTTTATATTTATGTTTGTTAAACTTTGTATGCTTCTGTCCTGGCCAGGATTTGGTAAAACATTTATTGAATCTGAATGGGAATACTAAAATAAAGGTGAAAAAGAAAAATAAACTTACATCGGGACTGGCACTGATCATCATAAGAGGATCATTCATGGAAGGATCTGGCCCGTCTTGTTGGCCATGGAGGGGGGTTTGGACGGCGGGTGGGGGGTGACTGGGGTCTGTAAAGTGAAGGGGAGAAACAATAAAACATAAAAGCTATTACTATTACTAAACTAGTGTAATATTTGCCTTTTGGTATAGAAATATAAAATGTAAAAATGCTTTACAGATATTTACATGGTTGGATCGTGTGTGTGTGTGTGTGTGTGTGTGTGTGTGTGTGTGTGTGTGTGTGTGTGTGTGTGTGTGTGTGTGTGTGTGTGTGTCTGTGTGTGATAGAGATAGATATTATTATTATTTGGGCTCTGTTTTTTATTACGTTTTAGAATTATTGATTTCACAAAGCTGGACTAAATGTTGCACAGAAGCAATTAAACAGTGAATGATGAACTGTGAAACTGACGTTACAGTATGTGAAACTTTGGGAAGCAGAAAATGCAGACTTGATTTTGGTTGTGGGCTGAAGGAACTTTTAATCAATATACTACTGAACTGAGATTATCTGTGGTCTGTTCTGTTTGTGGGTTGTAAGTCACTATGTTTCTGGGTATACTTTCTGGGTATCCACCTGTTTCCGCGGGAATTTACTGGAGCAAAAATCCTGTGTGGGAAACATCCTGCGGGGGGACCGGAAGTAGGAAATAGCGGCTCAGTGTGTTTACATTTGCCAGCAGAACGTAGCTCGTTCGCAACGGGCCTTTTGCATGTAGTTGAAGCGCAAGGGGGCGGGGGGGCGGTGCATGGGGAGAGAGTCAGCGCACTGAAGTCAAGGCACACTACAGACTACTGTGTTGTTGACAGACAACGGATGCACGCTTATTATGAGAAACAACACAAATAAAACATGGCAAAACAGTTGCGTGCATTAGTGCAAGATGAGGGTAAAGGAAACATTCAGTCTAAATGTCCAGTAATTCGCACGCGAAAAGGAAACATTAATGTCCAGTTTGCTAATCCACAACTACTGTGCCAGATAATCACCAAGAGAGTTAAAAAAGAAAAAACGTTTCAGTCATTCAGTCCGACTTCACTGTAGCCTATAGTAGCCTTTTCATAAATTATATTTGTATTAGGCTGTCCTAAGAGTTTATAATATTTAGAGAAATGTAAGGTTTCAAATACAAAAGTATTGGTAGTAGTTGCTGGACATTTAGACTGAATGTTTCATTTATCCTCATCTTGCGCTAATGCACGCAACTGTTTTGCCAGGTTTTATTTGTGTTGTTTCTCATAAGCGTGCATCCGTTGTCCGTCAACAACACAGTAGTCTGTGCCTTGACTTCAGTGCGCTGACTCTCTCCCCCCCCGCCCCCTTGCGCTTCAACTACATGCAAAAGGCCCGTTAGCAGTACAGCTACGTTCTGCTGGCAAATGTAAACACACTGAGCCGCTATTTCCTACTTCCGGTCCCCCCGCAGGATGTTTCCCACACAGGATTTTTGCTCCAGTAAATTCCCGCGGAAACAGGTGGATACAATCCCTGTTTAAGGGTTCTTTATCTTGATGTGAGGCATGCCTCTGTGGTGATCGTTATACATAATCATTATACATTGATGTGCTGACAGTTGTCAGTTGTTTCTATAATCTGTGGCAATGGCATGTATGTCAATGCATTATTTTATCCTCACTGGAGTTTTTGCTTTTGCTCTTTATGTAGCCATAAACAATTTTAGATGTTTGTGAAGTTTCTCCGCCGTGTGGAAAAGCCTGGTGAGGTGAGGTTAATTTCAAGTAGCGATGTTTTGTCAACATGTACATATGTTGACATAAATAATGGACATGCCAAAACTATATTTTTTTGTTGTTTTCATTGTAACTGACCTAAATATACAGTAGTGAAATGTATTCAAAGTAATTTAACTGCAATTACTTATGTAATTACATTCTTTGAATACGACATATAACTTGACTTGATCTAAGGGGGTGTCTTAACTGTCTCTGAACAGCCCTCCTCTGAGACACAAACCAAGTAGACGAAAATGGTACCATATTATAATGAGCATTAGTGAGGACCATATGAAGATAGGTTGAAAATGGGTGAAGTTGTCCTTTAACTGATAAAGAGCAAAGAGGGACTGAGCTGACCTCTCTCCTCATAAACGTTATTGTGCTTCTCCAGCTAAGCTAGCTGACTGGCTAATGCTGCTGAAAGTTATCTGTAAGACACTGATCAAAAACCCCTAAATGGAAAAAAAATTAAAAAAAAAACTTTAAGGTGTACGGCTATGTTGGAGACAACGGCAACGCTACTGTATGGCAGGAACTAAACAGACGTGCAGTTCCTAATGGATATACATCACACTACATTGTACAAGAGGAGAACAGAACACAGCACCACAAATGTTTTGCCATAGGGTTAGCGGCTTTCAAATATTTGGGAAGGGGGATTTGGGGTTTGCTGGTAAAACCTGGGAGCGATGCCCTTCATTTGAATACTGCTCATTTTAATTCCATAAGGCCCTACCTTCGTGAGCTCCTTCCGGCAGCTCCTTCTCCACCCCAGGGTCCTGTGGAGAGAGAGTTATGTTGAGTAATGGTCTTAATAAAGACATAAGATGCTTTAGCAGATGCTCTTCTTGGAGCGACTTACAAAGTGCCAGCTACTGTAAGTGCTAGAAACTAAGTATCTAGAATAGCAGGTAGGCTAACCATCAAACATACTGTAGAATATTTGTAAATAACATACTTTCCAAATAACATACTTAGCAGTTGCGGACAAGTAAACAGCATACATACATCTAAATAGAATACAACAGAATATCCCTTCCCACGAGATATCCTCTGAGGAAGCAGATAAAACATCATCATCATCATCATCATCATGCACATTGCAGGTGACTGCACTTTCCTTTTCAACTATTCTTTCCTTTTCTATATTCCTTGAGGATGGCATTTAAAGGTCTGACCAGTGCAGTTTTCAAGGAGAACACATGCAGGTCATATAGTTAGGACACATTGTACACTTAAACCTAGCCTACAAAACACGTTTTGTGTACGGATTCATTAAATAACGTACGAAAATAACATTTATGTACATTATTCCTGTTCTGTACGTTATTCAATAAACCTGTACAGTCTTTCGTGAAACTGCTTTTAATGTGTTTGCATCCTCATCTTGACGTGAGCTACAGTCATCCAAAACTTGGACTGCCCTAGTGTGTCTGATATCTGGTCTAGAGGGGCGGGTTCAAAATCTCTGGAGAAAAAATCTGTGAGATCCCATTTGTTCACCAATCTGTCCGTCAGCCCCCGCCCCGCCCCATGCCCCTCCTCCTCCCCCAATGTTCAGCATTGAAAGGCCTGACGTCACAACATTTGGAGCGACGCCCACTGCACTCTGGTTGGTTGGGGAAATGAAACACTTCCTATTGCAGGAAAGTCAACAGGCTGGTCCAGGCTCTTATTTTTAAGCAAAAATAAAAAAATAAAAGCCTGAAAAATCGAAGCCATCCAAAACTAGACTCTCTTAACTGTTCTAACTTAAAAAACAGGATTATAGATTTATTTGACCACTGACCACTGATTGTACGTCCTGTTACTGAATGCTGGCAAATCACCTCATACTGTTTTATGTTCTTTTAAACTTGTATTTTATCATCGCTGTCGGCCAGAAAAAAACAACAATCAAAATGTTTAAACTTTAAAAAAAAGGAAAAAAATCGGTGCTATTGAACACCCTTTTATGTTTGCGTGTGGGTTTTACAAATATTGAACCAATGAAAAGTATTAAAAAGCGCTTCTGACTAAACGTAACTCCATTGGATCCTCAAACTGTTGTTTAAAGTAAACTCCAACTCAGGTTTTTTTCCCCATCTGACCGTGTCATTCTAATCAATGATGGACAAAACAACTATCTCCACATTAATGGTCAAAAACCTCCTAACTCCACTTGAGCTGTATTTGGGTAAAGTGATTGTGAGGAAGACCATTAGCAGCTGGAATCAGTACAGAGCCATGTAGTAGGTTGCAACCAGAAGGTGTACTTATTCACCATAGAAAATACAAACAGGACAGGAACACCACATGTAGCTCTTCTCCCTCAACAGACCTCAGTCTACTGTCAAGTGGCAGCCTTTTATGCTCAGCTTCGCTAATGAGCCAGCCTGGACTTTAAAAAGAGAATCAAGGACTATTTGGCCAGTACTTTTCTTGTTTTACATTCATTTTACATTTTATTATACTTATATCTTTATACTGCTGTTTTATATTTATGTTTGTTAAACTTTGTATGCTTCTGTCCTGGCCAGGATTTGGTAAAACATTTATTGAATCTGAATGGGAATACTAAAATAAAGGTGAAAAAGAAAAAGAAACTTACATTGGGACTGGCACTGATCATCATAAGAGGATCATTCATGGAAGGATCTGGCCCGTCTTGTTGGCCATGGAGGGGGGTTTGGACGGTGGGTGGGGGGTGACTGGGGTCTGTAAAGTGAAGGGGAGAAACAATAAAACATAAAAGCTATTACTATTACTAAACTAGTGTAATATTTGCCTTTTGGTATAGAAATATAAAATGTAAAAATGCTTTACAGATAATTACATGGTTGGATCGTGTGTGTGTGTGTGTGTGTGTGTGTGTGTGTGTGTGTGTGTGTGTGTGTGTGTGTGTGTGTGTGTGTGTGTGTGTGTGATAAAAAGGAAAGGGGCCAAGGTACCACCCTGTAGAATCTCAAACGTTATGTTATAGCGTATGTATAAATGTATAGTCATATTCCTATTTCTTATGGATATTTTGACATTTCTATATTTGTTATTATTATTATTATTATTACCCTTATTGTTTTAGATATATTCTAGTATATATCTATATATTCTAAGCTTTAGGAAGGCCACTCGACAAGCCCATCTGTTTTTTTTTGGCCTCTCCGGCACATCATGTTTTGATTTTGATTTATTTTCCTTTTCATATAAAAATTATATATTTTTTCCATTTTGTTTTGTTTTTATCACATGTCATTTTTAAATGTACAATAAACTAAACTAAACTAAACTAACCTTGGCTGGAGTCAGACTATAGCTTGCTGCTACATCCCTATTTATGAGACCGAAAAGTCCAATCTGATTGTATTAAACAATGATAAATACCTTGAAACCAATATTTCACCTCATGCTTTATAGATGTTATTTGTGACCGGATTTGGCCAATGGCCATACCAAGCTTTGCGAGACCCAGTGCTCTGATCAGCGCTATATATTCCAGGCTGCTTTGTGGCCTAAAAATCGAGTAACACAAAGTACACAACCCCTTTACTTGTATCCTCCTGGTCATGTATTACTCCACTAAAAGTGAAAGTTGTGGGAAGTACTGAGTATTTGTTTAAAAAAAAAAAATTATTAAAAAGTACATTTTAGTTTTTAAATCTACTTCGAAAACACCAAATGAATGCACTGACTTGCTTGAACTAAGCTACACAGAGGGAGCCAATAGACCAATTATTTGTTTACCAACATTGAGACTCGATGCACAGGTGATTGTTTCATGCAATCAATTCTCAACCTGTTGTTTTGGGGTGCGCTGGTTTCAGCACACCCCAACCCCCTCTTGTGTGTTGGCTAGTGAGGCGCGTCCTAGCGAGACCTGATAGAATGGGGTTCATTGCGTGCATACTGGTTGCACGCATACTGGTTCTTATCAGTGTGACGTCGTCTGTTAGGGGTCTATAAAAACATCAGCATTGAAATGTAATCAAATAGACAAAAAGGACAGGCATTGTAATTTGTATTTAAGTAAAAAATACTTTGTTATTGTCCACCACTGATGAACAATAAGTTTGGTACCCATACATGATTGGCCAGAACTACTTTTTTGTAAACATTATTAACATATTTTTGAAACGGCCATTTTATATGAGATATTCCCACTAGAGTGAACACCATGCATTAGTATCCTGACAATAGGATTTAATGTGATGGTATAGTGTAATGTGATGGTATAGTGGACACAATGCATTATAGGATTAATAGGAATGCCTCCAATAACTGGGTCTCGTTCTCTATATATTTTCCTTGCGCTCATCTGAGAATTTAGCGTTATTTTATTTATTTTATTACTAGTGTATCAGTTGTTTCCAGGTGCATGCTCATTATAAAAAGCAACAAAGGGCATTGCTGAATTGATTGAGATATTTATTGGGGGAAAAATATGGCATACAATGTATAATAATGCATAATTACTGTTTCTCCAAATGCTCCACAGAAATAGAGATGGAAAAAAAATATTTTCTGTTTTAGTTTGCGTATGGATGAGAGGTGGACAGTCTAAAGTTGGTTGACTCTAAATGTTGACATTTCATTTAGGCTTAGGCCTGATAGGGCCATCGTAAGGGCCATTCACACCAAGCACTATAATAACTATAACGATTGTATATCGTACACCATTGTCTTTGTTATAGTTGCGGTGTAGACGCTCCCATCCACAAGTTTGAAAGAGTTGTAACGATTTTTAACAACTGCATATATTTATATATATATAGTTATAGTGCTTAGTGTGAACGGCCCTTTACTGTTGATTCCCATTCCAATTGTTTTCATTGCAGTCGCTAAACTAAACACAATCTTATTCTGAAAACCATTATTATTATATCATTATTGTAGCATTCCTGTGTCTGCAACAATACTAACAAACGTGTCAAATCATGCTGGGATGACATGAGTCATCAGGTTTTGTACAAACCTGTGGAGTTCACGCCAGCTTGAGTGCAACTCGCACAGCAAAAGGGGACATGTATACCAAATACTAAGTATTCAGAAATAGTTCAAAGATTCAACCTTTTCACTCAAATTGCTAAGCTTATCATTTGTAAAGAAAGGGGAAAAAATACATTTGAAACAAAGGCAGACTCCAGAGTGGGAGGTGTTGGTCAAGGCAAGAAAGTTTCCATAAATCTTAAGAGTGAAACATTCCATAACATTATAGAAAGTGACCACACAGTACATGCTATTGACTTACTTTACTGCTTTATGGCTTAATTATTGCTAAATGCATTTCAACACTGTGCTTGATCAGGTGCATTACACAGACGCAAGTGATTGCCTACATGTATAAACTTAAATACAACCCAAGCGTTTGTTTATTGGTGTGTGCCAATACAAAAAAGTGGAAATGTGAGTACTTTGTCCTCCATTGATTTGAAATTTTGGATGTGCTACCTTTTTGGGATTTTTTAAATTCCTACTTTTGATATGAACTACAACCCTGTCACCATAATGCCAGATAATGAAAATCCTGGTTTAAAATACAAATTACAATTTGTATTTTTATAATTAGTGGAGCTCTTGGAAATAGAAAGAGGATAAATGAGCATGACAAATAATAATGGTGAAACCATCATGGCCTGAAAAGTACATTATCTTGTACTAATACAATGTTTGGCCTAAAATGAATTTCACTGACAATTACTTCTGTTTCAGATCTTGGAGAAGAAACTGCTCATTTCTCTCAAGACCTTTGTAGAATATTTCTTTGGCTTTTGTCCCACCGGACTCCAGGAGCTCATAGATTCCCCTCATCTTCTCCATAGAGGTGGTCTTAGACCTCACATTACTGTGGCCCTCATGGGTGATGACACCCTCAGCAAGGAGCCGATCCAGGATGGAGTCGACCATCTTCACTCTCACAATCAGGTCAACCCGGTGTTGGTCAACAAAGTGACTTGTTGAAGCTAAGGG
This sequence comes from Gymnoscopelus braueri, assembly GCF_963280865.1. Classification (NCBI taxonomy): domain Eukaryota; kingdom Metazoa; phylum Chordata; class Actinopteri; order Myctophiformes; family Myctophidae; genus Gymnoscopelus; species Gymnoscopelus braueri. The sequence goes on from NC_137613.1 coordinate 8,835,820, forward strand.
GAATGACAGTTGAGTTTCGGGTGAGACTACGGGCGAAACTTACAGGTTTTTGAACATTTTAAAATGGGACATTTTGCATACCTCAGTTATTGTAATATTAGCAACTGTTTGTATGGGACTATCTTTGTTTTTTTAATGGCTATATAGCCTACAAGTTGTTGGCTCCTACACATTTCGTAAGTAATGGAATAGCCAACAAGACAAAAGATATATATGTCAGTTGGATCTTAAAGACCAGCTGAAATTAAACATGTGATATTTTAGATAAAGCTTAGATATGGCTGTTATGTGTGTGCATTGTCACAATGGAGATATAATTAACAATAGATACAAAAATGATATTGATATGATAACTCATTCAGTGCCATCTACGTGTACACATCCATTTATTTCCAACGCCCAGAGTACCAAAGACGTGTAACACGTCCAAACCGTGTTTTCAGTGTTTTTCCACTAGATGGCGCTATTCACTGACACATGAGTGACCATTTCATGCTCAGACACACAGATCCAGGAGATCACATGATCCCAAGATTTCCTCCTCCATTCACTTCCTGGATAGTTGGCCTACAGTACAGTACTATCATACACAACTACAACCCATAAATATGATAGTTAGCCTACAGTACTCACAAACAAGCAGAGTGTGTTGCTCTTATAAGGTGGATGCTGGCTAAAGCACATCATGGCACTGGCAGCAAGCTACCCTACTCTGGGGAGATCCTCTCCACTGGAGATGATGTATTAGACCTATTACAAATCTGGACATACATGTAAGAAGTAGATGACTTTTATGAAAGGGTGAAGTATGAACATGATTACATGCCATAATGATCTGAGAATGCATCTGTTATAGGACTGGATCCGAATCCGGATCTTATAGTATATAAATAGTAAAATGAACAGAAAGTTGACATTTTTATAAAATAAAATAAAAACAGTACTGGGTTTGGTTATGTTCTATATTGTCTGAATCAGCATTGTTTGTGTTCGTTTGTGGGCTAAAAGAGTGACTTTGAGAGCTGTTTCACCGTACAATGTAAGTCAATGAGGAGCATATTTTGAATGATCAATTTCTAATCAATGGAGAAATTATTTTTCATTTCTTGTCCACCTTTGGAGTTACATCATGGCATGGTGACTACACAACCCAAACCTCTACCAAAGTGGTCTTGCCCTTTAATGTTGGATAGGAACAGTCCTCTTTTGTGCTCACCAGTCACCACATCACCTTCTTCACATGCTAAATTGTCCTTCTACAAGTGTCAGCCAGCCATCCCATCAGATAAGGGCTGTATCTCTTTCTGCCAAGTGTGCTGCCAGACGCATGCCTTTATTTATGTTTCGTCACACAATGGTGTCTCGCACCGAACATAGAAGATCTACAAGCCCACCCCTGAGTATTGCATAAACGGGGTGGTGCATTAATTTCCAACTTCCATCGTTCTCAACGTTTTGCTACTTTTGCCTTTTTTTTTTTAATACTGAAAAGTATCAGTTTTTAACATAATTATGAGGTTTCCAACCGACAGAGACGATAACCAAAGCTGTAGATGTAAATCTTGGTGAGTTTATCGTCATTCAATACAATCAGACAGGACTTTTCTGTCTCCACTTCGCGTCGGGATCTAATCATCCTGTCGGGGTTTATTTCTCAACAATGACCGGCTCGCCATCAATTATCCCTTTCATTTTAGTTGCGCTTATTGCGCTCCAGCTGCCCAACATAGACAGCAGTCAGGTACGTGTGTATGTATGTGTGTTGTCGTCGGTGTGGTGCTGAAGTGAATGGAGCAGAGGAAATAGGCAGCAAAAGACATCACTATGGTTCAGGCTTGCGTGCATTTTGTGGTTGTAAATACAGTCAGCATTTTCATACACGCACGCCAGTGGCGCCTAGCCCATGGAGCCAAGGGCAGCACGGGCGCCCCCACGTAGTGGAGGCCAGTTGCTCGGCTCTCCCAGATTTGTTATAATCATTATAGCTTAGATATATGGCTGTGATGTGTATGCAGAAGCAGCTGCGGTGGTGTGATTGCATCACGGCACACTGCATGAAAAACGTCGCCCTATGGTGCGAAGTCTGCGAACATTCAGCACAAACGTACACATTTCATGAGGCTTATTTTGGGGCCTGAATTCGGGCTTAAAGGAGACATCCGGACATTTTAAGTGTTATCTTTGATGTGTCGCTAATCACTCACCATCATTGAAAGGGACGTTGAGTTATTTCAGAGAGTCCCGAACGAGCTAACGCTGGTTGCTTGTTTCTCTCCCAGAACCTGGCAACTCGGTGTTGCCAGGGAGAGAAACAAGCAACCAGCGTTAGCTCGTTCTGCATTAGCGTTAGCTCGTCGGGGACTTTCAGTGCCTGTTAGGGTATCATGAGACTCCACAATGAGCAGTAGTAGAGAAAATACTAACTTTGCATCGGTTATAATAGACGATTTTCACTCTTACACGGGCTCCCATTATGCCAACGGAGGGGGTCGACAGACTGCACGTCACGGGACTCTCTGAAATAACTCAACGTCCCTTTCAATGATGGTGAGTGATTAGCGACACATCAAAGATAACACTTAAAATGGGCGGATCTCTCCTTTAAGATTTCAGTGTATGGCCTTGGGTTTGCTCCCTGGTGCCTCAGTGGCCTTTCAAGTTTGTTTTGCGGACAAATAGCCACTACACACTTATTGTGTAGTGGCTATTCAAAATTACGCATGATCTCTTGAGTCAAGTGATAAAATTGCTTCTGGACAATTAACTGATATATAGTGGGATAAGTGAAGTGCCCATAGTAGTTTACCTGCTGGTCTGCTACCCGGAGTCTCTCCACCATCACTGGTATCTGCTAGGGAGAGAGAAAGAGAGAGAGAGGGGGGAGGGGGGGGGGGGCATAGGTTAATGTTACAGTAGCAGAGACAAACAACTCTAGAAACCTACACTGTCACAGCTTGCTTCTAAACTAGGATTGTATGACAATGCCTCCTCTTTCACATCCTTTGGCAATTATAATGTTTATTGCAGAGTGGTGAATGTGACCAATAAGTTATTATAAAGTCTTAAAGCTGAAATCCATAACTTTCTTTTAGTGATAAAACATCAATTTAACCATTCTGCATGGTAGAGTATGTTGATGCAATATGGTGGTGGGAGGTGGTCCATCTGCTCTTCAATAGAGAGTATGCACATGCATCACTTTTCCACCGGGACACTCCCCCTCATCTAGACTGAGTGCCAAAACATTGAGCAGCATGGAGTGTTGGAGTTTGGAAGCGCTCGTTGGAAATCACTCAATGGTCCTGCGTACCATCTGCTTCTAAATTGCACATAATGCAGGAGGCAGCAGGACGTTGCGTTATTGAAAACGAGCACTTCCAAACTCTGAAAAATAATCACCTGCACGGAATTTATTGAGAGAAAGTTGCTCATAACATGTCTACGGTGGATTTTTATGAAACAAAAACTTTGCAGATAGAAAGAGGATAATTCAAGCTTTCCGTACACCTGCCATGTTGGTGAATTTAGCGTCGTTTAATACAATCAGGAGACTTTTCTGTTTGGATGTATGGGGCTGTCCAGGCTAGAAAGTAGTTTTTTGCCACTCATAGGCGTTCCCGGATAACTTCCGGGTACGATGATGTCACACGCATAGCCTCTATTGAGACACTTCTTTTTAGATCCTGTGGTGGGGGAGGACCACTTTTGGACATAATGAGGGTTCCAACCGACAGACGATCGATAACTAGAGGTTACGTATGTAACCCCAGTTTCTTTACTCACGGAGTAATATACTCACTATGGGATAACAGCGCCCCCTGGCGATGCCACAGAGCAACACACATTGACTCCTGCGACAATTCTGATTGGTTAGGGTTATGTTACGCGATCCGGCAGTCCGGAAGAGGTATATAACCCCTCGTGTAACTATACCACGCCCTCTTAACAACTTCCCTCTGCATGCCAAATGCGCACAGAAGGGGTGTTAGGTGAGTATATTACTCTGTGAGTAAAGAAACTGGGGTTACATACGTAACCTCTAGTTATCTTGACCTCACTCCTTAATATACTCACTATGGGACTCATAAACCTCCCTGGGTCGACAAGTCACACAACCCTTACAGACCCGCGCGCCCTCAGCCCCATGCCTAGCCCCCCGGCGTGACCCCGGCCTCACGGGCGCCCCAGCCCTCCGGGCATGGGTGCGGGATAAGTACCAGAAGGAAAGACCCTGACAGACCACAAGGTCTGCCTCATTCAACTAATGGACAGACACAAGTCTATCCCATACCAAAATGAGGGAAGCAGGGCCTCCTCCCCTGGGACCCAACCTTAAGCCGGTCCCAGGGGGACCTAAGAGGACGGAAAACCAGGAGAGAAAGCACGACCCCTAGGCCTGCTCACCCCTAAAATGGGAGACTTTGCATACCTCAGTTATTGTAATATTAGCAACTGTTTGTATGGGACTATCTTTGTTTTTTTTTAAACGTTTGCGTGCTAAAAGAGTGACTTTGAGAGCTGTTTCACCGTACAATGTAAGTGAATGAGGAGCATATTTTGAATTATCAGTTTCTAATCAATTTTTTTTTTCCACCTTTGGAGTTACATCATGGCATGGTGACTACACAACCCAAACCTCTACCAAAGTGGTCTTGCCCTTTAATGTTGGATAGGAACAGTCCTCTTTTGTGCTCACCAGTCACCACATCACCTTCTTCACATGCTAAATTGTCCTTCTACAAGTGTCAGCCAGCCATCCCATCAGATAAGGGCTGTATCTCTTTCTGCCAAGTGTGCCAGACGCATGCCTTTATTTATGTTTCGTCACACAATGGTGTCTCGCACCGAACATAGAAGATCTACAAGCCCACCCCTGAGTATTGCTTAAACGGGGTGGGGCATTAATTTCCAACTTCCATCGTTCTCAACGTTTTGCTACTTTTGCCTTTTTTTTTTTAATACTGAAAAGTATCAGTTTTGAACATAATTATGAGGTTTCCAACCGACAGAGACGATAACCAAAGCTGTAGATGTAAATCTTGGTGAGTTTATCGTCATTCAATACAATCAGACAGGACTTTTCTGTCTCCACTTCGCGTCGGGATCTAATCATCCTGTCGGGGTTTATTTCTCAACAATGACCGGCTCGCCATCAATTATCCCTTTCATTTTAGTTGCGCTTATTGCGCTCCAGCTGCCCAACATAGACAGCAGTCAGGTATGTGTGTATGTATGTGTGTTGTCCTCGGTGTGGTGCTGAAGTGAATGGAGCAGAGGAAATAGGCAGCAAAAGACATCACTATGGTTCAGGCTTGCGTGCATTTTGTGGTTGTAAATACAGTCAGCATTTTCATACACGCACGCCAGTGGCGCTTAGTCCATGGAGCCAAGGGCAGCACGGGCTCCCCCATGTAGTGGAGGCCAGTTGCTCGGCTCTCCCAGATTTGTGATAATCATTATAGCTTAGATATGGCTGTTATGTGTATGCAGAAGCAGCTGCGGTGGTGTGATTGCATCACGGCACACTGCATGAAAAACGTCGCCCTATGGTGCGAAGACTGCGAACATTCAGCACAAACACACACATTTCATGAGGCTTATTTTGGGGCCTGAATTCGGGCTTAAGATTTCAGTGTATGGCCTTAGGTTTGCTCCCTGGTGCCTCAGTGGCCTTTTCAGTTTGTTTTGCGGACAAATAGCCACTACACACTTATTGTGTAGTGGCTAGTCAAAATTACGCATGATCTCTTCAGTGAAGTGATAAAATTGCTTCTGGACAATTAACTGACAGTGCTTTAACCTCTGCCCATAGTGGGATAAGTGAAGTGCCCATAGTAGTTTACCTGCTGGTCTGCTACCCGGAGTCTCTCCACCATCACTGGTATCTGCTAGGGAGAGAGAAAGAGAGAGAGAGAGGGGGGGGGGGCATAGGCTAATGTTACAGTAGCAGAGACAAACAACTCTAGAAACCAACACTGTCACAGCTTGCTTCTAAACTAGGATTGTATGACAATGCCTCCTCGTTCACATCATGTGGCAATTATAATGTTTATTGCAGAGTTGTGAATGTGACCAATAAGTTATTATAAAGTCTTAAAGCTGAAATCCATAACTTTATTTTAGCGATAAAACATTAATTTAACCATTCTGTATGGTAGAGTATGTTGATGCAATATGGTGGTGGGAGGTGGTCCATCTGCTCTTCAATATAGAGTATGCACATGCATCACTTTTCCACCGGGACACTCCCCCTCATCTAGACAGAGTGGCAAAACATTGAGCAGCATAGAGTGTTGGAGTCTGGAAGCGCTCGTTGGAAATCATTCAACGGTCCTGCGTACCATCTGCTTCTAAATTGCACATAATGCAGGAGGCAGGAGGCCACGCCCACTGTGTACCTGGCCACGCCCACTGTGGACCTGACCACTCCCACTGTGGGCCTGGCCATGCCCACTGTGGGCGTGGCCAGGTAGGGGAGTAGGGGAGGTGGGGAGCCCCATCAGCCAGACTAGAGCCCCATATCAATGAGTTTCCTGTTTACCAGTGTTGCCATTTCTGCTTATAATAAGCAATTTGGGGCTTTTGTAGTTACTTAATGGGCTTGCTTTCTAAAGTTTTTTAATTTTTTCATGTCAAGGACCCCAGATTAATGTATTTGTCGCAGACCCTCATCTGAAAATATGTGGTGCCAGGGACCCCCATACAAGATTTGTGTTGTTAAAATGTTTTTAAAATATTCAAAATATTTACCTTTTTTCCCCAATATTTTTTGCAAAAGAAACATTCCATAATTTTCTTTTAGTGAATAAAACATTAATTTAAATTTAGCCATTCTGCATGGTAGAGTATGTTGATTATAGCCTAACTAACACAACTGGTGGTAGTAGGTGGTCAATCTGCTCTTCTATTGAACCACTTCTATTTAGATCCTGTGATGGGGGAGGACACCTACTGGTTGACAAGATCTGTTGAATAAAACTCAAATGGAAACAAGTCGCCTTCCCAGGCGTGCGCTAGCTACCTCAAGGCCTTTTCTCACGGGAAGCTACAGATGCATCTAGTAATTCATTTTCAATAAATGGATAAAAAAAGTCTGTCTGTCTGTCTGTCTGTCTGTCTGTCTGTCTGTCTGTCTGTCTGTCTGTCTGTCTGTCTGTCTTAAAATAAGAGAGGGGCTACAATATTAATTGAAAAGTGAATGATTTTCCTCTTGCAACACTAGTGTCAATCAATTTGAATCACTTACATTTATTTGAATCGAGAAGAAACTTGAATTCCTTATGCGATTGTACACTGTTGGATAGGCCTAATGATCAGGGGCAGCAGTGGGCAATTGTGGTTCTGGCTGTGTGCGGTGTGTGTGAATGCGTGTGTGTAATAAATGAATAAATAACATTAAGTTACACACATATAACTCCACATTTGGTGGTGTTTCACAGCATTCAGTTTAACTCCATGTTACTCGGTTTAGCTAAGTGTGTGTGTGTGTGTGTGTGTGTGTGTGTGTGTGTGTGTGTGTGTGTGTGTGTGTGTGTGTGTGTGCGTGTGTGCGTGTTTGTGTGCATGTGTACCAGACAGCATGCAGTGCATTTTGTTCCATAGGGTCATGTGTTGCATGATCTAACCATTGTCTCTGCTTTGTATTATGTTTTGTTAAATAGTAATGGATCTTTCATGTGTGGACATGTGCCCATGTTTAACTTCTCTTGGTCTACCTTCACTTCTCTTGGGTGCTGACACTGCATGTGAATATTTCTGCACCAGCTCGGTCATGTCCATCTTCTTCAGACCCATCATGGTGTACTTCATACTTTCAGCACCATAGGTCTTCTGTATCTTCTTACCGGTGTCCAACCTGTCAAGATGTTCAACCACTGCATAGGGGATCCGTATAGGGAGCCCTTCATCAAAGAAATACTTGAGCTCTTTGAATTCTGTATCGTTCAACTCCCTCAGAAGATCTTTGATGGGGACTTGTTGTGTAGTTGCCATGGTTGATCCCTGGTACAAACAGAGGAATAATGAATATTCCATGAGAACACAGAAAGAGGACAACCGTGTTTGTTTGTGTTAACATTATGTTACAGTTTAGTTTACCTTTGAGTAGGTCGAAAAACATAACCATGTTGTTAGTTTAAGATAAAATTTTAAAAATGTTTCTTCCTCTGTTCATACACACATGCAGGACTACTTTGTGGTTCTGCTTTTTATGGTATTTGTGGTGTCATGGTGTGTCGTGGCTGACATCATTGGGCCAAACCAATTGGAGCGGTTTATTTTCTCTAAGAATGTTTATTTTCGTTGATGCATTCTAACATGTGGATTATTTATCATTTAGGGGCTGTTTCCATAGAAAGCATTGTTTGAGCTGCCACCCTTTCCGCCATGCCTTTCTATGGTAAAGACCTACTAGGTGTCACCACTGCTATTACCACCACTGTTACCACCTCCTATTTCAGTGTTCTGGGCGACTACATTTTTATTTTATTTATTTTTTGGTGGGGAACCCTGGTCCCTTCAAGTAGAAAATAGAAACATAACATTTGGAGAGTAGTGCCACTTATCAATCTCACTCTTTTTAACCGAATAATCAAAATCGAGGAAGAGGCGTGTCTGAGACAGATATAGGTTAAGATAGGCTATATTAAGTTGTGTGGCGGCCGCTGCCCCTGGACCAGTTGCTGATCGAATGAAGCAGTGAGATGAACAGTACTATTAGACAGAACTTTAATTCAGCCTTGCTTACATTTCCTGGTTTAAAATTAAGAACAGCAATCAACAATATGGAAACAACAGTTTTGCAGGAGAGAGAGAGAGAGAGGGAGAGAGGGAGAGAGAGAGAGAGAGAGAGAGAGAGAGAGAGAGAGAGAGAGAGAGAGAGAGAGAGAGAGAGATGCGTGGCATGAGAAGAGAAACAGACATTAGCGGTTTTTTTTTTCTTTTTACTTTTTTCCTGTGTTGTTCTGTGTAATGTAAGGTTATTTAACTATGTACAGTACACAGTTTGAGAGGGTGGGGGGGGGGGGGGGGTTAGGTTAGGACTTTTACATGGGCCAGTTTTGAACTGCAGCCTCCTGAAGGTACTCCTTTAGGGCAGCTTTGAAAGAGAGTAGGGTTGCCGTAGTGGTGCCGTTCCCATTGAATGGACAGGGGTGAGGGGCTGCTAATGTTGTTATGACAGTCAAGTTGAGACTTGCAAATGTGGGCAATTTGAAAACAAAGGTGACTTGCTGTGGTTGGCTACAATAGAACATTTTCTGTTGTTCAGCACTGCATAGGGGATCAAGTCTCAACTTGACTGTAATAGCCTACTGTAATTGTGAGGAGCAGAGAGAGAGAGCGAGAGAGGAGTGTGGAGCAGAGAGAGAGAGAGAGCGAGAGAGGAGTGTGGAGCAGAGAGAGAGAGAGAGAGAGACTCGAGATGAGTATGGAGCAGAGAGAGAGCGAGCGAGAGAGAGAGGAGTGTGGAGCAGAGAGAGAGAGAGCGAGAGAGGAGTGTGGAGCAGAGAGAGAGCGAGCGAGAGAGAGAGAGAGGAGTGTGTAGCAGAGAGAGAGAGAGCGAGAGAGGAGTGTGGAGCAGAGAGAGAGCGAGCGAGAGAGAGAGGAGTGTGGAGCAGAGAGAGAGAGAGCGAGAGAGGAGTGTGGAGCAGAGAGAGAGCGAGCGAGAGAGAGAGGAGTGTGGAGCAGAGAGAGAGAGAGAGAGAGCGAGAGAGGAGTGTGGAGCAGAGAGAGAGAGAGAGAGTGAGAGATGAGTATGGAGCAGAGAGAGAGAGGAGTGTGGAGCAGAGAGAGAGAGAGCGAGAGATGAGTATGGAGTAGAGAGAGAGCGAGCGAGAGAGAAAGGAGTGTGGAGCAGAGAGAGAGAGAGCGAGAGAGGAGTGTGGAGCAGAGAGAGAGAGAGCGAGAGATGAGTATGGAGCAGAGAGAGAGCGAGCGAGAGAGAAAGGAGTGTGGAGCAGAGAGAGAGAGAGAGAGCGAGAGAGGAGTGTGGAGCAGAGAGAGAGAGAGCGAGAGATGAGTATGGAGCAGAGAGAGAGCGAGCGAGAGAGAGAGGAGTGTGGAGCAGAGAGAGAGCGAGCGAGAGAGAGGAGTGTGGAGAGAGAGAGAGCGAGCGTGAGCGAGAGTGTTTAATTCCGGACTTTTAATTGTAACAGGGCATTTTTACATTGCAGTATTGATACTTTTACTTAAGTAAAACATTTGAGTACTTTTTCCACCACTGAAGGCTGGTAGAGTGTGTTACTGTTGTTTTATGATCGTTTGATAGTGTTGCTATGGTCGTGCTTCGCACGCGCATGTGGCCCGCACCGCATCATGCACTGCGTGGTGGGGGGCGCTAATACTGTTGTTCCTGTTAACATGTTGTCACATGAAGGGGCAGACGCTAAAGCATAAATAGTTAAACATTATTGGGCCCAACAGGCTTGGGATCCGGCTCTGATCAGAGCAGTGACGATATGATGTGCTTGAAAGATGTTCTTTTGGCAACCAGCTACACACCTCAGTGAAGCACTTTTTACCCTGTGCCCAACAGGCATGCCTGGATCTATCATTATATAAGAGTTAATAAGGTTTCAAGAACATATTATGAATCTTGACTAGACTTTGAGGAATTTTAAGAAGAAATGTTCTACAATAGTTCGAAGACGCAGCTACTTTGTTCGCACACGTTTCTTTTCTCTTTTTTTTACACTGACATAGTGGCATAGTTCAGACATGTCATCAAACCAAGTGATAGAAATATTTTCTTGTCTGGTTGTTAATGATTTTATTGTATAGGACATATGCATATTGTATTGTGTTTAACCGTCATGGACATACATAAAGGCCTCAGACTACATGCAAACCCCAGTATGTAGCCGTCAACTTTTATCTAGTAGAATACTGTCTGGCCATGGATTCGGCTGGCACCTGGAGTTTTGGCTAACCAACCCTGAGAACTGTGCTGTTATCCATGTCCTCACTGTATTGTTGGGATTCCTGGAGCCTGCTATCAAGATTGACTTTTGCCACGACCCATAGGAGATATGGGTCAGAAGACACTTTTGCCTCGGCCTCGGTGGGGGCCTGAAGTCACCAGACGTCAACATGCTCCTTGTGATAACAGTTCAACTAAACAACCCCTTTAATATACTGAAAGCTGCCTTACTGCAGCCAGTAGCGACATTTCATTTCAGACTAAAGATCGTTTTTGATCCCTGTTTGTAACTGCCTCCCGTCTATACTGTTTTGTGCAAACTAAATCATTGTCAATTCAAAGTTAATTATAATATAACCCTTCTTTTAACCAGTCTTGTCGTGTCTTCTTTTGAAACATACCTTTTTATAACGATCACCTTTTATAAATTATACTTAGTCAAGGTCCAGGGTTCCGACTTGGTTCATTATTGTAGATTTTGCATAAAATCCTAAGTTATCACTCTTTCATTTCATTAAGAAGATGAATATCTTCAGGCCAAGCAGGTAAAATGTTTGAGGTATATGAGGTATATGGTCAGGGCAAGAAGCCTTTATGAGGAACATGTTCTGTGTGGGTGTATTGTTCTCTGTTGAGTGTACTAATGATTTCCATTCCCAATCTCCAGTGTGTAGGTTTAGGGAAGGATGGGATATTTCACTTATCTTCAACTCTTATGCATTCTTTCCTGACTGAGTATATTAGCTCAGGAACAGTAACAGTAGATTTGTCTTTCATTGGTTTAGTGCTGACCTCTACTGGTGGCATGGGGGAATTAAATGCATTACAACTAATAACATCACACTAACTATAGACTATAGAAGAGGAACTTAAATGAAAACTGTGTCATATTAACATTTCCTTCCACATATTTAAAAGGAAAAAGTTGTAAAACTCTATGCAACACCGTACTGCAAACAACAATGGTTTATTTTATTGGTGTTTTTGGTAACAAGACCTTCAAATTATAAGATTGTGTGCAGTGACCAGGCCTGGAATTTCATCATCATTTCATGGGCAAAACCCACTTGGGCAAGGACATTTTTTTAGGGAACAAAGCAGTGGTGTGTTCTAGGTTTTTTTGGAGGGCATACTATAATTATTCCCTACCACACGCATGGCACGTGCACACGTATGTACGTGCGCATGTGGTCGCCGAATGTTATTTCCCTGTCTATTTAAACCCTGTGTTTGCACTGTGTTTTTGCTTGTTCATTGTCTAATGTTACGTGTAGTATGTCCTGTGCCTTCAGTTTGTATTCCTCCCCTTTGAGTTAATAAACCCCTGTGAATTGACCTGTTCAGCCTCTGTCATCTCCTGTCACACACTTTTTTTGCTGCTGACATGGCTGATTCTTTTCAGAACCATTCAAATTTATCAGCATTTCAGCACCAACCTTAGATTTACGCAGGGGTCGGGAGCCATTATGTTTTTCAAAAATTATAGATTTTCACTCAAATGTACAGTAATTATTCAACATGTGGCATTTCCAAAACATTATGTATTATATGTCTCCCCTTCCATGCTTTCATCTGGGACATTATGTCTCATGCCTGAATTGATATTGTGTGTGTTTGTGTGTGTGTGTGTGTGTGTGTGTGTGTGTGTGTGTGTGTGTGTGTGTGTGTGTGTGTGTGTGTGTGTGTGTGTGTGTGTGTGTGTGTGTGTGTGTGTGGTATATTCTATGAAAAATATTAAATTGATTTAGTGTTCATCAGAGGTTTTTGAGTATTCTGGTGTGGTGACTACTATTCATGCAAGGTGTACAGTGCCAGCTGTACACCTTGCATGAATAGTAAAGAAAATACACTTTCCAAATGAAATGGTCGTTGAAATTAATTGAGGCATAAAATAGACACTGTGAGCGTTTGGTGGTTGTATCTACAAAATATAATTACACACCCCATGGAGACACAAAGAGTCTAGTTTGTGTCTCGGATACATTAGCATCTTTCCGCCGGTAATCAAATTATTGGCTTAGGAATGCGACAAAAAATAAAAAGAATCCATGAATTCAAGGCTTCATGGGGTGTGCAATTGATAGAAAATAAGTAATTTTTTGGGTGAACTACTCCTTTAATATATACTGTCCTGTCCAAATAAAATAAAGTAAAGTAAAGCAAGCTCCATGGCCTCTATAATGGGGACAGTGGACTGCATTAGATATGTCCAAATGTTGAGATGACTGATGCCTAGGGCTGGGTGTTTTGACCACTTAAAGAGATAGTTCACCCCAAAAATGACGATTAATCACCCTATGGAGACTTGAATTCATGGATATATTTTTTTTGTCTCATTCCTAAGCCAATGATTTGATGACCAGCGGACCGGTAGGCAGTGGTTCCAATAGGAGACACAAAGGAGACTCTTTGTGTCTCCTACCGGAACCACTGCCGGTTATCAAATTATTGTTATTGGCTAAGGAATGCTACAAAAACTAAAAATATATCCATGAATTCAAGTCTCCATGGGATGACAAATCAATAGAATATATCTGTGTGTGTGTGTGTGTGTGTGTGTGTGTGTGTGTGTGTGTGTGTGTGTGTGTGTGTGTGTGTGTGTGTGTGTGTGTGTGTGTGTGTGTGTGTGTGTGTGTGTGTGTGTGTGTGTGTGTGTGAGAGTTTACTGCATGTTGTGCATGTTGATGGTTGATGGTAGACAGGAAACTGGCCCCATGCGGGGGTGTAGAGGATGGCACGAGATGAGAGGATGTGGTCACAGAGTAGGCTGCTGATCATCTATACCAGTACCAAGAAATGACTGATGCCCAACGTTCAACTTAACCACAACCACAACCCTATATGCCTTGTGAAGAAAACCTGCCTCTCTGCAACCTCCATCTCTGCAAGTCTCGTGCAAGTGGAATTTGTTTGAATTATTATACGTTGTGTTTCGTTTTGGAACATATAGGCATGTTGCTCTGTGCAGTTTCCAATAACAAAATGGACATGATAATATTAGCAAATGAATACATAATTTGAACCAATAATATGTATTTTTTTTTATCCCAGCCCCACTCCCCCCAATACTGGTATCTACAGTATATAAAGTGCAGTAATAGCAACGACCAAAGCATAATTATAAAGTACCTTAAGAAAATCGAATGGTAAGGAAATAAAGATACATTGATACGAAAATTTAAATATGGTACATATATATATGATACTACTGTATCACTAAAGACACCTCTTCAGCTCACAAATGTAAACTGTTGTAATTTATATGGAAGGTAATGCAGTGGTGTCTGGTGTTTATGTAAGGTACTGTGGCAGCTACTGATAAGTGCTGAATGTCTAATATGCCAAGCATACGTACATTGTAAATATGCTGATCTATTTTTATTATCCTATTGGTAGCCTATACAACTACTGACTTATTTTTCTCTTACTTTTCTATCTCTTTTTTCATTACTTTATTTTATTATTTTTACATTGTCTGAAGGAGGCCGATCACAAATACGTTTTACTCTTTGTGCACAAGATACAAAAAAGTTAAACCTTGAACCAGGGACCTGCTGGCCACTGGGAAATTTGGGACAATTCCAGAAAGGCCTCTCCATTCCAGGCCGACCAGGCCGACCGTTTAAAAAAAAATGGCCGACATTAAGAACCGGCCGGCCGGCCGTTTAAAAAAAATCCGGGCCTCTCTATCTGAGATTCCCAGGCTGAATTAGGGGCCAGCACGTCCCTGTACACAGGTTACAGGTTAAACTGCATGCTACACAGGTTACATGTTAAACTGCATGCTACACAGGTTACATGTTAAACTGTATGCTACACAGGTTACATGTTAAACTGCATGCTACACAGGTTACATGTTAAACTGCATGTTACACAGGTTACATGTTAAACTGTATGCTACACAGGTTACATGTTAAACTGCCTGCTACACAGGTTACATATTAAACTGCATGCTACACAGGTTACAGGTTAACAACTTTGATCATGGAGAGGGCCACTATATTTCCACACTCACTCCAGACGGCCACATTGCATATACTGTCGGGCCTTCTATGTCACACAAAAGTAGCAAAAATAGCAGATCTACAAGCTCAAAACGTGTCGCAGTGCGACACGTTTTGAGCTTGTAGATCTGCTATTTTTGAATTGGAATTCTGAAATGCATGTAGTTATACTTATGTTAACTTTATGAACCTAAATACAAATACATTGGACATAAAAAAAGATAATTAGAATTGTAAGACTAGTCATTAAGCTACTAATAGACTAAAGTAATTAAAGCGGGTCATGAATTATAACAGCTGAAATCAATAATATATCAGTATTCCAATATTAACCTGCGGGCCACATTAAGTGAAGGTGAGGGCCGCATGTGGCCCCCGGGCCGCCAGTTGCCCATGTATGGAGTCACTCGTAACGTTGCCAAAGACATTAGTGCTGAATTGTCAGATATCATGGAAGCTGTGAAGAAGCTGTGAAGAACACCCTGCTCTACTTCACCATTTTGAGGTTGACACGGAACAGCGTTCTCACGCATGTTGAAGTACTATGTATCTAGTCAGGAGTTTTTACTTCTCCAAAACTGCACAGAGCTGGCTGACCATTTCAATGACGATGTCTGGGTTGTGAGCTGAACAGAATTTTAAAGTTGCACAATGCACACGCCATTCACGTTTCTGTATGACAGAATGGAAAGCATTCTAAAAAATCTTCATCTTCATCTCTCTATCAGCTAGGGGGTCCTTGACCTGAAAAACGTTGAAGACCCATCTACATAAAAGCGGAAATACGTCATCCAGGCGCACAAACCTACCCAACTATACCCCCAACCCTGTGAGACCGTGTTGGTGTTAAGGACAGTAGCAATTTAGGCAACATAAGTTAAACCAGTCTAGCAAAAGTGTACATACTTCATATAATTACAAATATGAACGATAATGATTCATAGATAAGCCCTAATAAAAAGCCCGTCAACAGAACCTACTGTAGCAAGTTCACACTTTTGAGTGTTACTTGCATAGTCTAAATGTAAACCACACTTAACACCCACATATGTCTGAGAAACGTTTACATTTCCTTTTTCTGCTGCGTGTTTTTAAAAGTGTTGCATAGCGAGTGCTGACAACTTAATTTCCTATTTTCGTGCCTTTTATACTTGGAGACTGCCTTGCTCAACTAAAACGTTTTCAGTGTTTTCAAACAAAGCGACCTAACCTACATTGTATTGAATGAGAGCAGGGTGGAGAGCAACTGTGGTTCAGCCATACCGATATTTAAATAAGAGAAGGGCAATTGCTCCTGTGAAAGCAAACAGGCAGGTGCTCAAGCTCTGGTTGGATCCTATGTGTGCACAGGTTACAGGTTAAACTGCATGCTACACAGGTTACAGGTTAAACTGCATGCTACACAGGTTACAGGTTAAACTGCATGCTACACAGGTTACAGGTTAAACTGCATGCTATAGGTTACAGGTTAAACTGCATGCTACACAGGTTACAGGTTAAACTGCATGCTACACAGGTTACAGGTTAAACTGCATGCTATAGGTTACAGGTTAAACTGCATGCTACACAGGTTACAGGTTAAACTGCATGCTACACAGGTTACAGGTTAAACTGCATGCTATAGGTTACAGGTTAAACTGCATGCTACACAGGCTACAGGTTAAACTGTATGCTACACAGGTTACAGGTTAAACTGCATGCTACACAGGTTACACTGCATGCTACACAGGTCACGTTAAAAAACAGGTTACAGGTTAAACTGTATGCTACACAGGTTACAGCTTAAACTGCATGCTACACAGGTTACATGTTAAACTGCAAAAGATCCGGACCTCCCTATCTGAGATTCCCAGGCTGAATTAGGGGCCCAGCACGTCCCTGCCTTGAACCTTGAACTGTCAGTTTGAGTCATTTTGTTGGGTGAGTTTTTGCGTCTGCAAAATGGCTAGCATTTTTAAATAATCCTCACCTCTAGTAAATCAACTCTGTTTAGTCGGTCTGCCTCAGTGCCGGCTTAATGGAAGGGCGTGGAAGGTGCTGCAGCACAGGACACCAACCTTGGGGGGGCACCAAATGGCGGGGAGAAAGTGAAAGAAGACGCAACTAAGCGTGCATGCACAGATTTCGGCCCCCGCGCGCTTTGCGCGCGGCCAATCCCCAGCCTTCCCAATTGTCAAGCTCACCCGCCGCCTATGCTCAAAACATATCTTTTTGACCATTTCTAACTTTCATTTCATAATGGAAGTGGATTGCGGCCAAAATAGATATGTCAGTAGACTGACTGGCCACGTGAAGTCCAATGATGACATGGAAGCTACGCCATTATTAGACCCCATCTTGTTTTACCTTATAAGTAACTTAATATGCCATAACCATTGTTTTCAATTTTTATGTTATGGTCATGTAGTGTCCAGTGCCACTTGTTGTATTTGGACACAGGTGTATGTGATTAACACACAAGCGTATGTGATTATATGCACACAGGTGTTACTTGATTATGGGAACCTGACAAAAGAGAGTAAAAGGCAGTCCTGTCTCCGAGTTTTTGTATAATGAATATTCTGGATATATAACACTACATTTGGCGACGAGGAAAATATCCTACTCGTTGCGGGCTTTTTTCACAAGAAAGTGAATTAGTCTGCAAGCAAGTTTAACCTTGCGAAAAGCAAGCAAGTTTAACCTTGTGAGGAACAATGGCTTTGAGTCTGCCTGCGGTTCCCCCCTTTGATGTTCTCACTGACCCAGGTAACGTTGGAGTTCGGTGGGAGAAATGGGTAAAAGGATTCAAGCTCTATATCACAGCGTCAGGAAGAGATGCAACGAGAAAGCATTATTGTTGCTTTTAGCTGCCTCGGTACAGTACAGGACATTGATGACACGGGAGACCACAGATTATGATTTAGCTGTGGACAAGCTGGATGCACATTTAACACCGCAGAGGAATGTTCCCTATGAAAGACACATGTTCAGGCAAGCGGAACAGTCACCAGGGGAAGCTGTGGACAGTTTTGTGTGCAGATTAAAGAAGTTGGCTGCTACTTGTGAATTCAGAGATAACGAGACGATTTCATACGGGATCAAGTGATTGACAAGTGCCAATCCAATGCGCTCCGGAGACGGCTGCTGCGGGAAAAGGACTTGACTCTAGCTAACTCATTGCAAGAGCAATGGAAGCAGCAGATCAACAAGCGTCCAGGATGGAAAAGTTAATTGTCCGTCAACACAGTGGATAGCAGGCCAAAGAATGGCACACAGAATAGAAAGGATAGAGGAGGACAAAAGTTTTCTTCATCCACAGACAGGTCTGGAAACAAGCACCGCACAGCAACATTCTTCAGGTGCGGGCAAGGGGGGACACACAGCCCGTGATAGCACCATTACACAAGGTAAACAATGTAACAAGTGTGGAAAAGAGGGGCATTTTGCTAAAGAGTGCAAAACAATTAATCAGGTCACAACACAGCGCCCAGAAATGACTGACAGGCAAGATGATCAAAGTGAAGAGGATGATCACGTTTTCACAATTACTGCCATAAAGACTGAGACAGGTGACAGTAATGGACAGGAGTGTGTAATGAGAGTTACTAGCCGCTCTGAGGATGGAGAATTATTGCCTATGTTAATTAATGGCCAGCCTGTTGTGTTTAATGATTCTGGGGCATCATGCAATGGTGCCAGCATGCAAGCTTACAGTGGCATACAATCTAGGTCAGACATACATGTCGATCTGAAACCATTCATTCTGCACAATGAGCACTATCTACTTTTGGTACTTTAAGTACATTTTGATACCAATACTTTAGTACTTTTACTCAAGTACATTTAGAATTCTGGACTTGTAACAGAGTACTCCTACATTGTAGTATTGATACTTTTACTTAAGTAAAACATTTGAGTACTTTTTCCACGATGGTACATACACTCATAACGGGGACTGCACTATTAGGAGATGACTGATGCCTATGGCTGGGTGTTTTCAATATAATTTTTTTGGACCACTTAAACCCTGTGTAATACGGGGCTTAAGTGGTTAATCACTATCAGAGTAATCGATGTAATCCATTATAAATATTCTATTACAACTTTTGCATGTCCATTCATTGCTATAAAATAAATACAAAATATAGACAGTATGTGTATTGTGTGTGTTTACTACACCCCATGAAACAATGTTCTAATCATTGTAACGGTAGATTGTGCATGATGGTGGTAGATGTGAAACTGTCAGTCTGGCGCTATACGGTTGTCTAGACGAAAACATCCTGTCCTCTCTCACGAGATGAGAGGATGTGGTCACGACTGCTGATCATCTATTCTAGTACCAAGAAATGACAGATGCCCAACGTTCAACTTAACCACAACCTTTTAGGACAGACAACATATCGACGCTATGCTACATTAACAAGCAGGGGGGCACGAGGTCTCGTTTGCTGCACGAGTTGGCACACAGACTGCTTATCTGGAGCGAAACATGATTGCTGTCTCTCAGAGCATCGCATGTGGCTGGGATCCAGAACAAAGGGGCACACCTGCTGTCCAGGGGACGGTGCCATTACGGTGAATGGTCACTACACCCGGACAAAAATTACACAAAATATTCCCAGACATCTCCCCCCAGTGGGATAAGTGTAAATCAGCAGATGCAACTCTACTGCACAGTTATGCCCTGTGTCCCAACCTACAGAATTTCTGGATAGAGATATTCAGACTATTTTCCAATATACTAGAGGTAGAGATAGATCCAGACCCAGTGTTAGTCATCCTGGGAGTATCAGAAGGGATGAAGAAATTACATCTCAACTGCGCCTTCTCTCATACGGCCTTATCGCTGCAAAAAAAATGTATACTCTTATTTTGGAAGAAGAAAGAGGCCCCCACAATCAAACTCTTGCTCAACGAGATGACAGAATCTTTACATTTAGAAAGAATCTGATTTATAATCAAAGACAAACTGAAAGATTTTGAAAAGATTTGGAAGCCTTTAGTCTCCTTTCTTAAATATTGAAAGGCTAATCCTTGTGGATGACCCGTGTCGCACGTAATTTGGGGCAGCACTTCTGGGGAGGGGGAAGGGAGGCGGGGGGGTCCCTTTGTTTTTTGCTTAAGTTTGAGTGTATTCTTTTCATGTTACCTGTCTATTTTGTGTATATGTCTGTTTGTTTTTGAAAAAAAAGGAAGCAATCCATGTATATGAACAGAAATGTATAATCCTACCCTGTGCTTCACAATAAAAAAGATTTGAAACACTACACCCGGACATAGCAGAACTGATCTGGGCTTGTTTTGGGCGACCTCAGATAGATCTGTTTGCCTCACAAAACTCACCAGTGATCCAGGACCCTGCTGTATGCATTTCCCCCACTGTCCCTCATAGCTCCCACACTCGCGAGAGTGAGGGAAGGGAGGCTGAGTGTGATATTGGTGGCCCCAGAGTGGGGTCACTGGCTCTCGGAGATCACACCTCTATTGTACGATCGCCCCTGGCTGCTGCCGACGGGTTGCCTCAGAATGTCGTCTCGACTATACAGGTTTGAGCTACGGTGTGAGAGGACTCACACTATTTAGTGCAAAAGCAAGTGCACTCAAATACACCCTTGACATACACATAAATGACATACAGTAATTCAAATAATGTAAAAAGAAATAAGTCTCGAGTAAGGATTTAAAAGCGTAGAATGGACTGGGCCGACCTAATAGTAAGGGGCAGGCTGTTCTAAAGCCTGGGGGCAGCAGGGGAAGAGAGAGAGAGAGGAGAGAGAGAGAGAGAGAGAGAGAGAGAGAGAGAGAGAGAGAGAGAGAGAGAGAGAGAGATGGGGGGGGTAATTGAAAAAAAAAATATTAAAAAAATATATTTTTTAATGTTCTTAATTTTATGAAATTGTACGAATCATTAAAAAAATTGTCTATGTGGGTCCCGACCCACTGTTTAGGTGAATCTAGATGATGCCCATGGTCAGGTCCTGGATACCTCCAGCTTTCACAAGTTTAACCAGAAACTGCTTTTCTTTCATATATATATATATATATATATATATATATATATATATATATATATATATATATATATATATATATATATATATATATATATATATATATATATATATATATATATATATATATATATATATATATATATATATATATGCTTGGAAGGTGTGCTGATGATTGAACTCAAAAAGTCTATCTGCCCTTATATTGTCCACTCCTCAGCTACTTACACCTGACTGAGTATGAACCATGTGTCCAGTCCACATGGTTCATTTGTACCGTGTAGATAGATGTTAGTTAAAATGTCAATTTGATATTGGAAAATATCTCACTCTCTCGAACACGCACGCACGCACGCACGCACGCACGCACGCACGCACGCACGCACGCACACACGCACACAGTTTAAAGTAGTCTACAAATAGCAGTGTATAATTATAATTGCAAATATCTTCCTTTCTGAATGTCACACCTTTTTAATATGCATGTGTTTGTAATTAATGATGTAATAAATATTTTAACTTAAAGAAATAAGTCAGATTTTGGATGCAATGGAATACATTGTGTTTAAATTACAAAAAGAAACTGTAATCAGTTACAGTTGCCAAGAAACTTTTTGATAATTAGATTATATTCACTAATCAAAATGTTGCTAGTTACAAAACATCTTTATATAATAAAAAAGCACCATCACTACAAAACGCAAACATGATATTTACATGTTCTAGGCCTTCACATTTTTGCATCTGGCAAAGGTCAGGGTAGCATGCATGTGAGGCGGGTACTGGTTAACTTACATAGCATTATATATTAATTAGTTTTTCCTTGACCACAGTGGTGGAAAAATGATATTTAGATCAGTGGATCTCAAACATTTTCATGTCAAGGAAATTCATGATTTATAGGCTATGAACCCCATTCTTAAATTATTTTGTGCCAGGGACCCCAATACAAGATTTGTGTTGTTAAAATGTTTCAAAAATATTCAAACATTTTCATGATTAAAGGTTTTGCATGAAAATTGGATAAGCAGTGCATGCATGGGACATGGCAAAATAGCCTATCTTCATACCAAACCGTTATAAATCTAGGAAAATATTCTTAAGGCTCAAAACCTTTTTTTATGAATATAAAATGTATCTAAATGCAATAAATATTCTAATATCAATTTTACTTCCAATGAACATGAAAAAAGAAAGGCACCAACAGGACCCTGCACATTGACCCACATATCTAAACTTGAAAATGGGTCAAATAAATCATTAGAACTAGAAGGGTTAAATCGTAAGGGCTAAACCCTCAATAAATCAGCGATTGGCCCGTGCGGCTAGCGTAGCCGTCTGGGCACCTAGGCTGGTAATCCAGCCTGACAGTGTGTCACGGGTTCGAGTCCCGATCCTGACGACCTTTGTTGCATCTCAACCCCCCATCTCTCTCCCCATTTCCTTTCAGCCTACTGTATAGACCATTTATCAGACAACGTCACACTGATAAGAACCAGTATGCGTGTGCAGGCCAGCACCCCACCGCTCATAAGATGCAATGTTAGTGGTAAAAATGCATCCCATCAAACTTTCAGATGCCGTTTTTCTCCCAGTGTGGAGGAACAATGCTTAGGATTTTTACTGTGATCTTGCTCTTGAAATATATAATCCTTGGTTTGTGTTGTGTGTAAACAATAATAGCAATTCAAAGCAGTTGTCAGGTAAACCACCTCAGTGAAGTTAGCACCCCATATGATGAAAATATGGATAAAAATTGTGTCATTCTTTAGTGCTAACCTCCATCTACAGTGGCTGTCATAAGAACGGAGGGCACGCTCTATGATCATGGCACCAGAACCTGCTTGGCTGGCGCAGCTGCAGCTGCAGCCCATCAAGCCTAATTTATGCTCCGTCCCAGGAAGGTGTCGGGCGCAGAGACCGCGCCGAGAATAGCAGACCTCCAAGCTCACAACGGTCTTCTACGGTATTCTCAGCGCGCAATACCGTTACGCTATGAAGTACATATGTCTTACTAGGGCGCGCTTCACTAGCCAACACACACAGGAGGTTGAATAAACTGAAACCAGCGCTCCCCTAAACACTAGGGGTGCGTTCGGAAATTAAGCACTGAGCTGGGAATTGATTACATGAAACAGTCACCTGTGTGTCCAGTCTCAATGTTGGTAAACAAATAATTGGTCTATACCGATCAATAAAAAGGCAGAACAAGCCCCCAAAAATATATTTAAAAAAAAATCATTGATAAGAGGGCACATTGCATAGTAGTTTTAGCAGTGGTAGCAATAGCAGTAGTACTAGTAGATGGTGTATATTAGTACTAATAGTAGCTAGTACTACTAGTAGTAGTATCACAGTATACAAGTAGTCCTTACCTCAGTTGAATTTGTAGGTTGTTGTAGAGTGAAACGATCGATGCAGCAAGCAGTTCAACGGAGCTTTCTGTCTTACTTACTTTGTTGTGGTGGATCTGCACAGAGACGCATGACATCCTCTATTTAGTGTGTGTGAGCTCTTACCCAGTGGTGGAAAAAGTACTCAATTTTTTTACTTGAGTAAAAGTATTAATACTGCAATGTAGAAATACTCTGTTACAAGTAAAAGTATGGTATTAAAATTGTACTTGAGTAAAAGTACAAAAGTATTGGTATGAAAATGTACTTAAAGTACCAAAAGTATAAAAGTATAAAAATCCTTTGAAAATAGCAGATCTACAAGCTCACAGTGCGTCACTTTGCGACACGCTGTGAGCTTGTAGATCAGCTATCGGCTATTTTCAAATTGCCAATGCATATATGCTGTATATATGTGTTTTTTTAATAATAATTAAAATCTACAAAGTAACTAAAGTTATCAAATAATTGTAGTGCAGTAAAAGTACAATATTTGTCACTGAGATGTAGTGGAGTAGAAGTAAAAGTATTGAAAATCAGAAATACTCCAGTAAAGTAAAATAAAGAAAAAATCACATGGATGCAACTGGGACGTATCATCAGTGTTGTAGCCTGGGGTCATCGGGTGTTTCGGGTCTCGCAACATACAACATACACCCTCGCCCAGGTGACCCAGCCAGGGTTGATCAAGCCCCGACTTACGTCCCAGTAGCCACCCACGGTCAGTCCTATAGGGCAAGACAGGGCCCCTCAGTCCGCTTCTCCGGAAGTACTCTGCCGGGACTCGGGGAGGCTCTGGCACGTGGAGGGACTAGGCTCTGTGGGTTGTCTCCTGGCCGGGCTCCTCCTTCGTCTCACCAGGTCCAGGACCTGAGCACTGCGCCAGATCAGGTGCACCGCCCCGATCCAAACATTTCCTTCTGGCGTGATGGTTCCTTGGGCCGTGGTGGTACTGCAGGCTCCACTTGCGGATTGATTGAATGGCCCTCCTAAAGGCCTCACCGTGGGTTTGTTGGGCTTCTTCCTCACGGAAGACACAGCCTGGGGCGCTAACCCATACTGCTCCCGGGATGCCGTCTACATTCCTGCTGTCACCAGTCTCTCCTGTAGTCACCAAACTATTCCTGGTTGTCACATAGTCTATTCCTATGAGCCACTATAAATAGAATAACTAATAAAGAAAAACATCACATGGATGCAACTGGGACGTATCATTGTAGTAGTAAAAGTACCTCAAAATTGTACTTGAGTACAGTACTTGAGTAAATATACTTAGTTACTTTCCACCACTGGCTGTTACCGTCATGCAGATGCGGTATAGGGTGCAGCCCCTCCAAGCCAAACTATACAGGCTGACAGAGCATAGGGCCTGGGTGATAATTGGTGAATGGGACACTGACTGATGTTGTGTTTATGCTAGTTTTATATTGTCTATTGTAGTCTGTTTGTTTGTCTGGCAAATGTATTCATACATGATGAATTTAGGACCAATCTGTCTATCTGTAAATAACAAGAACTAAAGTTCATATTATTATTATTATTATTATTATTTCTAAGTATACTTAACTTATGTAGTAAGTAATATGTGTTTTCTTTATGTTAAAATAAATACTAAAATACATATTTTATTGGATGCCAACATAGAAAAACATACTGTAACAATTACAACTCAAATAAACAAAACGATAAACACAGTATGGACACAGTCTTTCGGGTAGGTTGAGAGTACTCTGAAAGAAAATGATAATAATAAACCCTGCCTTGTTGCTTGAGGCAGAGGAAGCACAAATCCAACAAAAGACTTGGAGAACAAAACTTTTTTTGCACTGACTTGCTTGTAGCTCTTGTGTTTATTTAGTTTTTTTGTTTTGTTTTTTTCGTTTGATGTGTCTCACATTTGATATGGTAATGTATGTGGTTAATGTAAAAAATATAAAACCGTTCCTATCACACAAAGATTTGGCAGCTCACCTTCATATTGTAAGGCAATTATTGGTCTGCTTATATGTTTTTATCAAATGGAAAAGTGTTGAAAATACGCTTTTCGTTCTCGAGATTTCTTTAAGCTTTCTGTCCTAAAGTCCCATATGGAAAATGGAAAAACGGCTATTGTGTATTCTGTACTCTCGGCATGGAATATGAGGGTAACTTTAAACTAAATACATTAAATTAGCTAAATTCATTTAAATCCCAAATGACAAAATCAAAGGCAGATAAACTGATAATATGTCAATCTTTTTAATTGATCTGTTTTGAAATGTGATTCATATAATTGTATTATTGTAAGTACAGTATTTCTATTAATTGTTTCTGTTTGTGTTTAACTGTGTTTTTAGTTATGCTGCTGTCCTAGCCAGGTCTCCCTGGTGATTGTTAATCTCAATGACTATCCTGGTTAAATAAAGATTACATCTTTAAAAAAGCAAGGGGTTACTGAATGGTCTGAAGAGTATGGAAATTATTCATGTACTGTAAGTCAGCGAAATTAGTTAATAGTGTCACAATAGTTTTAACCACTTCAACCATATTTTTGGCTATTCAAAAATAGCAGATGACACAAAATATTTTTTTAGATGGGTTGGGGGGGGGGGGACGCTTGTTGTTGAAATCTGTTTGTATTTACATTTAGAATTTTTCTTAGACCTTGTCGTGCCGCATAGGAAGAGGCACATGAAGGCCACAGCCAACATGCAAAACTAAGCAAAAACTAAATATGTATTATACAGAGACAATATGGGATAATTTCATTTTATTCTGTGACATTCATTAAAGTTCACTACACACTATAAGGATACACAACAGTTCAACATCAATGTTCTCTGTTATATTATGTATGACAAAGTGACTAATTAACATAATCATTTGTGGTAATCAAGAACAAGTTATTTAAAGAATACTTGGAATATTAAATTATTGAAAAATATATATCTCAAAATGTATAGCAAAGAAACATGCTTGACAAGAAATAGGAAATAAATGCTGGTCATGTTTGTGTACTAGAAGGAGTTTGCATATTGTGCATCAAAGGGTTAACAAAATAAAGATTCAAAATATATCTGATTATATTCCAGCAGTTATCCCATTTTAAACAGGTAATTAGGACACTTAAGGTTTGTTAATGTGAATGTTAACGGACAAACATTGCCACTGATTAGCAGGACCATTTAAAAAAAATGTGATGAGGAGGAAAAATCAGATGACCTTCTTTTTCTTCAGCTGCTTATCCTTTTGGGAATGAAAGACAGAGACCTATTAGGGCACGGCCACACTGCAGTTTCATTTTACCTCTGGGGCGGAATCTGCCAATGCTTTGTCAATGCAAATGCGTGGATTCATGGTCAAAACATCGCAAGACCTGTTACAGTTATCAGTGGTGGAAAGTAACTAAGTACATGTAAATGTAGTTACTTTTTACTTTACTAGAATATTTCCAATTTGCAATACTTTTACTTCTACTCCACTACATCTCAGAGGCAAATATTGTGCTTTTACTGTGCCGTTACTTTGCAGCTATAAATGACTATATTATACAACATACATTAACCACTTTAGCCCTATTTTATATTTGAAAATAGCCGATCTACAAGCTCACAACACATCGCATCGAGACACGTTGTGAGCTTGTAGATCTGCTATTTTCAAAACATTTATAGTACTTTTACTTTTGATACTTTAATAATTTGATGCCAATACTTTTGTACTTTTACTCAAGTATCCTTTTGGACACAGGCCTTTTACTTGTAACAGAGTATTTTTATATTGTGGTATTGCTACTTTTACTTAAGTAAAATATCTGAGTACTTCTTCCACCACTGATAGTTATTACCATTATTTCTTGGCAGCTAATTTCTCCTTCAGCTTCTTGGCTGCATTGTGTTGACTCAGGAGACACAGGATCTCCAGAGTAAAGGTCCTTACACACCGGGGCGATTTTTTTCATGCGAATAATACGTATTTTTTTTAAACCTTATAAAGTCAATGCAAGCTTCCACACCAGTTTCGCGGAGCGAAAAAAGCGTCTTTTAATTATTCGGAACGAGTCCGAATTTTGCGTATATTCGCATATTCGCCGGTGTGTAACCGCCTTAACGGTTGCAGCCCGCTTCGGTGTAAGATTCCACCATGAGATCCACTGTGTCCTCCAGAGTTTTATTCTGCAGATGGCCCTTAGAAATGTTTTTAAAGCCGTCACGCTCCTGAGATAGGTAGCGCTGGAACTTTTTAAAATCTTCATCATCCATGTCGGACAGGGTGTTCTCGAGGAGCTTCTGGATAAACGCCATGGTGCTGGGTTGAGCTAAATGGAAGAAAAAAACAAATATTAGTTCTCTTTAAAAGATAAACCATGCATATACAGCTGCACACTATATGTATTGATCATAGCCGATGATCAGCCAGTGTTTATCTTTCACACACACACACACACACACACACACACACACACACACACACACACACACACACACACACACACACACACACACACACACACACACACACACACACACACACACACACACACACACAGTATATATGTTACAGTATATGTTTACAAAAAAATAAACACTTTTTGAAAAAATATAGGGTGGTTATGGGGAATTTTGTCATGGAGTTCTCTATGTCAAGCAAAGTGGATGTAGACTTCTTATGAACCCAGTCAGCTATAACGTGCAGAGATAAATTATGTTTTACAAATTACAAATGATATGACAAATAGACTATCAATTTGTCCAAATCATCGCACATTACTAAATGCCAAATTACACATTTGTAAATAGTGAAATATGTTTTGATCATGGTCCTTGCATTAACTAATCATTTTTGAGACATTATTCTCGCCATTGAGATCAAATTTCTTTAAATGAAAATATTCTATCAATTATACACCACTTGAAGCCTTGAATTCATGGAGGTGTTTTTGTTTTTGTCACATTCCTAAGCCAATAATTTGATGACTGGCGGAGTCTGCGGTAGGACTCAAATGCAGGTCAATTGAGTCTCCTACTGACCATAGCCACTTGGTCATTGAATTATTGCCGCAGGAATGCGACAAAAAAAAAAAAAACTCCATGAATTCAAGGCTTCATGGGGTGTGTAATTGATAGAAAATACGTAATTGTTTGGGTGATCTACTCCTTTAATGACGTCAACAGCCTCAGCACAGAGTGGAATATTGTCAACTCTTTTGTCACCCAGGTCACAAGCAGGTTATTTATGCCCACCGATTGTTAAGATTGAAGGACATGTCCCTCATCCCTCCCTCCATCCGTCCTAAATCTACACTATTGTTTTTTGTTTGGTTTGTTTGTTTGTTTTTTAATCATTGACAAGAAGAACATTTTGTAGAAGCAGTAGTAGTAGTAAATGTATTAATAATATTAGTCATAGCAGCAATACAGGTAATTCTGTCCTTACCTCAGGGTAAGTTGTAGAATGAATCAATCAATACAGCAGCTCCATAGACCGCTCCGTCTCTCTTACATTCTTGAAAGCTTTCTGGGGGCGGGCAATGGGTGTTAACTTTGAGGGCAGGCTGTAGATTCTCCCAGCCAATCACAACATACTGTGTATTTTGTTGTGCTATTTAAGTTGTGCATATTAATTCTACCAGTAGAAACTGGTCACACCCATTCTTGAATTTTCGAGCAGAAAAGACAGATGTAATTGTACACACCCCTTCGTAGTATAAGATGGGAGGCTCAGGCTGCAGCAATTCAATTCTTGTTCAGTGCCCCCCCCCCCCCCCCCCCCCCCCCCCGACAGTAGAAAAATGCTGCAGGAACAAGAGGAAGACTCCAACGGCCAGCGGTCATTATCACCTCAAGACAATAGTCACACATAAGCCTTCACCTCAGACGTCACATTATCACATGAAAAGGGCTATTTGAACTGAAGTCTACATTCTTGCTGCCCCCAGCCCTCCTCCTGCGTATCATACGATACGTTTTTTGGATGTCTACGCTTGGCTACTAAAATGTTCTGCAGGTCACACTACGTATATAGCTTAACACAGTAGAACACACCACTGGATCAATCTGTCAAGTTTAACCATAAGCATCCTATGTAAGCCCTCAGTAAAGGCCTTTAATTATAATAACCCAGCACCTCAACCAAGTGATGTGCGTATTCTTTTAGTTTTCACATTTTAAATTTGCAATAATGTTCAGAACGTCTGTGATGTCCCTTTTGTGTGTTTGCTTTGAATTCACATGCAGTGGTGTAAAGTAACTAAGTACATTTACTCAAGTACTGTACTTAAGTAGTATTTCTAGTTACTTTACTGGAGTACTTCCAATTTTCTATACTTTTACTTCTACTCCTCATATCCAAATATTGTACTTTTACTCCACTACATTTATTTGAAAACTTTAGTTACAGTACTAGTTACTTTGTAGATTGTGATTATTATAACAAAACATACATTACCCACTTCAGCCCTATATACATTTAGGCCATTTGAAAATAGCCAAAATGTACAAGCTCACAATTTGTGAGGTTGTAGATCTGCTATTTTCTAAATATGATTTTTATCTTTTAGTTTTCATTTGAAAACTTGTGAAATGGGACAATCTGCATAATGAGTACTTTCTGCTTTTGGTACTTTAAGTACATTTTTATACCAATACTTTTGTACTCAACTCAAGTAAATTCTGAATTCCGGACTTTTACTTGTAACAGAGTATTTCTACATTGCAGTATTGATACTTTTACTTAAGTAAACAATTTGAGTACTTTTCCCACCACTGCACATGAAGCAAAGTGTCCATGAGAATGTGAGGGTTGTGCATGATAGATGTGAAACTGGCATGACGCGGGGGTGTAGAGGGTGCAGCGAGAGAGGAGAGGATGCGGTCACCAGAGTAGGCAGATGTTCAACGTTCAACTTAACCACAGCCCTATATGCCTTGTGAAGAACAATTGCCTCTCTGCAACCTCCATCTCTGCAAGTCTGGTGCAAGTTGAATTTGTTTGAATTACCTTGTGATTTGTTGTTGTACAACATGAGAGGGGTACCGGTGCATTTCCTTGCAGCACATGAGTGCCAGTTATGGGCCTTGCATTTCCTTTGTATTGTCTATGTGTAGTTGTGTGTTTGTGAGTTTTCATTCTTGTTCATGTTATTTTGGCTGAGGTGCCTGCAAAATGGCAAGCATTCTTTTTTAATGAATCCTCACCTAGCAAATCAATGTGTCTGCTGAGTGTCTACCTATAGCACCTGCTTAAATGTCTTTTTGCAGTAAATACAAGTATGTACACACACACGCACACACACACACGCACACATACACACACACACATACACACACACTCACGCACACACACACACACACACACACACACGCACACGCGCGCGCACGCGCACACCCCACACACAATTTTTTCATGTCCACAATCCACATAAAGGACACAAATATTAAAGGCATTTAAGGTTACATTCACAAATCATGGCATAATGTCTTCATGATACAATAAGCATGTCACTCAGTATTCTATGGGTAAGTAACAGCGTCTTCACCATATGTGGCAGCTGTACATTCTCACTGAGGATGTATGTTGATATGTCCTTTGAGTTCCACTATTCTAGCATTCTATCATGGCATGCTATGTACTTTTGTATGTACTATGTAGGCCTACTCTTTTACCCAGCCTTTGACTAAGGGCCCATTTTGATAGTTAACCAAGAGGCAGGCTGCTGTGTAAAGTCGATTGATGCTACCTGTGAGTGAAAGAGGGATTACTGTATTAAATATGTTGTGCTCCTTAACCCTTCGAATGAGGCGCTCAACATGGATTCTCAGTCTTTTAAATAGACTGTGTCTGCCTAACCTCTATAGTGTAGACAGTTGTGCTCTCTTGGACAGGAAGGCAGGTGTGTACACTTTACAGGGCACACAGTCCTCCACAAGGAAACCCTTGTCTACCATGATGGCCATTGTTGGTTTGAGGAGAGGCACGATGCTTCTCTGCTTCAGGATCTCTTTATCGCCGATGGAGCCTGCATAAAGAGCTGACACAAAGGTTATTGCACCGTGTCAATAGGCTGTTGGGCTGGCTCCCTTTGGCGAAGTTCATTCCCACCGAACCAGAGCCAGCATTGCAGACCACTTGCCCAAGTTCTCAAAACTGATATGGGAAAATGTTCATTTATATATGGAGGAGCAGTAAACTAGAACTTGCTACATAAAGAGCATCAGCAGTTATCTTCTTTTGAAACAAAGGGTCAAAGCCTCGCTTTTAGAAAATGTTGCAGAATTCTATTCTTATAGTCTATTTATTATCAGATATTTTAATTATGGCTTAATACATGTTTAGCATTATAGTTCGAACAAGGACCACAATGGAAACTAGAAAAAGTGCTCCTCGGAGCACAGGTCTCCGCCAGGTCAGGTACGTTATTCTGGCCTCCTGGTGGCGCTATAATAGGCCAATGTGAAAAGGGTGCCATTTATTCTTAGGTCTTTCACGGCAATCAGACACTGCATTCATGATTTGAGGCATTTTGTTCCAAAATGTGTTTTGCTAAATTAGACCTGCTGGTGGCGCTATAACAGGCCAATGTGAAATGGGTGGCATTTCTTCCTCGGCCTAGTGGGAATGTGCGTGTGAAATTTCACGGAAATCGCAAGCTGCGTGCATAGTTTGAGGCTTTTTATTCAAAACGGACCAATCCTGCAAACTTTGGAAGCCAACCATAGGCAATGAGGATGGAATATGGGAAATCGGACAGATCCGTGTTTATCACATGACTATAGAGATACTGTGTACCGATTTGCATGACGTTTGGATAAAATCTGTAGGAGTAATGTAAAAAAATGGGTTTTGCACAAATCGGCCTCCTGGTGGCGCTATAACAGGCCCATGTGAAAAAATTGGGGCAGAGGTTCTGAATTGGCATCCAGGGAGTGTGTGTGAACAGTTTCGGAGCGACCGGGCCAACGGTGCCGGAGATTAGCTGCTAACACACAGACAGGACGGACACACGGACGGACACACACACGCACACACGGACGGACGGACGGAGGGTAAAACATACTCTCTCGCCATGCCTTCGGCCTAGCGGAGACAATAAGTCACTAACTAAGCATATTGTGTTTTTTATCCTTGACGTTTCTGGGAGAAGCATGTAACATGTGTTTTTCTATTAACTAGGGCGTCAAATAAATCAAATCAAGAATGTTATGTTGTTGATATAATGTGATTTTGTTGTGTTGTTGATATAGGACTGTGATGGGGAAGAAGACGGCAGCCTCTTCATGGCCTTCCCCACAGGTAGCAAGAGCTGGTAAAAAATCTGAATCTACAACTGTTTAAACTAATTTTGCAACATAATCATCAAGCTGGCAGGCCAAATTACAAGCCACGGTCAAAACCAAGATATAGAACATCCCGTCCCCTTCAGGACGGGCGGCCATCCTGTCAGTGCTGCAACTCAATGTCGAGGGCACATTGAGTTGCAATGTCATCACCTCCAAACACGCAGTCATACAACACCTCGCCGATTCAAACAAGGCAGCAGTTGTTACAAGAGACACTGTGTAGCTGATTGGGTTCCTCTTTGCTGGGTCTACATTAAGCAGCACGGAATGGCAACCTTCGCCAGGGTTGAACTAAGCTCGGCAACCAATAGTCAATCTCCACCTGGCTCCAACATAGAGTGGTCATCAACGTATACAAGGCCCCCAGCATCAGCGCTGACTGCGTCATCACTCCAGCCATGGGTTACACCCACACATCACCAGATGGTATGATGCTGAGCGACTGGGCCTCCAACCCTGATGCACTACTACTAGTGATGAGCGGGCCGACCCGTAACCCGCGGGTTGACGGCGCGGGTGGTCGAGTCAGGATTTCAGAGGCAATTATGCGGGCTGCGGGTGAGCGGGTCAGTCGCTCTCACACGCAAAAAAATACAAAAAACCCTATTTTGAACAACATGCTTGTTTATTTAGCCCATGACAATGTTGTGCTACTGTAGACATTTAAAGCAACTTTGGGTACTTAAAAGAGCGCTATATAATATATATATATTCCCACCGCGGGTCGCGGGGCGGGTTGAGCCAAAGATTTATATATGGGTTCGCGGGGCGGGTTGAGACGGGTTGGGTTCCGTGGCGGGTTGGGGCGGGGCGGGTCATGAAAAAACCCGACCCGCACATCACTAACTACTACTGTTCGACCCAAAAGAGCCTACAAGCTACTCCTCTACACGCTGGAACACGTCCTACACCATGGATCCCCAATAGGCGGCCCGTGGGCGAAGTGTGTGGCCGGCACATACTGTACTGTGCCTCGGTCATAACTTGTTATACATTTTGCTAAATAAATACTAAAACAAACCAAATATCAAATCAAGTGTTTGCTGCACAATTATTATGTTTTTACCACATACCACACTATACATTTCCATCTGACCTGCAAGGTAATTGGCACTCTTCCTATGTCAGCGTGCGTGCGTGCGTGCGTGCGTGCGTGCGTGCGTGCGTGCGTGCGTGCGTGCGTGCGTGCGTGCGTGCGTGCGTCCTGACACAGTCTATTGCAAGACTGAGAATCCAGAATGTCCTGCCATTATGTATAACGTTTCTCTTCTTGTTCCATAATATGTTTTCACTCTGTGTTCCTTTTGTCATTTTTAGACAAATGCATCCAATTGGATATAAATAAGAGTAAAATGACATTCTGATCTTTTTTAGTCCTTTCCAGACTGGTCAGTACAGATAGGTTCAGTTGCATGTTTCTTTGCTTTTAATCAGTGAGACCAATACTGCATAACTAACTCTAGTTTTGACTTGAACTCATCAGTAGATTAAGCTTAAATCATTCAATTGTTTTGTTTTTGAAGGACAACTTAAAGGAGAGTAACAGGTTCTCAGATTAAGATTAAAGTCTCTAAACAGAGACAACGGACATATCTCTAGAAACATGCATGGATCAACAATTTACAAGATATAAAACCATTTCCTGTGCCGTGTTCTGTGCGTGCAATCGGCTGGTTAGGTATGGTTTCAGATGTCTAGACAGTGACTCATTTAGACGTGTGAAACGAGGTGGCTGCGGTTCACTTCCTGATAGAAAAGGAACCTAGAGAAACAGAGACGATTAAACAATAATAACACCAAAGGGTGTGCTTTCCCATCATCATTGGCACGACAGTGATGCGGTCAGAGCCCATTTGAGCACAAATGGAGGGGCTATTTCAATCAATTGATTGGTCGCATTGTTAATTTTGTGGACTAAGACTAAAAGACTAAAATACTATAAGACTAAGATTTTGATATTTAGTCGACTAGACTAAGACTGAACAATTTCAGATGAGTGAAATAGGACTCAAACTAAATGGTGTGTTATCCAGAAGACTAAGTCTAAATCAGAATTTGCTGTCAAAATGAACACTGCTTGGTTGGAAATACTGATACCAATAATCTGCAGCAAATATAAGGGTTAATCTAAAACTAGGATAGATTATTAGATGATAAGCTATTTGAAGTGCTGCCGCCCTAAACCATTCTTTATTTAAAGACTGATCCAGGAATCCTGAACAGAAATTTACTATTTGCCAAGGTGTCAAGATGGCAAACTGATTGATGATAGAAAATAACATACCATTTTAGAGGATTTTCAAGACAGCGATGAGGAGGGATATGTAAATAATAACAACGTTACATTACATTTATACTGTATACAATTTGAGGCTTTACAGCGCCCTAAAAATCTAGGCCTATATTGCACTGATCAGAGCAGCGGTAACTGGATTATGTTGTCTTAATATATATACAGTAGTATGTGTGTGCGCATGTGCAACTGTTCATTTACAAAAAAGTTTATCTTCACTTCCTGAATAGTCCCACACACAAAATCTCCACCAGGCTGGGTTGCCTACCCAGGGCTGTGTCAGACGTGGGGTACAGACATCAGGACACGAGATAGCTGCGGGGGAAATGGTGCAACTGTTTGCATTTGTGGCGCCTCCTATGTGCAGAGGTGAAAGCGTTTTTTTTGGAGGTGCACTTTAAAGAGGCCCCTTAATATGGAGTTCCAATTTGGGGATGATTGGATGTTACATTGATGATATAGAGGTTGTAAAAACGAAAAAACATACAAAATTGGTAACGGCCATCCTTGAAGACAATTATAGTCAGGTTCACTATGTAACTATATAGATTTGTTTGGGTTACAGGAAAACGGTTACGGTATCAAAACCCTGTTTGACGGTCATTTTTGCGTGACTCATGAGACCATCTGTACATTACATTAGAGTAATTTAGCAGACGCTTTTATCCAAAGCGACTTACAATAAGTGCATTCAACATAGGTAGGCAAGAAAACTACTAATCACCAGAAGTCTGAAGTGCATTATCTTCTAAAACAAGCAACTAAGAGTATACCTAGCGCTAAGGTAAAAGTGCAATATATCAGCTACCTACTTTCTTAAACAGATGAGACAAATAGGAAAATCAAATGGGCAAGAGCTAAAACAAATAAGTGTATTGAATAAACAAGATCCAATAAAACAATAAAACAAGAGCTCGTACAACTAGTTAACAACAAGTAGGCAAGGCAAAGAGGAAGGGTAGTAATGATGTGCAGGTCGGGTTTTTTCATGACCCGCCCCGCCCCGCCCCGCCCCGCCACGGAACCCAACCTCAACGTGCCCCGCGAACCCATATATAAATCTATGGCTCAACCCGCCTATAATGGCAGCTTTTACATGTTACTTTATGTAAGTTAAACAGATGCAGGAAGATGCAGGACTCAGTTGTCAGGAACCAAATTCCATTCTTTATTGTAGATCTCATCACAGCAGAGAGAGACTAATGTCTCCCTCCAGAGCTTCCCCCATCACTCCCCAACACCAATGTCTTAGACACATTTATACTGGTAGGATGGTACACAGAGGTATAACGGCTGGTTACATCCGATGTAACCCAGGTTCTCTGAGTGGAGAGACTGGCTCTCCACTAAATATTATTCAATATTTACGGGAACTGTCCCCCCGGGGGCAGTGCTCGTGGATACTCTTTAAGACACATCACATATGGTGGCCCTGCCCTGATTTGCAATCAGTGGGGTATTTAAGCCCCACCCAGGCAGAGCCACTTTGATTAACTTTGATTGACACGAATTTCGGAGCGGCTGATTCGTGGAGAGCCAGTCTCTCCACTCAGAGAACCTGGGTTACATCGGATGTAACCAGCCGTTCTCTTTCGTGGTCGAGACTGGCTCTCCACTAAATATTATTCAATATTTACGGGAACTCTCTAAGACACACCGCGAGGAAATAAGCAGACCCAGCCGCCCCGCGGCAGCCAGAAGCAGTT
Organism: Gymnoscopelus braueri; assembly: GCF_963280865.1. NCBI lineage: Eukaryota > Metazoa > Chordata > Actinopteri > Myctophiformes > Myctophidae > Gymnoscopelus > Gymnoscopelus braueri. Next base: position 8,872,447 of record NC_137613.1, read on the forward strand.
TAAGCCCGCAGTATCAGCCCAAGGCGTGCTCCAAAATCCTATCATCCAAAAGTATGTAATGCTCGTGGCCTAGGCGCAAGACGCTACCTAGGCCCAGCTGGCGACAGCCAGTCAACCGATTAGCCACCTAGCCCGCAAGACGCAGGGCTAGCTTACTATGCCCGACATCACTCCGAGCCCGGCCTGTCCTACGGGAGCCAGGGTCTCGGAGGCACGGTGAGTATGACCTGCTCCACCGCCTGGAGCCCAGCACTCGCTCCGTGAATGGGGTGCTGGCTGCCACGCTCAGTCGGTAGAACTGGGTAAATGTAGACAGAGTCGACCATGTTGCTGCAGTGCGGATCTCCGTCAGAGACGCACCATTCCACAGCACCCAGGAGGCCGCCGTCCCACGGGTGGAGTGTGCCCGCACCTAGGCGGCACTGGTACTCCTGCCCGCCTGTATGCCTGCTGGATCATTTCTGTGATCCAGCGGGACAGCCTAGCCTTTGCCAGTGGTCCAAGCACTCCCGCTTCAGCACCCGAAGAGCTGGTCTGTTACTCTGTGGGCCTGTGTGGCCCTGACGTACGACACTAAGCTCTAACAGGGCAGAGTGGGAACCGACTCTGTCTTTGTACTCCATCTGTCCGCATGTCAAAGAGGGACAGAGCTCAAACACCAGTTTGGGATATACCCCTGCGAGAACTTTGGGGAGAAAGGCCAGGATGGGGCGTACACCGCTCCTGCATCATCTGGGCCTAGACCTGCAAAGCTCCTCATGGACTGACAGAGCTTGCAACTCCACAATTCTCCTTGCAGATACGACTGGTGAAGGCCATGTCCTGCTGCGGAGCCCAGCACGCACTCAGTGATAGGGGTGCTGGCTACCACACCCATGCAGTAGAACCTGATAAATGCGGACGGCGTCCCCACAGATCTCAGATAGATGGGCACCTCGCCAGACGCCCATGAGGCAGCGAGGCCCTGTGTGGAATGTGCAACATTCCTGTTGGGGCTGGCCTGCCTGCCCAACTATACGCCTGCTGGATTGTTTCTCAACCCATTGAGGGAGCCCAGCCTTGGAGACCATCTGCCCAAGGCAGTTAGGTCCCTACACACTTTCAAGGCCCTGACAGGGCCCCACAGTGACTGCAACCCTGCTCCCCTGCCCTGAGGGGGTGGGAAGGGTGCAGTTCAATAGACTGACTCGTACTCTGATCAGGCCATAGGGTGGAATGCAGGGATCGACCCCAGCACCAACCAAGCATTGCCATGTAGGAAGCGTCAGCATCTCTCATGCACGACAGGGACATTCTTGTAGCTGAGAAGTTAACAGCAAGAATGCTGCCTCGAGAGAAGCCATTGCAGCCCAAGTGCTCAAAGGCTCAGATGCCCCATGCCGCAAGGCACTGAAGGCACACGGTCCCACCTCCTGTGGGGGGACTGCTGGCCTATCGTGAGAGGGCCACAAGCCCCCTTCGGCAACTGGGTAATTTACATGTTGCCCTTGTTTGGGACCGTCGTGTCACTGGCCCAGCACAGCGACACAATTATCTTGGGATGAGGAGGGAGCTCACTCCGTGACTCACACGACCACGCCGGCTTCCGCCCTGCAGAACTACATTCAGGTGCGTAACTGGCCATGCCGTAGCACACCCGTATGGTGCGCTCTGCTCACCCCTGACAGTCTCTGCATGCTCCACTGTGTCACCGTCCTGACGGGACTACATACCCGAACGCGTTAGCTGACCCCGCCAGCAATACGCCCGTATGGTGCATGACTGTAAATGACAAGGAATGTACGGCGTCAAACAGGAGCCGTCACACAGATCTCAGATAGAGGGGCACCTCGCCAAAGCTTTCCCAAGAGGCAGCGAGGCCCTGTGTGGAATGTGCACACATTCCTGTCGGGGCTGGCCTGTCTGCCCACCTATACGCCTGCTGGATTGCCTCTCAACCCATTGAGGGAGCCCAGCCTTGGAGACCATCTGCCCAAGGCAGTTAGGTCCCTACACACTTCCAAGGCCCTGACAGGGCCCAACAGTGACTGCAACCCTGCTTCACTGCCCTGAGGGGGTGGGAAGGGTGCGGTTCAAGACTGACTCGTACTCTGATCAGGCTGGATAAGGTGGAATGCGGGGATTGACCCAATCAGTACTGGCCGCATGTTCAGGAGAGCCGGGGGCACAATGCGTGCCGCGGCTGCCATCAGCCCTAAAGGGCATAGGTACAGCCTCCAGGTCAACCTGGCCCTCAACTGAAAATCTGGGCGAGCCCAGAGGGTGGCCCGTCCCACTGGAGCAAGGGACAAAGTCCCTGCTCTGGCCTCTAACCCATGCCGAGCCTGCAACCTCTCTTGTCGAGGCGCCGGCCTCAGTGCCCAAGTGCCGCCGGAGCCTGGCCACATCGTTGTGGCACTGCTCCTCTGAGCAAGCACGCACCGGCCGGTCATCCAATCTTGGATGCGGAGGCTCTCCCGACGCCAAGGTCCCAGGACTGAGTCCAAGCACCTTGTAACATGGGGGGGCTACTCTTGCTCTCCTTTAGGATCTTGTTTGTTTCACCTATAAACGAGCCGCAACCCAACCCCAAGAGGGGCGATTTACCACGCCCGCTCTCTGAACTGCACACTGCAGTTGGTTAATAGGCTGCCAACACTCGTAGTCTTGTCCAAACAAATCCAACTCTACAGACCTGTCCAAACCAGGCAGGGCAGGTAAAGAGGGGGAGCCATAGCCTGAGCTTGGCTCTCACAGCTCCGTCGCCCACGGACGTTTAGTCTGTTGGGCTGGAGTGGAAACGGCAACACCATATATGTTGCGCTCCGCTCGTCCCTGACAGTACGGATGTGCTCCGCTGGAATCACCAAACCCGGTTCTCCAGCGAACTATGCCACAGCTGTACACCGACCCAGTCGGCGATACGCTGTATAGCGTGCAATGACTGATTCAGGGGACCCCTGGCAGACCCAGCACGTTCTGTCTTGCGTCACTGAGACCAGATTCACCGACAGAACTCCGCCACGGACGCGTAGACCGACCCAATCGGTGATACGCCGCATAGTGGGCTATAATGGCCGCCCAGGTTGTGTTCGACAGACCACCAGCCGCCTGCCAAGTGATTCCACTGACGGAACTCCGCCACGAACCCGCGAACCGACCTAGCCGGTAATACGTTGTATAGCGGGCTCTAATGGCTACTTTATGTGTGTTCTAACAGACCACCAGTACGCCCCGCCCAGTGTTCCCACTGACGGGACCCCGCCACGGACGCGTAAACCGACACAATCGGTGATACGCCGTAAAGCAGGCTATAATGACTGTCCACACCAGTGGTGGAGAAAGTACTCTATTACTTCGGCAAGCTGCTCACAGCCCCGCCGGAGCATTCCTGCCCTCACCTCCCGTGCACATTCACGAGCCTCCTAGCTCGTTGTAGCCGGGCACTGGCCTCTTGGCCTAACATGGCCGATGGCTCAATAGGCCGCTTCATCGGACAAGCTCGGTCCTCCTGCCGCAGCTTGGACTAGGACCGCCACCGATGGCGCCTCACCGGCCGGAGAGCAGCCATACTCCATAAAGGTCAGGGCTATTATGGTCACGCACGCGCCACGTAAGCGCGCGCTGATACAGTGACGGAATAGCCTCTGTGTTTGGCTAGCTGCGTCCGGATAGCCATGGCTCTGTGCATTCTCGGGATGAGCAAGGAGCTTACTCCGTGGCTTCACACCGATGACCGGATTCTACCACGCAGAATTACACCTAGGTGTGTAGACGGCCCTGCCGTGCCACACACCATATATGGTGCGCTCCGCTCGCCCCTGACAGTACGGATGTGCTCCGCTGGAAACACCAAGCCCGGTTCTCCAGCGAACTACGCTACAGCGCGTAAACCGACCCAGTTGGCGATACACTGTATAGCGTGCAACGACTGATTCAGGGGACCCCTGGCAGACCCGCCACGGACGCGTAAACCGACCCAATCGGTAATACGCCGTAAAGCGGGCTATAATGGCCGTGGGTCTACTGTTGCAATTGTTCGACAGACTCCCAGTGCGCCCCGCCCAGTGTCTCCACTGGCGGAACTCCGCCACGGACGCGTAAACCGACCCAACCGGTGATACGCCGTATAGCAGGCTATAATGGCCGGGGATTGGCCGCACAGTTTGTGTACCGCACAGTTTGTGTACCGCACAGTTTGTGTACCGCACAGTTTGTGTACCGCACAGTTTGTGTACAACAGACCAGCATGTCCTGTCTGTGTCACTGGCAGATCGACAGACGGAACTACACCACGGTCGCGTGAACTGACCCTGTCAGCGACACGCCGTATAGTGCGTTATTACACCTGAACGCAGAAGCTGCCGAACCTGGCACCAATACGCTCGTATGGTGCGGCTCTGCCACCCTGGGACGTTCAGTCCGTTGGGTTGCAGTGGAAACGGCTTGCCTCTAAACGACAGGCACCTGGCCTTTTTTTTTTTTTTTTTTTTTTTTAATGTATATATATATACATCAATATTTGTATACATACATTTTATTCGTTAGGATGGATGCCCATATCAGACTCAATGTCCAGCAGTTTGTCTTGTGTCTCCAGCAGAGTCTCTAGTGTCTCCATCTTCCCCTGGAAGAGGTTGCACCTGAACTCTGCAGCCGCACTGAGGCGCTCCAACACGGAGACTCTGACATTTCTACTCCAAACTCTCCTTACTGTGGAACGCGCGCCACAATGTAGAATTGCACCTAGGTGTGGACGGCTCTGCCGTGCAACACACCATATATGGTGCCCCCCGCTTCGCGGGTTGGAGAGAAAACGACTGCCGGCAGGATAAGCAATTCATGCACGCAGAGGGGTCCAGACTCCCGTGCGCGCATGATCCATCCCCAAGCAAAGCATACATCTATCGTGGCCGCCCACAGCCCAGACAGACGTGGGGCGCTGGGCTGGCCATGTTTGCTATATTATTTAAGCCATGTATGCTTATCTATATACCTAAACAAATAGGTATATATTCGTAAACGTATGTATTTGTATACTATACACTTACATGCTCAACACTCGAATATTTGTATACTCATATACTTCGTATACACTTACTCTATCAGTATATGAGCAGAGCCAAGTGTCTCTTTATCTTTATTTCACTTATTTACCGTGAAAGTATTTATTTGTATATTTATATACTCATACAAAGACAGAATTGCAGCGAGTGCCGTGACTAACAGGAGAACTCCTGACCTAGCGCCACACTGCCCTCTTGTGACCTGTGGGGCACACTTCTCTTTGCGGAATCAGGTTGCACGCCGCTCGCCAGGAAAGTACTTTTGTTGGTGTGAAATATGACAGCGAAGCGTCCTGAGAGGAGCCTCGCCAGACCTGCTCTCTACCAAAGGTAAGTGGACCACGCTGCCAAACACCCGTTCTGTACTGTTTTCGTCTTAAACTGAGCCCACAAGCGTCTGCACTCGTGGAAATCAAAGAATCAAAGTGGCTCTGCCTGGGCGGGGCTTAAATACCCCACTGATTGCAAATCAGGGCAGGGCCACCATATGTGATGTGTCTTAAAGAGTATCCACGAGCACTGCCCCCGGGGGGACAGTTCCCGTAAATATTGAATAATATTTAGTGGAGAGCCAGTCTCGACCACGAAAGAGAACAACAGATGGTCATTCCTTACATGGGCTTTATAATTCTATAACTGACTCGCACCTAGTCGGCACGTTTGAAATAGGTTTGCATGAGAAGGCTGTTTGCAAGGACTTTGTCAAGGAGAGAAGTTTGACAAGGAAGAACAGGTGATGATTGTTGCCTCTTACTAATACATTCAATTAATCAATACCACAATGACTGTTATATGAATTTTATCCACCACACGCCCCGCGGGTCGTACCTATAATTCTGTAAAATCATGAAGGTTAGAAAAGAATCTTCAAGTATACACCCCAAGTGTATTCAAACTGTTTTATTGTTATTATTCTTATTCTTATTAGGATTTTTTTTTGCGTGTGAGAGCGGCTGACCCGCTCACCCGCAGCCCGCATAATTGCCTCTGAAATCCTGACTCGACCACCCGCGCCGCGGGTTGACCCGCGGGACCCGCGGGTTACGGGTCGGCCCGCTCATCACTAAAGGGTAGTGTTTCCTGAAGAGGTGGGTTTTCAGCCTGCGGCGAAAGATGGGCAGTGACTCTGCTGTCCTGACATCAGTGGGGAATTCATTCCACCACTGTGGGCCAAAAGAGAAAAAAGCTGTGACCGTGTAGATCGGCCAGAAGGACCCTTGAGCGATGAGGCAATCAGTCGCCCCGAGGCGGCAGACCGAAGTGGTCGGGCAGGGGTGTAAGTAGCCTTGACCATAGCTGGGAGGTAAGACGGAGTTGTTCCTTTCACTGCCCTATAGGCTAGCACCAGGGTCTTACCAAATGGTGACATGAATCTAGTTTCTGCAACAAAAAGTGAGACACGCTTAGGCATGTCTGATTAAATGGATGTCAAATATCTAAATATTGAATCAAATAACTTAAAAGCTGTGAGGTGTACACAAAAGCCTGGGTAGATATCAAAATGACCCCATAAGTGTTATAAAGTAAAATACTGTACTGTACTGTAATGTGTATGTGTATGACTTTCATTCACATTTTTTTCACATACTTTTTTTGCTTTATAATAGGGAGAGGAACATTTCTACAGTGTGGGTTTATTATTCTCTAATTAATTTACTAATGATCTTCATTACCCACCATATATTACACAAAATATCACTAAACCTATTCCCAAGGACTCTCTTTAGATTATAGTCTGTCCTACTAATGTGTAGGTTTAAAGTGTACTTATTTTGAAAATCATATGTGTTCAACCCTGATTGAGTCTTCAAAGTCCAAATTAGCTCAATAAAGTATTGTTGTTGTTTTTTCATTGAGGTATAGTGCTGACCTCTACTGGTGGCATAGGGAATTAAATACATTAAAACTAATAACATCACAGACTATTTGAAGTGGAACTTCATTGAAAACTCTGCCATACAGGTCTCAAATTAGAAATATATTTCCTTTTCACATAATTGCAGTGGTGTAAAGTAACAAACTATATTTACTCAAGTACTGTACTTAAGTGATTTTTTTGGGGTATTTTTACTTTCTTCAGTATTTCTAATTTTGCAATACTTTTACCTCTACTCTTTGATTTATTGATTTATTGATGCATTGATTGATTGATTGATTTATTGATTGATTGATTGATTGATTGATTGATTGATTGATTGATTGATTGATTGATTGATTGATTGAATACTTTATTTAGAAGTTTGCAGGAAAAAAAGCACATGAAAGTACAGTTTAAATACAAGGTCAACTAAATAGGATTAAAAAGCCCATAAAAGCCTAATGGCTTGTTTTTTTATTGACCTTTATTTATTCAGGGTAGTCCGTTGAGAGCAAGCTCTCTTTTGCGAGGACGCCCTGAGTACAGCACAAATATATACAATAGAAAGCATAAACAGTGAAGTAAGATATAGTTAAATTTAGAAGAACATTAAAGAAAATAATAATAATAATAATAATAATAATAATAATACTACAGAGAATATAGAGAATACACATGATATAAGATCACAGTGGGTATGCAAAACAGGTACACTCTTTACGTAATACCTCATCGAGAAGAACCTTAAAAGACTCTATGGAGATCAGAGTATCCAGTTTCAGAGAGACCTGGAGTTTATTCCATTTGTCAGGGGCATAAAATGAAAAAGCAGATTTTCCTTGTTCACTATTCATTCGAGGAATTTTAAGAGAAATGTAAGCTTGTGAGTGCGTGTGATATCCCGTAGGATTGGTGTTTAAAAAAGAAGATAAATACAATGGGAGCTTGCCACACAGGGCCTTATAAACAAATAAAGCACAATGTTGTTCTTTACGAGTGGTGAGAGAAGACCAACCTAGATTTACATATAAAGTACAGTGATGAGTATAAAAACCATCGCCGGTGATGAAGCGTAATGCACTATGGTACACTGCATTGAGAGGTTTTAGTATGGATAATGAGGTATGCATGTACAGAACATCTCCATAGTCAAACACAGACATAACTACAGCTTGAACAATCATCCTTCTGTTTCAAATGGGGTCCTCTTGTACTCAATTCATAGTGACATTAAATGACAGACAGATATACACTACTATGCAGAACATCATATAAACAGTTTATGAATTGAAAAATAAGCGAAACAAAATATCTATAGTACAAAGTTTGAGAAAAGGGTTACGTTATGACTTGTACAGGGGCCAGTTTTGAATTGCAGCCTCCTGAAGGTACTATTTTAGGGCAGTTTAGAAGGAGAGTAGGGCTTTACTCTCCTTCACTGCTTTTGGTAGGGCATTCCACATATTTGTTGCATAGCAGGAGAACGAATCCAACCCCTTGTTTGTGCCAAATCTGGGTTGGACGTGATCAGTTGAGCTACCTCTGGTGTTGTGATTGTGGACTTCATTTACGTTTTTGAAGTACTTTGACAGGTACCTGTACATGGGTATCTTAACGTTGTGGTGTATCTTGTAGACCAGGCCCATTGCAAGTTCCTGTACTCTGTCCTCTACTCTGTACTCCACTACATCTCAGAGGCACATATTGTACCTTTAATCCACTACAATTATTTGACAGCTTTAGTTACTATTTACTTAGATTTGAATACATTTTGAACTTGTGAAATGGGACATTCTGCATTATGAGTACTTTTACTTTTGGTACTTTAAGTACATTTTGATGCTGATACTTTTTTACTTTTACTCAAATACATTTTGAATTCCGGAGTTTTACTTGTAACAGAGTATTTCTATATTGCAGTATTGATACTTTTATTTAAGTAAAACATTTGATTCCTTTCCATCACTGCATAATTGTAAACTGATCGCTAAGTGAAGGCAGTGAAATCATTTGAAGTAAAACATTACAATATACGTATGGTTAAAGTGATTACAAATATAACCTGAAGGAATCACAAGACTTCTAAAAGCATAATGAATCTTTCTGGATCAGTCCCTGGACCAGTTCGGTGACATCATCTCTCGGGTACTAGATATTGTAGAATATACAATATATAAAATCTGGATGGAGGTCTCCCTCTAGCGTGGCCCAGTCCCTCTATTTCTGTAGGCACACATGTAAAAGATACCTGCAACAGACAGAGGGGGGGGGTGTTGTTCAGTCATGGAGCCACATGCAGAGAGAGAGAGAGAGAGAGAGAGAGAGAGAGAGAGAGAGAGAGAGAGAGAGAGAGAGAGAGAGAGAGAGAGAGAGAGAGAGAGAGAGAGAGAGAGAGAGAGAGAGAGAGAGAGAGAGAGAGGAAGCAGGGACCCCCACTACATATATTGTATAAAGTTGTTGCATATTAATATATAATTATATTTTTAGACTAAGAGTTTTTATCAAAGCTAGCTCACCAAATTCAAAATCAAAGAGATTTGAGACTATACTGTAGCTTGGAAGTATTCCACAGGTTTATCTTTTAAGTGACTATGTCTGTCTCCAAGTGATACTGCAGCTTTGATGGCTTCAAAGATTAGTTTGACAGCACCATCATCGGTGTCTAATTAAATGTTTTTTGTTTGTTTCTTTGTTTCTTTGTTTGTTTACACCAATAATGCTTATGCTGTCCATTGGATTTATGTTGACGTGTATTTTTAGACATTTGCATTTTGGGGTTGAATGTTTTCCCATCACGCAAAAAATTTGGCAGTCCCCCTGTAGTAACCCTAAGGACCCCATAGGGGTCCCAGACATCCAATTGAAGTCCCCTGGTGTAAAGTAATATGGTCCTGACTTCCTTATTAACAGGTAGGGGTCTATTATGTTCCCTCAGCCTTATGTAGATACTGCAAATATAACCAGTAGTATGTTGTTTTTTTCATCGCCCAGGTTCAGATTAAGACTAGAAAAAGTGTGCATCGGAGCACAGGTGTAGAAGTTGAGGGAATAATGTTGATGAAGTTATTGCACAGACACAATATGTTGATTTGTGGGACGAGCCACTCCTGCAAACCTTTGATGCCAATCTTAGCCAATCAGGATGGACTATAAAAAAACGGACAAATCCGTCTTGATGACATGACTATAGACATAGTGTGTACCGATTTGCGTGATGTTTGGACAAAATATGTAGGAGTAATATATATTTTTTAAATAGTGTGGCACAAATCAGCCTCCTGGTGGCGCTAAAATAGGCCAATGTGAAAAAGGTTTTGTTCAAAACAAACCACTCCTGCAAACTTTAGATACCAATCTTAGCCAATCAGGATGGAATTTGAAAAATCGGACAGACCCATGTATATCATATGACTACAGAGATAATGTGTACCGATTTGCATCATTTTTGGGCAACATCTGTAGGACTAATATAAAGAAATTTGTTTTGAAAAAATCGGCCTCCTGGTGGCGCTATAAAAGGCTGTTGTTTTTCCTTGACCTCTAGGGAGTGCACGTGCTTTTGACTCCACTATGTTTCCCAGGAGTGGAAAAAGTATTAACCACTTAAGCCCTATTTCAAATAGTGAATAGCAAATCTACAAACTCCCAAAGTGTCGCGATGTGACACGTTGTGAGCTTATAGATCCGCTATTTTCACTAGTATTGATATTTGTTGAAAACTTTTTTTTTCATGTCTAAATTTCAATACAGCAATACGTTGAAAAATCTTGATCACAGGACTATAGAGATCATGTGTACCTTTGCAGGGCAAAGGTTTTTCCTTGGCCTCTAGGGAGTGTGCATACAAAGTTTTACACAGATCGGTGCAGTTATAGGTAAAAACACGAATGGGCCTGTTATAGCGCCACCATGAGAATGATTTGAACATTTTCAAGTGGGATTTCTTCCTTGGCCTAGTTTTTGTTCAAAACAGAGCACTCCTGCAAACTTTGGAAGCCAATCTTAACCAATCAGGATGGTTAATGAAAAATCTGAAAGACACGTTTTGTTTAATACATCCAGGGAGTGTGTGTGCACAGTTTCGCTGCAATCAAGCCAACGTTAATGGAGATTAGCTGTCGTGTCCACAGACAGAATGACAGACACACACAAACGGACGGAGGGACAGACAGGGTGCAAAAACATAGTCTCGGCCATGCCTTTTGGCCTGGCGGAGACACTAATATTGTGGTTAATCTTTAGAGAGCAGCATGTGGGTTTTCTCTGTCCTTACCTGCAAACAAGACCATGAATGTAGCCACCCAGCCTAGTTTGTAAGACCAGCCGAAGAACCAGTTGGTGGCAGTCAACCAGGCAGCGTATGCCATACCAGTATAAATGGCCATGACCAACAGAACAACGAAAGCTGGGAAAGGTGGGAGATCGGGAGTTACAAGATTATACATTTGTCAATAGGGTAAATGGACTGCATAGATTTTCCAGTCTTTCCAGCCACCGAAATGTTTATACTTGACTATGTTTATCACACTCACCTCAACATTGGAATAGGTTACGCATTACATGCTACAACGCAGTACATATTCACACATTGATGGTGGAGTCCCAGACTGCAGACGTGCGTGTGTGTGTGTGTGTGTGTGTGTGTGTGTGTGTGTGTGTGTGTGTGTGTGTGTGTGTGTGTGTGTGTGTGTGTGTGTGTGTGTGTGTGTGTGTGTGTGTGTGTGTGTGTGTGTGTGTGTGTGTGTGTGTGTGTGCATGCGTGGGTGCATGCACATCCTCTGGGTTATTTTAATTCTGAGATTGCAGAAATGGACCCTTACCTCTGAGAGTCTAATAGTCTCTTTTTGGATCCACAAGACTGGGGTCCATTTTCATAGAGTTGAATTATTGAACACTGATAGTCCATGGGCCCAGGCCAGAATGTTCACTAATCGGTGCCACTCAAGGTGGCAAATTCTAGTTAGGTATTTTGAAAAGGTCTATATCCCTAGATAATATTTCAACATGATAGCCCTTCCCAAGTAGTAGCTTAGGGAGCCTGCAGTACCACTACGGGCCAAGACACCATCACACCAGAATGAAATGTTTGGAGCGGGGGAGTCTGGTGCAACGCTCAGGTCCTGGACCTGGTGAGACGGAGGAGGAGCCCGGCCAGGAGGCCATCCACAGAGCCTAGCCCCTCCACGTGCCAGAGCCTCCGCTCTCCCCCATTCCTGGCAGAGTAGTTTCGGACAAGCGTATTGAGTGGCCCTGTCTTTCCCTATTTAGGACTGACCATGGGTAGCTACCTGGGGCGTAAGTCGGGGCTTGATCAACCCTGGCTGGGTCACCTGGGTGAGGGTGTATGTTGCGAGACCCGAAACATCCTATGACCCCAGGCTACAACACTGATGATACGTCCCAGGTGCATCCATGTGATGTTTTTTCGTTATAGTTCCAGTTATCAGCCTTCAATGACACCAAACATAGATCCACAGAATGAAAACATCTAGTCACTTTTTGTCATACAGAGGAAAAAAAATATTATTCGATCTCTTTCATTGACTTGTTTAACCACACACATGAACCCTAGCTTGCCTATTCGGGGGCAACCATTCAGCAAATGGCATACAAAGCTCACAACACCTTAACGTTGTGACACGATATGAACTTGGAGCAGCTATTTTCAGTGAAGAGAGTGAAAAAAGGAGCGGACCGCATATAGAATGGGGACTCAACAAAGGATTAAGTGGTTAATCACATCATCATGCCATATTATACTATTATACTTTCAGTATATTATATTATCAGTTTCCCTTCAACGTCTACATCCTCCTGCTCCTACTCTGATTGCTGCAGGTTTCCCTGTACCAACTACATGCACTAATGTTTCCAGTGGCATTTCTTGTTACCCACACCAGATTGCATAGCTGATGGTATTGTTTCATTGCTAGAACAAACACTGTGTCAGTGCATTCAATCTAGAGTTTTGTAAAATAAAATAAAATAAAATAGAGACTGACGTGGATATTCCTGCACAGCCTAGATTCTAGGCTGTGCAGGAATATCCACGTCAGTCTCTATTTTATTTTATTTTATTTGCAAGCTGTTAAAGGGCAAGACCACTTTGGTAAAGGTTTGGGTTGTGTAGTTAGTTACCTTGCCATGATGTAATTCCAAAGGTGGACTAGAAATCAAAAATAATTGCTCCATTGTTTAGAACTTGATAATTCAAAATATGGTCCTCATTGACTTACATTGTATGGTAAAACAGCTCTCAAAATCACTCTTTTAGCACGTTAACAAACACAAACAAAGCTGATTCAGACAATATAGAGCATCAACAAACCCAGCACTGTTTGTTTTTTTAATAAAAATGTCAACTTCCTGTTGATTTTACTATTTGAAGATCCGGATCCGGATCTGCGGATCCAGTCTGGGTTTTCTTAATAAAAATAGCAAAATCTGCAGGAAGTTGACATTTATATTAAAAAAATAAACAGTACTGGGTTTGGTGATGCTCTATATTGTCTGAATCCACTTTGTTTATGTTCGTTTATGTGCTAAAAGAGTGACTTTGAGAGCTGTTTGACCGTACAATGTAAGTCAATGAGGAGCATATTTTGAATGATCAATTTCTAAACAATGGAACAATTATTTTTGATTTCTTGTCTACCTTTAGAGTTACATCATGGCAAGGTAACTACACAACCCAAAGCTCTACCAAAGTGGTCTTGCCCTTTAAGATACAATTTGAGTGGACTTGCCGTTACCATGAAAACAGTGTTGGAGGGTTTGCATGGCAAGATAAACATTCAGCTCATCTGTGGTGCTGGTACTTGACAGGAACTTTTTTCCCTGACACTTCCCCATTGGTGTCCTGTCTTTCACACGATAAGTAGTTGGGGGCTTGCCACCCTAGCATCTCTTACATGTGGCCTCCTTCATGGAATGAAGGAGGCACATTCCTCCTTCTTGGAATGCCCAAGAGGTAGCCACACCCCTGGCGGAGTGTGCCACCACAGAGGGAGGCAAAGGCCGGCCAGCCAACCGATACGCATTAGTGATGGTATCAACAAACAAATTGTGCGTGCATTCAACGGAACCACATCATGTATCAAACCTGAACAGTTTGGAATAGGCCTACCGATGTTGAAGTCAATAAATCCCCATAAATCTGGATATCGAGTACCAAAATCGATTTTTACACCTGACAGTAAACAGCACCACAGACCATTATCATTAGGTTATATACAAAAACTCAGTTTCATTTGTATATTGTGCTATGAAGACTCACTTGAAACAAAGAACAAAATCCCTGCAGCCAAGCAGCGTTTAAACCTCTGGACAAAGGACACGATGATGCCAGTGAAGCATACCATGCAGGACAGGATCATGAAGGCACCGGCGGCGTTGAGTCCTGTTGCTGGTGGTGGAGACAGACAGGGGGACACAGACATGGAACAAACCATCAGTAATCAGTGATCATGTCATGTAATGAGAGCTTTCTGCCATATTTGGTTAATCAATCAGGTGTCTGCACAGTAGAATCCTGTGTTCATTTAACTCTGTACAAATGCAACCAAATAGACCCATAACGGATGGATAAATGAACACTGAGGATTTTACAGTGTGCAGATCTCAAATTGAAATGATAAAAAGGAGGTGTAAAACATTAATACCAACTCAGGTAATGTTGTATGATAAATATTTAATATTTCCAGGTGTATTTTTAACATGCATTAATTAACAGGTAATACGTAACCGTATGCGTGCGTATACGATAAATCTAATTATACCTGCCCCTATCTAGAATTAAAAGTCATCAAATAATAGATGCTCTGTCCAATGGCTACCAGCCAGTACATCACCATGATTCATCAAATAAAAAGGACGAGATAAAAAACAAATAAAACATTATCCAATTCATAATTAAACATTTTAAACACTTTCTTAAACTGAAACATTGTTGTACAACTCTTCAACTCCTTGCTTTGAGAGTTCCATAACTATGCCTGTAACAGAAATACATTGTTAAGAAATACATTTGTTTTAATTTTGTCCGTTTTAATTTTGTGCGATGGGCCATGCTTACAGCCGTTGACTGCACATAACCCCGGGTATGGACTAGAATTTATTAAATTTGTGTCGAACGCCTTTTATAAATCAATAAATACTCATATTATGTGTTTATAATCGTCTATTGCTGTTTTTATTGTATCAGTTATTTTCATAAGTGCCAAAGCTGTGAACCGATTGGTCCGAAAGCCATACTGACTCTCACTCAACAGGTTGTTCTTTTCAATAAAATAATCTAATCTGTACATACACATTTTATAAACGCGTATTCATACTCAAACGTGTACTCAAAAATGGATGAATAATGGTTTACAGATGATGAATTCTTGATCAATTAAAGTATTGATGCTTAATTAATGCTTAGTGTATAGTTAGTTATTATAAAGTGCTACCAAGTACCAAGTGATTATAGTGATTATAGTGAGTGAAAAGTGACTTATTTGAGTAAAAGTACTTAAATGTAAACAAAGTGAGTTGAAATAACTTTATTTGTTTCACCCTATAACCGTCTATTAGACTGTAGCAACCATGGTTTTACCAAACAGTTTGGACTTAAAGATATTCCACTGTAATGCTGATTCTATTTGGACTGTAAAAGTATTCTATTCAGTTTCTGTTGAGCATATTAATGCTTTTAAATGTATATTCCATTGATGTTGTAATTTTGTTTACACTTTTTGTACCTTCAAATGCACATTCTGCTTAAATACATTTCCTACTGTACATCATATACTTTGCAGGTGTTTTCAGCAAGCCCACGCAGTTTCTGCAGGAAGTAGGAACGGCCTTTTCTAGTTACGATTGTTATTAGTTATTTTGTAAATCATCAGAAAATGAATGAATTATTTATATATTCTCACAATATATGTCCAGTATCCGAAAATAAAAATTAACTGAACTGAACTGAAGTACAACTTAAGTGAAAAGTTGCTCATCTTACCAAAGGTTCCTACTATGGTCTTACATGGAGGTACTATTCCTTCCACGCATTCCTTCCACAGGCCCTGGTTGTACTGTTTACCATCCCAATGCCACCCGTCCCAGTAGTCAGTTGCTGCGGCGACCACCAGCAGGATGTTCCCCACTATGGCACAGAGTAGACCCACAGCCATGAACCTGCGCATCTTGAGCTGAGAGCTCCTGTCACTGCATCCCGACAGTAAGAGGTAAAAGATATAGGATGGATTAACACATGAAATGCATGAGGCAAAAGCACAGTTTGTGAACACATTAAGTCATTCTGATCTATCTAACGGCAGCCATTACATATAGCTACAAAACAAGACAATCATCAAAGTTAAAAATGTGTGCAGTTCAACAGCTCAATGTCATTCTGCATGACTATTATGCAATAAAATAACAGCAAATAGCAAAATAATAGCAAAATAACTAAATAAACGTTTGTAGTGTGTATGTATATATATATATATATATATATATATATATATATATATATATATACACACACACACATATACACATACACTGTGACATACACGTATCTGTGTATTTTGTCTGTATGTTGCTTTTAACCACTGCACAAACGAAGTTCCAAAGGGAAAATAAAGTAACGTGAAGTTGAAGTGCAGTCTACAGTATGTCATACACGAGGAAAAACTAAACTACCGCAAGTATTGTATAGTATACTTGTAGTATGTATACTGCTCTTGCCTTGACATGCTTGACAGAACACAACACAAAAGTACCATAATACCAAATGGAGCTAAACACCACCATACTGATTGTATTGTCAACTTACAGGATTTTTTAATGAATTAATTAAAGCAGCACTATGTAGTTTGGGGTATCAGTGGCCACTTTGGACACAAATAACATGGCAGCCAGCATCTTTGACTTCATTACCCAATATTCTCTGCAAGCATGTCCGGCGAGGACGAGCTCACGAGCTGTGATTGGCCAGTAGTTGCTTTGACTGACAGTTCTGCCTTGGTGCCTTGGCAAATGCCAGGTTGAAGTCTCCCCTATACATAGTAATACAGTCAAGCCCCTAGCAGGGACCCCCTGAGTCTATACATAGTAATACAGTCAAGCCCCTAGCAGGGACCCCCTGAGGCTATACATAGTAATAGAGTCAAGCCCCTAGCAGGGACCCCCTGAGGCTATACATAGTAATACAGTCAAGCCCCTAGCAGGGACCCCCTGAGGCTATACATAGTAATACAGTCAAGCCCCTAGCAGGAAGGATGATTGTTATTGCTTAAACAAGTAACTTTATAATTTTGTGGGACATGATATGTTATATAGTTGTTAAAAAGTTACATAGTGCTGCTTTAACAATAATAATAATAATAATAACAACAATAACAGGTGAATGTCTTAATGCAAATCACTGCAATGATGATTTCATGCTGTGGCTCTGTAGGAGGTGAGTTGTCTAGAGTAGGTGGAGCTTGAAACGTCTGGCTATGAGAGACTAGCGAGTACATGAATTTGTCTGTGTCCAGTGCTAATCTCGCAAACATCTGGACCTATCATTACCGAATGTATTGTAGTGAGTAGGCTATAGTAGGCCAGAAGGCCAATGAAGTAATACCCCACTTTTTTCACACCCACACAATTTTTTTCTTTAATTTCATAATGAAAGTCAATGGTGGTGGGATCAAGCTGAAACGTTGCCCACCATGGACTGGCCACATGAAGTCTGAGATAGCCTACACACTTTATTAGATCCCTCTTGTTGAAACAAACATACAATTAAATAAACTACTATTAAATGTCAAGCTGATATTAAATTGGCATCAGAAACATCAACCAGTATGAACAGTATGCAAAAATATGTTAAGCAACCAATACAGTTTGAACCAGGAACTGTACCATTCCAACACAGGAGCCTGCAGGTCTTACCTTGTTTCTTCTGGAAATACACCGCCCTGACCGTGCCACCATACTGAGGTTCAAGGAAGAGAGGGATGCAAGGGAAAAGAGAGGGAATGAGAGAGTTGTGGGTAGAGGGAGTTACAACCAGGACGGACATGGACAGAGTCAAAGAAAAATGTCTTGGGCCTATTTAAAAAAGATTAAATGCCATAAGCATAAATAATAAAGACATTGTCCGATTGACCCCAAATTTCCATAAGATATTGAGGTGCCTTGATAGAACACGGCCGTGGTGGGAGAAGTAAAGTGGCCGCAGTTGTCACACCTGGTGTTTCAGATTTCTCTCCACCATCTGTGATTTCTGGAAGGTCAATATCTGCTTCTAAAAGAGAGAGAGAGAGAGAGAGAGAGAGAGAGAGAGAGAGAGAGAGAGAGAGAGAGAGAGAGAGAGAGAGAGAGAGAATGTTAAAGTGCCAGAGCCAATTATCACAGCTTGAGTTTACCCATACAGGAGCTGTTTGAACCTCATTGAACCAAACGTGTCATAGGAGTAGTGTGCTTGACCTCAAAAGTGGGGTCAAAGTGGGGCCCCCTGGCCACCCACTTTGTATCACCCTGAAGGGGTTTATTGCTCAATAATGACCGGTTTTCTGTTTATTATTATTACACTTCATAAAGACATGAATAAATTGACACAATATGTAACTGTCTGTCTGTCTGTCTGTCTGTCTGTCTGTCTGTCTGTCTGTCTGTCTGTCTCTGTATTAGTATGTATATGTATCTATCTATCATTAAATCATTGAAGACCGAAGATTCTGATTCTAATAGTTCAGCAAAAGAGAATCCAGTGATTCATGTGTTGTGTTATGCAGTATATGGATCTTAAAAATAGTGTACGGCCGGCCTTGTGCTCATGTTTAACTTCTCTTGATCTACCTTTACTTCTCTTGGGTGAATACCTCTCCTTTAGATCATTCCTGTCTATCACCTCCAGAACCAGCATCATGAACCTCAGGCCTCCCTCAGTGCCAAAGCTCTGCTTTATCTTAGTACTGGTGTCCACCCTGTCCAGTTTCACCAGCTGGGCATAAGGGATCTGTCTAGGGATCCGTTTATCCTCACAAAGATGCCACTTGAACGATTTGAAGTCCTCGTCTCCCAACTCCTCCAGAATAATGATGATAGTTTGTGATCTTGCCATGGTTCATCCCTGGTACAAAGAGAGGACGAACGAATATTCCATGAGAACTCGAAGGGAAACACCTTTAAAATGAGGTATAAGTATTGTAAGGATCGCGCAATCAACGATAAAAACGATAAAAATACAAAACCAATTGGTATTATTGAAGGGGAGAAATAATTGACCGAACCTTTTTTTAGAAGTTTATAATAATAGTTGTAATATAAAGCAATGGTTCTCAAACATTTTCATTATTAACCCCTATCTGAGAAGATGTTTTGCCAGGAACCCCACAAGAGAAGAAAGAAAGAGAAAGAGAAAAGAATCTATATAAAAAAAACGAAACAAAGTTTATGTCGGCTATTTTCAAATATCCTATGTATAAAATAGGGTTAAAGTTGTTTAACTGATTTCAATGCTATTGACACATTTTTCTGGGAACCCCCTGGAACCCACTCAAGGACCCCTGGGGGTCCCCGAACCCCACCTTGACAACCACTGACATAAAGTAACAAGCTGTGCTTTCGTTGAGTTCTGTAGAGATTCTCTCCATCAGTGGAACCTTCCAACCCCATTCAAGAGAGACATGTCTCATGACCACAGTAGAAGCTTACATGAGGAAATAAATCAATCAGACACAGCTTAGAAAAAACAAGATATCAACATGACCAAATATCAACATGACCAACATTCTCTGCTACTAAGCTCTCAGGTATATGCACACAAATAGCTTTGGTTCCTGCCAAACAGGTATTGCACAGAGAACAGAAATTGGTACGCACACAAATGCAAATCTGAAGCTATAGTAGACTGTTGTCACATGCAAATCACTCAATTGTTTGCACAGTGACGTGTGATTTGGGAGCGTATGGGAGTGGTTGGCAAACCACGCCCCCGGAGTGCCGCTGGAATCCAAACTGTGCCCCCGACCGTCTCCATTGGATCCAATCCAAGAGGGCCAAAACACTAGCTCCAAATAATCTGGCACACTGTGGCAGAAGTCAAAAGACACCCAATTTTCTTTTTTTATAATTATACTTATTTTCTGGTCTAATGTTGTGACGTAGTGAAAATAATCGTATCTACAAGCTCGCAATACAAAAGACACCCACAATTTTGACAGAGTTATGTTACAGTATTTGTGCAACAGTGACAAATAAAGATCCTGACTCTGCCAATCACTATGATGCCATTCAGGCAGTATATCATTAATTTAAAAGGAGGTGCAGGTGAAGGGATGGTGGCTAATCACTAATCATACTCTTTCGGTATAGCCAGCAGAGAAGCAATTATTAACCTATATAAACAGACTAGCGTGTTCATAAACTCTTTCGGTATTAACCTATATAAACAGACTAGCGTAGCGTATTTTAACCATCATCATCATCATCATCATCAGCTAGATATATATTTTGGAAACAGCCAGCCAATGGAGACGGTCGGGGGGCGCGGTTTGGAGTCCAGCGGCACTCCGGGGGCGTGGTTTGCCAAGCACAGCCAAGCTGTTGTCACATAAGTCTGTCAGTCCACAATCCACCTCATCATAGGTAAGACTACTAAGACATCAGCTGAGTGCCCACAGTGAATACAGCATATCAATAAGGGAGGCTGACTCTGAGGCGCAGGCTGTCGTCGTCATTCTTGTTGTTAATTGCCAGAATATTTTGTATAACCCAGATCAAGTCCTAATAAAGCTTCTTGCCAGTTTGGAGGACAAGGTAGCAGTTTACACTCTTGTGCCTGTGGTCGCCAGGGGGTACATTTTAGCTGTATAATTATTATTTTCTTGTTTTTTTGTTGTTGTTGTTTTTTAACGTTTTTGAGAATACATAAATTCTATCTTTTTATTGCTTGATACCCTCTATAATCAAACACATTTTTGACCAACTGTATCTATTTTAAAGTATAGTTTGTAATTGCTTCTTGTCGTTTATTCATTAATCATGAATTTCACTTCTCTGTATTACTATTAAAAGTACTGTACATTTATTATAACTTTTCACCTTGTATATTATGCTATTTGCTATATTAATGTGTGGAATTGCTCAATACCCTTGACCTGCACATCAGAAATCCACTGTGTTTATCAAACTTGCATGTGATATATGAGGGCTATTGAGTGAGCATCAGCCGTTTCATAGATTACACTATATACTGTATACTTAATGTCACACCTTAATATGAAAGAAAACCTTAATATGGAAAAGGTGTATTCATTATCTGTCAATATGATTTGGGATTTCCCAGTTATTCAACAAAACACGGCACACAGAACAAGGAAGCAAGCGAGCAAGATGGTAACTTTTTTTATGAATAAAATTAAATTTTGTCAATCTGTATTGTGTATTGAGTATGTTAATACAATGTAACTTATATAATTGGGTTGGTTGTATTTTATCTCCCTGCTCTTCTATTGAGACATTTAAATCATGTCAAAGGTCATGTCTCACCTAGACACAGGATCTGACACAAAGTTTTACAAAGTATTACACAATTTCAGGACTTGCACAGGAAACAGGGTTCAAATCCGGGGTAGAAGAGGAAAGTTACATAGTGTAGCTTTAAAAAAATTATTATAATTAAAAGTAGACATTCATTTTATACAACCAACCACTTTTTTATAGGAAAGTTTAAAAGGGTGAAACATGGTAGAAGTCATTTTTAAGGAATATAACAACTTACCCAAATGCAATATAATTTATATTTTAATATTCATTTTCATGCACAATTAACATGAAGAAATACATAATTCATGAACAGGACCCCAAAAGGTACCCTACAGTGATATTGGCCCACTATCTTAACTTGAACCTAACATAGTAGAAGTGTTAGAGGTGTTAAATGTAAAAATTTCTCACTCATTGGTTTTACTTTAAAAGTAGCTGTAGCAATAGCAGTAGTACTAGAAGATGGAGCGTTAGTACTAATCAATCAATCAATTCATCCATCAATCAATCAATCAATCAATCAATAAATCAATCAACTAATAAATCAATCAATCAATATTAGTCATAGTAGGACAAGTCCTGCCCTGTCCTTACCCCAGTGTAGGTTGTAGAGTGAAATGATCAATACAGCAGTTGAACCGAAATATCTTATATTTTGGGTGGTTATAGGGTTAGGGTTTATTCTACTATCTATCTACAGTTTCTGTATTTCTGTATCTCTGTCTTTTGAAGTCTCTCTCTGGTTAACAAGTGAATCAAAGTGTTGCAACAAATCAGAGTGACAGAGTATTTTCATTTGTACCATCAGCCTGTAGACTGGCCCAACCAATCACAACATAGAACATAGAACCAGTATTTAAATTTGTTGTGCCTAGCTATTTTTCCATTGGCTACACACAATGACACACAGTCTCTCTACCAGCAGAAACCGATAACATCTCTTGAATTTTGAGCAGTCATTTTCTGCAGTAATCTGAAAACTCACCTCCTCAGACTCCACCTTGATCTAGATATGACGACCATGCAGACTTAGCTTGGTCATTAATTTGTTCTTCTCATGTTATGTTACTTAGGCTTGTTTTTCTTTACCACAATGTAAAAAGTTACATTCCAGAATATTTAGACAGATGCTTTGACTTTGACCTCTTTATTGATAATAGACTGATACTAGGTTCTTGGTTTACCTGTAATCCTAGTTTACTGAGGCACTACACTGTAATGTGATTACCTTATTGTAAGTCGTTCTAGTTAAGAGTGTCTGCTAAATGCCTAAATTTAGATTCCTGCTTGAAGAAACCAGAAAAAAAAACTCCCATCTCATGTGTCTCACCTCTGGTATGTAGTAAGGCCACACCACTTGAACTTTTAATTTTCACTTCTGTCTGTGTCCTTCACATACACATACAGTACACACAGGCAAACACACAAATGGAATTTCTAAGTCAACCATTGACTACAATCTGGCATGCTTTCTGATCAACAAGTGAATCTCAGTGCAACTCAACGAGTGACTCAAAGAGGAAATTAATGTTGTGTTTTGTTTCCTGATTGGTTAGCCTATGTATAAAATAGGGTTAAAGTGGTTAAACTTATTTCAATGCTATTAACACATTTTGCTGGGGACCCCCTGGAACCCACTCAAGGTTTTGTGGGGCATTGTTTTCATACCTTTCTTACCACGCTTGAGACAGTGGGAGAAGGAACAAGGAACAGGGAACAAGGAACAAGGAACAAGGAACAAGGAAGAACTATTTAGTCTAGTCAGCAACTTGTCGCATCTATGCCAAGTTTGCAACTGGAACCATTCTGTAGATGGCATTCTGGGGCTTATTTTGTCATGTTAATAGAAAGCACAAAATGTGTTTGAATTTTTATGCCACTAATGATTTTAGAAGACTGTCATGACAATGTCATTTACTATAATTTTAAGTTATTGTTGTTGTTGATGGCTATTTTCATTTTGTATTTAGAATCTTCAACCCAATCACCAGAGGAAACGTTGTCATTGTACATTTATGCAGAAGCGTTTAACAAGTTTCTGGACCCCAGAAAAGTTACATATTAGAAATGTTGCATTTAACGTTTAGGTTTATGGTTAAGATGAGCGTTTAGGCATTATTTTTGTGAGGTCACGGTTAGGGTTAAGATTAGTTTAGGCATAGTTTTTTGTGAAGTAAAGTTTAGGGTTATGGTTGGGTTTACGTTCGGTTAGTAGGCTAAGTGAAATCCGAGGATTGACTCAACATGGTGTGCATCTGTGGAGTGTGGACCATGCCGTTGCATGTTTCAGATTGAAAGTTTTTGGGATAAAAAAATATTAGATTTTTCGCAACATACTGTGACGACGTTTTCTCTGGCGACCAGGCTGTGAATTTTATGCATTGTTTTAATGTTCTGCACTTTGTAAACTTTGCCATGGAACTTGCTGAGCACATTCATGCTCCCCGGAAGATGAACCAATGATGGTGACCCCATGGTCTATTCTCTAACACCACTCTTAGAAGCAATCTCAGGCCAAAATGTTTACAGTTTTTTTCTTTATTTTGACAGTAGACTGACAGGAAATGGGGAGAGAGAGATGGGGAGTGACATGCAGCAAAGGCCGTCGGGATCGGGACTTGAACCCACGACACAAAGAAAATCCAATCTGCAAGATCTTGTAGATCTTCTATTTCCGAAGCATTTCCAAAAGTCTTCTAATATATACAGGGTCCCCACACATTTTTAGCAATGAATTTCCAAAACTTTTCCAGAATATTTAGCCCAATTTCCAGGCCTATATAACAATCATTCAGCGCAATAATGTGTCTCTTACGCCTATGTAGAATGCCCAAAGATAGGCAGTGTAGCAAAAATAAAGCATAGAATATAGAATAGTACAATTTCATTCAAAATTTCGTGCAAAATTAGGGCATAGCTCACTGGAAGACTCATTATGGCATCCGTATGACTTATTTTATTTAAATAATATATGCCATCACACAGCCCGTTCGGCGAAAAACTACTTATGTTACATATTTCGTGTAATGTTATACATGTTTATGAAAATGTTTTGTATTAACAAAATCAATAGCCAAAACCAATGCATAGCCAAATATTTTTCCAGGACCCTTGATAAATTCCAGGACCTTTGATCAATTCCCAAACTTTTCCAGTACTGGATTTTTTTTTTTTCAATTTCAAAATATTTCCAGGAATTTCATGACCGTGGGGACCCTGTATATATATATATATATATTTTTGCCTATATTGACATGCCCAACATTGGGATACCAGAGTTAAAGTGGTTACTGGTTACCTACTCTAAAAGAAAACCTGGAGACTGGGAAGTCATCCACTGTATACTGGCAGGAGGCAGTCCTGAGACAGGCTTGAAATGCAGCCTGGTCCAAGTCTATCCCATGGATTTCAATAATTGGGTCTTATCAGTACAGACAGTGCTTTCATCGCATGTTGCATGAACAAACGGGACACTTAGCTGCAAAGATGAGTGGGTGCGTAACATTGTATGGTTATTATTTTTTACAGCTTTCTGGTTGGGTGAACAGGTATTCTATATTGATGAAAACAACAAACAACAGCCAGAGTGGAACAATGGAAGAATGAAGGTGAAAGTCAAAACCGATATGTAATGTGCTCGACGAGTGATTAGATACTGAAGGGCATGACAGCAATTCAGTGTCACAACGTGTTCAATGCGAGGGCACCTAACTTTGATCAGAGGTGAGCAAACCTTTATAGGTTGGAGGTCTGATGGTGATTGCGGACCCCCAGACGAGGATTATGGCTGGGGAGTGTTATTATAGTTGTTATTGTTATTATTGTACACTTATTGTACACACTCTAAACAGATGACATGCCATCTGTTTTTGCTCTTTTCCTGACCACACTTCATACACTCCATTAATCCACCTTCTCAAAACAAGCAAGGAAGCTAGGCAAGGAAGCTGGCATTTACAACATACTGTGCACGTTTACCCACTTTTGGCACCCCCACATATTTCCTGTTATGAGCAGAAGTGAAAGCAATTTTGGAGATGGGCTTAGAGGCTCCTCAATATGCACTTCCAATTTGGGGTTGATTGGAGTGATTACTGGGAGTGTGTCTGCAAAGTTTGATGCAGATCGGTCCAGCGGTGTCTGGGATTAGCTGCGTACACTACACACACACACACACACACGCACACGCACACGCACACGCGCACACGCACACGCGCACACACACACACACACACACACACACAAAAAAATAGCAGATCTACAAGCTCACAACGCATCGCATCGCAGCACGTTGTGAGCTTGTTGATCTGCTATTTTCAAACATTTTAGTACTTTTACTTTTGGTACTTTATGTACATTTTGATACCAATACTTTTGCACTTTTAATCAAGTCTTTTTTTTATTCCACACTTTTACTTATAACAGAGTACTTCTACATTGCAGTATTGATACTTTTACTTAAGTAAAACATTTGAGTACTTTTTCCACCACTGTGGCTGTGAATGCTGTGCCCTGAAGCCTGCCCTGAAGAAGTCCCTGGATAGGTGCCAGAACACCAGAATGCTGCGTGCAGAACATCAGGCAGGATGAGCACTTTACCAACAAGCTGTTATACTGATTATGTCATGAGCATGGAACGGTGTTGGAATGCAGGTGAGGTGCGAGCAAGTAAATGTTGATCGTTAATGTTTAAAGACGAGACTGAGGATTTAATTTGTTTGAAATATAGTTAATATCGAAACAAGGGTGAGTGAGAAGACAGCATCCAGGAGAATGAGAC
Organism: Gymnoscopelus braueri; assembly: GCF_963280865.1. NCBI lineage: Eukaryota > Metazoa > Chordata > Actinopteri > Myctophiformes > Myctophidae > Gymnoscopelus > Gymnoscopelus braueri. The sequence continues at coordinate 8,898,653 of NC_137613.1, forward strand.
TATCTGGTCATTGCCACAGACACTGGGAGCTCCCCGACAGGAAACTTGTGCTGTGGGAGCCATCACACAGACATTGATTACGAGGGCGTCAAACAACAACATACATGGACGTACAGTACAGTACTACTCTACACTGTGGGATCTGGGGGTGTGGCCGAAAAAGGTACCTGGGGGTGAAAAAGGTACTGGTTTGAAAATGGTGAAGAAACCAACTGGCTACCACTGTAACTGTTCTCTGCTGAGATTCATAATGAATTCCATTACCCACCCAAGGTTTCCTTTAGCCGGTGTGCAGCGGCCATTGACCGATAACATTTTTAATTGACCGTTAAATATAAACAACTATAAACAGAAAATGCTATTGTGGGAATCTAGGTGAATGGTGCACCGACTGCACCTGACCTAGTCACATGACCAGGAAGTATAAAAGTCTAGTTCCTCCCATTATAGAGCCTTTTGACTCTTCTGCAGAGGATGGTGTTTCCCCTCTCATGAAGGGATAACCTTAGTGGGGAACATAGAACCCGGGGAACATAGGTATGACCCCTTTGTTTGTAGCAGCTAATGCTACTGCTGGCCTTTGTTTGTTAGCCTACTGTTTGTTTGAGCACATGGATGCTTACCATGCTTGTAGCACTTTAATTTGTATCAACATCATTTTTTGTTTGTAATATCACTGTCTTTTTCTTATACAGTAGCTGTGGTGCTGGAATTGTCCCCCCGCCCCTTGTCCTTGCATTGTGCTGCTGGAGTTGTGCATTCACTTATTCACTGCAAATTAAAGTAGGTTTATGCTGTATGTTCTTTTTAATCATTTGAATAGTGTTTTGCATTGTGTGGAAATACTAGGGCTGGCAAATAATGTATTTGACTGTTTCCTTAAAGGGACCAGTCCAGCCACTGTTTTCCACTGTTATTTTACTTTGATTTGTTCTTTATTTGAGTTCATTCATTAGAGGTATAATAATAATAATAATAATAAACTTTATTTGTATAGCACCTTTCATGACATGAAATGCAGCTCAAAGTGCTTTACAGAGCAAGAATACAATTACAGTTAGAACCAATTCAACAATAAAGCAAACAAAAATAAAATAAAATAAAATAAAAGCAGTAAAATGCAGTATAGTATAGTATAGTATAGTATAGTAGGTACGTAGGCATAGATTTTAGGTTGCCTTCATAGTAGCCTCGATCTCCAGGCTTTTATTGTTTAGTTTTGCAAAAAAATAAAAGCCTGGAGGAGCGCGTCGGTGTACCCGGTATAGGAAGTGTTTCATTTCCTCAACCAACCAGAGTGCAGTGGGCGTCGCTCGTAATGTTGTGTTAACGGGGCGGGGGTTGACGGACAGATCGGTGAACCAATGGGATCAGGCGCAATCTCTCCGCGCCTCTATACACCCGCCCCTCTATACAAGAAAACAGGAGCGCTAGTGCAGCCTACCTTCATAGTGACATGTTTTAATTGGTTTTCTCTCCTCCTTATGTTACAGTGTAACCCTGTTAAAGGCCCTGTCCGCCCTGTTACACAAGGCTTCCTCTCTCTTGGGACTGCACTGTGGACCTTTGGTTTATTGGTGTGTATGTTAATCCCTGACACTGCATGTTTTTATATTGAATACTATGTTATATTGCATGAGTTTGGTGCCAGGCCTGTCCCCCCTCTCTTTCACCAATAGTGCCTTGGTAGTACCGTGTGCACAGGGCGACTCGCCCTTCCCTAGCCAGAGGAGAGTTAACTGTAACTTGTCACTTTATTAGATCATTCTTGCATTACTGACCATGTATTATGTTGCTATTATGTAATAAATGTTCTATTTTTCCACAAACTGCTTCTGGTAAATTGTTCCTGTTTAAGGGAAGTTGGTCATATTACACCATGTTGAACATTCTAAAGGTTTAGGGTTCCTCCTGCCCCCTCCACAAGCGGGAGGTGGCCTATTCAGGCATATTATTAGTTCCACTTACTACACTATTAAGCTATTTCATCATTTAAGCCTATTTTTTATACATTGAAATGCGAAGTTTACAACCATTAAATCATTTAAAAGTTGTTATCATGATCTTAATATGAGGGTTAGTGGGGGGACTGGGGAATTCAATGCATTAGAATTAATTCGACCGCAGTGAAGACTATTTGAAGAGGAACTTTATTGAAAACTGAGTCATATTAACAAGGATATGTTTCACATTAAGCATGTATTTCTCTTTGACATATTTTCTGTTTTTTTTATTTGCCTTTCTGCACCAGTGAAATCTTTTGTCTGCAAATAAACCAAAATCAAAACAAACAAAAGAGAAAAAAATTGAAAAAAAGGACAATTCGGCAGGCATATTAAACCAAAAATGTAAGATTTAAAAAAAGGACATGTACTCAAAATCAAAATGCACATAAGTATAGCAAGACATTATCATGGCACATACAGTATATTTACACAAACGTACGCTCTCATATAGGGAAGTTAAGATGACCTTTTACCGGGACCACATGTTTTAGAAACACGTCATACTTCATCTGGATCTTAGCAGTGATTTATTTCTGTAGTATACACTCAACCTCTCATGCCATTGATTAATGGTAGGTGGCAGTGGTCGCAGCCAGGATAGGGTGATCATTTATTTTTGCTTCCAGAAAAAGAACATGCAAAATGTAAACCACTTGTTTATTTGCCAACCCCTCCAGAACTACTCTGTGGTTATGCACACTTTTTGGTCTAATAATAAGTTTTCAATTTAGGGCAATCCCCAAAAATATGGGTATGATCACCAATCTGCCCCAACATAACACTGATTTATTCTTATCAAGTTTGTACTGTATGTCATGAAGGGTGTTCTAAAATATCTGTTTTTTAAAAGATATTTTAGGGGGCTTTTCTGCCTTATTTATAGTGTTTAGTGGAGATGGACAGGAAATGGGGAGAGAGAGAGATGGGGAGAAACATGCAGTAAAGATCGTCGGGAACGGGACTCACTTGTATGCTAAATGTTTTTCTTCAGTCTATTTGCTTTTAACTGGCACTTTTAATTCTACTGCTGTATATTGTTTTCATGTTTTTATTGCTTGTTGTCTCCGCCAGGCCGAAAGGCATGGCGAGAGTATGTTTTACCCCCTGTCCGTCCTTCCGTCCGTGTGTGTGTCCGTGTGTGTGTGTGTGTCCTGTCCGTGTGTTACCAGCTAATCTCCGGCACCGTTGGCCCGGTTGCTGCGAAACTGTGCACACACACTCCCTGGATGCCAATTCAGAACCTCTGCCTCAAATTTTTCACATGGGCCTGTTATAGCGCCACCTGGAGGCCGATTTGTGCAAAACCCATTTTTTTATATTACTCCTACAGATTTTATCCAAACGTCATGCAAATCGGTACACAGTATCTCTATAGTCATGTGATCAACACGGATCTGTCCGATTTCCCATATTCCATCCTCATTGGCTAAGGTTGCCTTCCAAAATTTGCAGGATTGGTCCGTTTTGAACAAAATGCCTCAAATCATGAACGCAGCTTGTGATTTCCGTGAAATTTCACAAACACATTCCCACTAGGTAGAGGAAGAAATGCCACCTGACATTTTTCACATCAGCCTCATGGTGGCGCTATAAAAGGCTGATTTGTGTTTTTAACTATAACTGCACCGATCTGCGTGAAACTTTGCACGCACACTCCCTAGAGGCCAAGGAAAAACATCCGCCCTGCATTTTTCACATTTGCCTTTTATAGCGCCACCAAGAGGCCGACTTATGTAAAACACATTTTTGGATATTAAGCCTTCACATTTTATCAAAATTTCACACAAATCGGTACACATGATCTCTATAGTCATGTGATCAAGATGGAACTGTTTGATTTTTCATATTTCATCCTGATTGGCTAACAATGACATCTAAAGTTTGCAGAAGTGGCCCGTTTTGAACAAAATGCCACAAATCATGAACGCAGCGTCCGATTGAGGTGACACTTTACAAGCACATTCGCACTAAGTTGAAAAACAAATGCCACCCTTTAACATTGCCCTATTATAGCGCCACCAGGAGGCCGATTTTTTCAAAACTTTTCTTTGTTGTATTACTCCTACAAATGTTGTCCAATCATCATGCAAATCGGTACCCATTATCTCTATAGTCAAGTGATCAAGATGGTTCTGTCCGATTTTTCATATTCCATCCTGATTGGCAAATTCCGAACATTGTTGGCCCACAATAACCTACCTGACCTGGCGGAGACCTGTGCTCCGAGGAGCACTTTTTCTAGTTTTTTATTGTTTTGACATGTCTGTAAAGCACTTTGTAACATTGTTTAGAAAAGCGCTACACAAATAAATTCATTATCATTACTGAAGGCAAATAGTTTTGGAATGTAACAAGCATTCTGATTTCCATTTTACAAAACTTTTACTTCTGCTCTACTACATCTCAGACGAAAATATTGTACTTTTACTCCACTAAAATTATTTGAATACTTAAGTTACAAGTTACTTTGCAGATTTTCAATATTATTACAAAACATACATTAACCTCAAAACATACATAAACTTTAGCTATTTGAAAATAGCAGATCTAAAATGTGTCGCAATCCGACGTGTTGTGGGCTTGTAGATCTGCTATTTGCAAAAGATTTCTATACATTTTGAAAAGTTGGGAAATGGGACATATTAAGTACATATTGATGCCAATACTTTTGTACTTTTACACAAGATTTTTTTTAATATCAAACTTTTACTTGTAGATCATTTTCACATTGTGGTATTGATACTTTTGAAGTACAAAATGTGAGTACTTCTCCATCACTGCCAGTATGCAAGTCCCTCTCCCCGGTGATGGTATGACACTCCCCTTTACATTTGATTGGTCATGATTGAATCCACCTGCAACGCACCCACTGATAATATATTCAGTCTGATCCTTCCTGCCTCATCATTGGCTGCAGGTACTCCACCCTATTGTTATACATCAAATGTCTGTCAATTTGATGTACGCTCAACGCGCCATGTTGTGGACTGCTTTTCACGCCAGTTCACCTGTTTCCTGTGGAATGCCCTCCCTACCCACTTGAGAGCACCACAGTCGGTTGACTCTTTTAAGAGAGTACTAAAGACCTACCTTTTTAGCAAAGCATTTTTTTTGGCTACACTGGTTTTACCTCTAGGCTTTATGCCCTCATGTTTTAAATGTCTTTTCAGTTTCTTAGATCTTTATGGTGTGATGATTAATTTTGAGATTTCCACAAATCTGGAATTGTATGAGGGGAGTTTGAAGTATTTGTTGAAGTATTTATGAAAGTATTTATGAAAATGTTTACTAAGGTCATTAAATCAAGTGTGCAGGAGGTGAAATAGCAACATCTGCTGGGCCGTTAATGGGAACTGCAACCTTAAAATAATCATTTCCTTGGCTTCAAATCCAGCTGAGCTTTCTTGCCGCCTGATCGCAGAACCATTTTTATGCGTGTCAAATAAATATGACCTTAAATAAATAGATGAAAACTGGCAGAAAAAGACTTGCACTCTTCAAAAACTTTTAAGGAAGACTCCTTAGACAGAGACTAATGAAATATATTTCCTTTATTCTAACACGCTCTCTGTGCTCAAAGTGAAAGGCTCAAAAAAGCAGCAAACGTTTCGGTCATAGGCCCGTCAGTGCTGTATCAGAAAAATCTAAACATTCTATAAATACATTGGAAAAACAGCTCTTCAGAGCACAGGTCTTCGCCAGGCCAGGTAGGTTATATGGTGGGCCAGCATTGTATGAATTTATTGCAAAGACACAATATGTTGGGAGTGTTGAAAATCTATACGAGTAGTGGCAGATGTTTGGACAAAATCTGTGAGTAGTGTAAAATTTGGAAAGATCGGCCTCCTGGTGGCGCTATGATTGGCCAATGTGAAAAGGGTGGCATTTCTTCCTTGGCCTAGTGGGAATGTGTGTGCAAAGTTTCACGCCAATCCGATTTGAAGCAATAAAAGCCACTCCTGCAAACTTTGGATGCCAATCTTAGCTAATCAGGATGGAATATGAAAATACCGATTTGCGTGATGTTTTGACAAAATCTGTAGAAGTAGTGCAGAAATCGGCCTCCTGGTGGCGCTATTACAGGCAGAGGTGACACATTTGGGGCAGAGGTTCTGCGCTGGCTTTCAGGGAGTGCGTGTGCACAGTTTCACGTCAATCGGGCCAACGGTGCCGGAGATCAGCTGTACACAGACGGACAAACACGCACGCACGCACGCAGACGTACGGACAGGGGCGAATAAATAGTCTTGGCCACTGATGTGCCGTGACAGACCTGTCACTCTTGGTTCAATAAACCCTAAAGTCCAGTTTATAGACGACATACACAGAAATTACCTTTTACATGCGCAAGGCATCTTTATTGACAAACAAGGGAGATTCCCTCTATACTATGTGAATAAAAGAACAGCAAATTAATGATATTAAAACAATACGACCTGATATATCACGAAGGCAATTCGCTCCACATCTAAGTCTGCATGCAAACAAGCGTTCGGTTGAGCGCCTGGAGAATTCTCAAGTTCTTATCTATTACATTCAGTATATCAACGCTGTGGCTATCAAGGCCTGTCTTCTGACTGCACTCTATAAAGTAAAGGTTGACGGCCCAAGGTTCCACAATGGACCATCAAGCCCTCCTTGGGTACGAATTTAGTACCCACAACAACACAAGATTAAAATCTAGACAGTACTTTATAGAAATTATCCATTAGCATAACATATTTCATGTTTAAAAAAATCAGGTCCCATTTTTCTCTTTTTGAGTCATGTGAGCCGAGGAAAACCCTTTTCTTTGAAGGGGAAACTCTGAACTAGGCTGGGGCAGTCCCAAACCTACCATCTGGACATGAGCTCTTATTGGGGACAATTACATCATTTGATTCCATATTGCATTGCTAAACTTAGGGTCCCTCAGTGGGGCATTCCCACTGAGTTTTCCTTTACAAGCAACTATTCTAACATGTGTAATATATATATATTAAAAAAAAAAAAAAAATCATTTATCTTGTTCTCTGTGTGCATTTTTGGTTTCTTCTCCAATTCCTCTGGTTGAGGTGGTCACTTTTCCGAGCCCGGAGGAGGAGGTTCCGACAGAGCCCAAGACTAGGCCCCCCCCCCAACCCATCCAGTGCCATTAACGAATGTACTTGGCACTGAATGAGCTAAGAGGCGGAGGTCCCACTCCCGAGCCCCCCGGGTCCGTACCCTCCTGGGGCCTGAGACCGGAGCCCCCCGTATTATACACAGGGGCCCCAACCCCCAAGCGCCAGTCAGATCCGTACCCTCCTTGAGGTCAAAGGTCGGGCGTAGATATCGTGCAGGGGTGTTCTTCGTCAAGTTCAGCATGGGGGCCCAAGTGGCAATAAAATGTTTCTGTGGTGTGTATTGGGATCACTCTGTCACTGCTCTCTTATCACTTGCCATTTGCGAAGGGCAAGACAGCCTATATTTAATGTGCCTAAAGCTGCCAGGGAGATCGCTACGATCAGATTACGTCCCCCAACATTACTATCAAAATCAAAATCAAACTTATTATGTATTCTGGGGTCGTTCAGTGGCCTTGGGCAGCATAGATGTCGGGCCGTGTAAAAATCTCTCTGTTTGGTCTCTCAATACTACATCTGTCTCTAAAGAATCACTCTGATTAAACCCCATGAAACAATGGTATGTTCCTGTCTGGCTGAGAGTGATATGGGTACTAGTCAAATTTATTGTGTAGTCACCCTCCTTGATATAAAAATAATAATAATTGTGTAGTAAATATTGTCTAGTGGCAAGTCTTTCACTTAGGTCTTTGGCCCGTATTATGCTTTGGACTTTAATTATACTATCTGGACTATCGACTGTATTTGTACTATTATACTATCTAATTTGTGGCGTGCTTGTGTATGAGAGTGTGTGCGTGTCACTGTCTCTCCTTCCTTACACTTAAGTGTCTCTGTATTGGTCACTCTGCCATAAGTCTAAGCATATCCATTTAACAAAAATTAACGGCAACATTACAACACTTCGACATGAAAGTTTCTACAAGTCACTTAACATTATACTATGTATCTCAATATCAATCTGCTATTATATTATTTCCCTCCTTGACCTGACACCCGGCAGGGCACACAGCATAGGAATGTGCAGAGGCCAGGGTGCCACCCTCCTTTACCCTTTTTGACATACACAACAACACATACCATACACAAAATGTAATTGGAAACACAACAAAACAACTTTCCTGTGCTTTATGCACAGGTCAATTGACATTATCCTCGGGCTGTACAAAATTGTACACTTCTCTTCTGCAACCCATGACCTGTTTCAGAGAACACTTAAGTCTTTCGAACCTCCCCACCGGGGCGCAGTCCCAGGCTAGACCCCTTTCCACTTGAGGTCTACACCCAGGTCACCCTGGATAGAGAGTTCAAGTCTCCTGCTTCCCGGCGTCTTCTTTTCAAAGCCCACCGATCACAGGAGCATCACTCGCTTAGTAACTGTAGCACTCCGGCGGTCGCTTTCAGCTTGTGATGGCCTGACTGTACATTGAGCCGAACGCAGCGACCACACCCGCCTCCTGTCGGGGAGCACGCCATGGAATTAATGCTTTTTGCGATCCGACCGGCGGGTGACCCAGTCGATAGCGATCCCTTACCCGTAGGCGTGGTTGGCGCCCCAGGCAGGAAACCGACGGTCTTGTCCTGGCCCCGCTTGGCTACGGGAACCAGAATATTAACCGTTTTCACCCGCCTTGCCTGTAACCGGTGAGTCACGCGCTCCCGTCCGGTTAGGTGTGGACTGTCATCCACGCACCATGTGCTGCCAACCCTAGGAGAGAGCGGCAGTCGGCACACCGACTAGACGGTTCCACAGCTAGGATGTTGATTCATCCTTGACAGAACACGGGGGCCCTTCAGTCTCTCCCCAGCACTATATGAGGTCTTTAACGTGCTCTGGGAGCCTTGCGACCCCGCTGCCGCCTGTTAGTGGCAAGGGATTGGGGAGCCTACCCCCTAACCTCACCACTTAACTCAACTGCAACAGAAATCAACTACCTTTCAATTCACGTAACAAATTTAGATACACTTATAAGATATTTTGGTATCTTGTAAGGGCCTAAATGTCCCCAGTAGGTATGATATCTAGTGTTTCTGCTATAAACTTATCTTGCTATGGTTCACCCTGTCCACCCTGCCACAGTGTGATCAATTTATCGCTCCAAAAAAATCTCACTTAAGTCTTGTCTTTGGTTTTGAACAAATATAATATGTTCACACTTATAACTTAATTAGTCGTTACATGTGCCTTCATAGTTTCAGCTTTAGAAAAACTGAAAAACAACAGGCCTTGCATACTTAGATTACTTTGAAAAAAATATAGTTTGAATGTGGCATTCTATTTAGCAATAATTCCAAGAGTTTGTCACTTGTCAATTAAGTCCATTGGACCTCCCTCAACAGGGTTGTTTTTCTCACTTATTACATTATTAAAGTTATCACTTCTAATTGTTTTAGTCATTTGTTGTGTAAGTTCAAAACAGAACGAATTATGTTTTGGATAACGATACGACCAAGCACTAATAGCTCTGGTGTGTGTGTCTCCCTTGCTATTGTATCTATAAACGTAAATCGTGTTGTGTCCTCTCCAGATCGATAGAAATGTATGTATTTGCACATGTCGAGGCTACAACCACAGAGAGTGGGCAAGAGGTCAACCCCGGCTGCGTATATTCCATTGGCTGAAGAGACGAGAGGTCATGTGTCCGTGACCATATCATAGTAGTGCACTTAAGTCTTTCGAACCTCCCCACCGGGGCGCAGTCCCAGGCTAGACCCCTTTCCACTTGAGGTCTACACCCAGGTCACCCTGGATAGAGAGTTCAAGTCTCCTGCTTCCCGGCGTCTTCTTTTCAAAGCCCACCGATCACAGGAGCATCACTCGCTTAGTAACTGTAGCACTCCGGCGGTCGCTTTCAGCTTGTGATGGCCTGACTGTACATTGAGCCGAACGCAGCGACCACACCCGCCTCCTGTCGGGGAGCACGCCATGGAATTAATGCTTTTTGCGATCCGACCGGCGGGTGACCCAGTCGATAGCGATCCCTTACCCGTAGGCGTGGTTGGCGCCCCAGGCAGGAAACCGACGGTCTTGTCCTGGCCCCGCTTGGCTACGGGAACCAGAATATTAACCGTTTTCACCCGCCTTGCCTGTAACCGGTGAGTCACGCGCTCCCGTCCGGTTAGGTGTGGACTGTCATCCACGCACCATGTGCTGCCAACCCTAGGAGAGAGCGGCAGTCGGCACACCGACTAGACGGAAAACACAGCTAGGATGTTGATTCATCCTTGACAGAACACGGGGGCCCTTCAGTCTCTCCCCAGCACTATATTACGTCTTTAACGTGCTCTGGGAGCCTTGCGACCCCGCTGCCGCCTGTTCTAGTCAAGGGATTGGGGAGCCTACCCCCTAACCTCAACTAGTGTAAAGTCTCTGAAACATTCAAAGTCTGAGTAACCCAAGCTTCCCCAAGGCTTGGTGTCTGTTCCCCGTAGGTGTCATCAGAAGTGAGTCTCAACCACGTCACAGCTTGTATCTATTGCTGGCCCTCTACGTCATGTCCAGAACGATGGTTTATGTTGTGGTGTTTCACTTGTAGCGCACACAGTACAGTTCCATGTCCCATCAGGTCACAGCTGGAAGTGAACCTCTGCCACTCATGCTGTAAGTTAGCGTCGAATGTGGAATCAATACATCTCTAACTTCTGTGAAGGTCCATTTTGGGAATATGTCACTTAGTGTATGGATTACCTACAGGCACTGTGTCTGTGGCACTTGAATGTATTTTGATACTGCAGTCTGTGTGGCAAATCTCGCTATGGTGCATGTGATGTCAGTAAGGCCTCTGTTCTGCTCTTGGCCTTCATGTGCGCGTGCAAGCCATGTTTGGTCTATAACAACTAATGTTTTATGATCACTGCACTCCAAAATGTCACTCTCCACTACAGTATATGTTATGCAGCTTGGCCGTGCTAATGAAACAAGGAATTAAGAGTTCACACTACAAGCGTTTGGGCTTTCTGCCCACTTACATTCTTAAACGTATTATTGTTATTATTATTATTATTATGATTATTATTATTAAAGTTATAATTAGTTATGTCACTCACTCATACACTGACTTTTTGTACCCCATAATTGATTTGAGCGAAAATATAATTACACAATATAGTTGCCCCATACCTAAACATACAGATTAATTTGAATATTATTGTATGCAAGCTACTGTTTTCTCTATATTTCTGCAGAATTATCTGAAGAAACTAATTTATTTGAACGTCATATTTCTACTCTCTTCTCACCTCTGACCTCGCTTTTTTATTTTATTTTTTACAACTGACTCCAATCATCTAATCTAAGGGTGGCATTCCCTAGTTATCAGTGTCCTTAATTTCTGGGATTACTAAATAGTTATCGCACATTTCAGACTGTTCATAACTGTAACAACAATAGCAGATCTACAAGCTTGTAGAAGTATTAAGGATATAAGCGGGCTTGGTCACAGTACAATATTTCTGCATTTATTTTATTATTCTACAGAGAATTTAGTTGATCTACACACTTATGTTGGGTCACTAATTTCAACCAGATTTACTTCCACTGTCCATGACTACATTTTAGCTGGGAGCATTCTCATGAAAAAAAAAATTGTTTTCCTTTTCCACTGACAGTGTTGTGGGAATCTTATCAGTGTGTGTGTGCCACTGCTACAGGCATCTGGTAATGGGTGAAGGTCACAGCGCCTTCCTTCCCCCCCATTCTTTCAACTGTCTATTTTAATAGATTGAAGGAAGACTATTTCTCTCCCTCTATGTGAAGCTGGTGGCCACTGTTTATTTATTCATCTTATTTTAAATACGTTAATTAATGACGTTAGATCACTGCAGTATGTAAATTCTCAGGGGTATAGGCTTCAATATAACTCAAATTTTTTATATTCAGCAAAAACAGTAGTAGGTGTCCTGGATGCACCAACCGTGAATGTGGGGTTATACTCACAACACACCATCTCTCTCTGTCTCAACAAATATTCCCCTACTCTCGTCTGAATCCTCAGGTCGACACACCGCTGACTCAGAAGTGGATGACTGTGCCCCACTGAGTCAGACTCAAAATGGTACACCGCCATGCACTTGTGAATCCAACACAGTAACCAGACTCAGTAGTTCCCTACAAGGCCGCCCCAAGCAGAACTATATTATTTGTGTTGAACCCAATTACATATGTGGACCCAGGAACGGCAACGATCGAGGGGCACATATGAAATATGTTGAACCACGGCCCTAATGTATAAAATGGGTGCGCCTGTCATTCATACGCTCACAATTTCTAATGCATTCACCTCCAACACTTACCCCAAAGTGGGACACACATACAGCTGCAGCAGTCACACGGTCAGTCACCACTTGTCAGGCGTTCAGTGTAAAAACCAGTTGGGGATGTGTCCGGTGGCGTAACGAACATATACAGAACGGACCAGCAGTCTGTGTGCAGCACACCTCCTGCTTACAGTAGATACAAACATGTACACTTAACAATGACACAATATCCCAACTTTGTTACATACAAGACAACACAAACAAACAAACAAACATATAGAGACCTTCATTCATTCGGAACACATACATATAACATACATATAAAGACAACATATATGACACACTGTAGTACTATTTAGGGGGCAACCCTAGGCTGCAGAGCCAGCCGTTCACGTCACCTCGCTCGGATGCTGGAGCTAAACATAACGTGCATGTAACCTGTAGTATTTTTGGGGTCGCCCCTTAGCGGCAGTCTCAGCTTAAACATAACATAACCTGTAGTATTTCCTTAGCCGCAGTCTCAGCTTAAACATAACATAACCTGTAGTATTTCCTTAGCCGCAGTCTCAGCTTAAACATAATATAACCTGTAGTATTTTCTTAGCCGCAGTCTCAGCTTTCACATAATATAACCTGTAGTATTTTCTTAGCCGCAGTCTCAGCTTTCACATAATATAACCTGTAGTATTTTCTTAGCCGCAGTCTCAGCTTTCACATAATATAACCTGTAGTATTTTCTTAGCCGCAGTCTCAGCTTTCACATAATATAACCTGTAGTATTTTCTTAGCCGCAGTCTCAGCTTTCACATAATATAACCTGTAGTATTTTCTTAGCCGCAGTCTCAGCTTTCACATAATATAACCTGTAGTATTTTCTTAGCCGCAGTCTCAGCTTTCACATAATATAACCTGTAGTATTTTCTTAGCCGCAGTCTCAGCTTTCACATAATATAACCTGTAGTATTTTCTTAGCCGCAGTCTCAGCTTTCACATAATAACACATAACGACACATAACGTACACAACTTAGGCTACACTATCTTCTCCCATGTACCCGGCGTGGTTTGCGGTTTAGAGATCCTAGTAAAGGCCACTTAGTGTAGTGTCTCAGTACACTATAGGATCACAGAGGAACATAGGATACAGAGAGACAGTGTAGTGTCTCAGTAAACTATTGGACCACAGAATACAGAGAAACAGTGTAGTGTCTCAGTAAACTATTGGACCACAGAATACAGAGAAACAATGTAGTGTCTCAGTAAACTATTGGACCACAGAATACAGAGAAACAGTGTAGTGTCTCAGTAAACTATTGGACCACAGAATACAGAGAAACAGTGTAGTGTCTCAGTAAACTATTAGTACATTACGACAATTGTACGGATATATTCATGCAGGCACACAGACAAACCCCCTACATCTAGTGTAAAACTAATATTAGATAAATTCACCCGCACCGAAAACCAGAGCGTGAAAAAGTGGTATTTCGAGGTACAACAAGAATAAATCCATATATTTATATATATAGCCATGCATTGCTCGAACACCCAAGTTGAATCGTGGGTTATTCTAGAGGCCTTGACATGAATATATATATAAATAAAGACAAATAACTGATAGTAACAGCTGATAGTTAAACATCCGTGTAAAAAAACGTCGGGGTGTCTCCGGTGGTCTCATAAACATATACAGAGACGGTTGCTGGGAGGATCAACTCGGTCCACCCAGCCACGCTAACAGGACATCATGGGGTATAGGAAGTACAGAGCCTAAGTATTAAACACAAAGGTCATTCAATCTGCTGTTCAGTGGTGACTTCACATGTATGCAATCATATTTACACATTGTCTTTAATAATTGACCTAAATTTGGTATAATACAATTCACATATAGCACCGCGTGTACCCTTCCTGGGGCCCCAAGGAATTGTAGCACATAGTGTGTGGGCGAATTGTTATTTGGATCTTATGGATCCAGCGGTCGTCTGGACTGGACAGGGTCACGGTCGGGGTCACCAGCTGATGTGCCGTGACAGACCTGTCACTCTTGGTTCAATAAACCCTAAAGTCCAGTTTATAGACGACATACACAGAAATTACCTTTTACATGCGCAAGGCATCTTTATTGACAAACAAGGGAGATTCCCTCTATACTATGTGAATAAAAGAACAGCAAATTAATGATATTAAAACAATACGACCTGATATATCACGAAGGCAATTCGCTCCACATCTAAGTCTGCATGCAAACAAGCGTTCGGTTGAGCGCCTGGAGAATTCTCAAGTTCTTATCTATTACATTCAGTATATCAACGCTGTGGCTATCAAGGCCTGTCTTCTGACTGCACTCTATAAAGTAAAGGTTGACGGCCCAAGGTTCCACAATGGACCATCACCACACCTCATTCACAGTGCTGCACTCAGCTCTCTTTGCTCTTTTGCATTTACCATTTCTTTGCTCCATTTGAAAACAGCTGTCACAGAGTTATAATTTGCGGTTGTTAACTTGCAACAAAATGATGAGTGCGCACAGTTTCTGTGAAATGGTATTGAGTGACAAATATGAGGTGCTTGGTCAAAAGTCAAATTATTGCACTTTCCATCTCTGACAAATACAAATTTAAGTTAAAGTAAAAAAAAACTAAAATGAAGGTTGTATGGAGTAATGTGGGTTGTATATAGAGTACAGGTTTTATTGGAAAAAATATCACAAAAAGGTACAGAGGTTTGACAACAATAACAAAACAGCTCAAAATAGAATTAATTCTAAAATATAAAAATATAAAAAATGCTTGAGTCGCTGAAAGATCAATGATCATACATTACTGTACTAACATTAGAAATGCTTAAAACAATGTAATACATTATGACTGTCAAATGCCGAATGTTTACATGTATATTTACTGTACCTTCTTTTTAAAAAACGTATAATTTTCTGACAAATTACAATCAATTATACATCTAAAACCCACCAGATTTTACATGTGAAAAATAGAAACAGAGTTGGCACATATTGGTTGTATTTGACAAAAAATCTGTAACTTACTGATCCTGAAATGGGGCGCTTGGTGGCCCAGCCAGTTAATGCACAGACCTACGAGTGTGACCGATACATTGGTTTGGCCGAAATATGGGCCATTGTTTTTAGTTATTCAGTGTGGGTTGATCTTTGGAACATTTTTGTATTATTTTTAGATTTTTTTTTAGATTAGATTAGTCTAAATATTAACAGCTTGAGTGCCATAAACGGTCCGGACCGTTTTTGAGAAGCTATGCGTTAAGTGCCATAAACCGTTCGTCCACTCCAATGTTAACTCCTTGACTAAAAGCTTAATATCTCCTATTTCTTTTTAACGTGGTGGAAACGAGCCGTTTTCGATCACTCTGCAATGGAGGATCGCGTTAGAAATATTATTGTTCCGTTAGTCGGGACCCTCCGCCGTCTCGCACGCGGCTTTGTTTACTTGCACGTCCTCATCGGGGCTTCTACAGCACGAAATGGAAGATATGCTGGCACTCTAGGTACCCTATTTTAATAAACCTCTGGCACACAATGTGTTAATACAGCAATGCATTGATATCCAAAACAAAATTTACTTTGCAATTCTTTTGAATACCTATTTTTAAAAGCAACATTTGTCAAAGCAATTTGTAAAAGTACAAATTTGATAAAGCAATTTTTCACTCATAGCTGAGTCATATTTAAAGGTAGGGTAAGTGATTTACTTTGGATAAAATAGGTGTTCTATTTTCTGATAGTACTCATCGCTATAGAGTGTTTGTTCAGTAAAATGAGTCTCCCATGTCTCTCCAGCTCTTTATCAACAGAAAAGGCATTTTCAGTGCTCTCTCCTGATTGGCTTAAAGCGTGTCACCTACCTGAAAATGTACTATATTCTGTTTATTAAAGAGCTGGAGAGACCCCTGTGACCGAACAATCGCTCTGTAGCAATGATTACTCTGAGAATATAGTACTTTAACCTTTTTAACAAACAATAATAATGATTTACCAAAACATATCACTTATCCTACCTTTAACCAAGAGTATCTATACTTTCACTTTCAAGTACTGGGAGAAACTTGTTCAGTGACCACAGAAGTGGCCTCTTCAATCCCTTGCCCAACGGTGTTGTCACTCTGCCTCTTCTTCACTTCCCTAGACATCTGGCACCAGGCACACGGGTAACAGCAGACCGTAGTGCAAAGGTCTCCACAGTGTGAACCCTGAATGATGGAGAGGAGCAGAACGGGAGGGAGGGAAATAAAACGAGAGAGAGAGAGAGAGAGAGAGAGAGAGAGAGAGAGAGAGAGAGAGAGAGAGAGAGAGAGAGAGAGAGAGAGAGAGAGAGAGAGAGAGAGAGAGAGAGACCAAATCACAAAATTCAGGTAAGTCCTTAAAGGGGAATCCCATTTTCAACATTGAACTATGTCATTAATACACCTTAGAGCTGTTGTGTGGAAATAAAAACAAAGTCCCCCCCCCCCCCCCCCCCCTTCTGTGTTGCCTAGAATTGGAGAATTGATTGTTGGGTCATGTGATCAGTGACATACAGACGGTGTATTCTTTGGCTCCACCCTCTAGGCTGCCTCATTCACTAGAATGGGGAATCTCACTTGACCACCTGTTTGCTGAAACAGTGTGACTTGTAGTTTTTAATGGCATATGGTTATATATCACATTTCACAAGACATTGTACATGTAGATAATAGAAATCAATTGGCTGAAAATGCTCTAACAAGTCTTAACTTCTGTAAGCACTGTAAAAATGGAAGTGAGATTCCCCATTCTAGTGAATGCAGCAGCCTAGAGGGTGGAGCCAAAGAGTACACTGTCCGTATGTCACTGATCACATGACCCAACAATCAATTCTCCAGTTCTAGGCAACACAGAGAGGGGGGGGGGCTTTGTTCTCATTTCCACACCAATGGCTCTAAGGTGTATAAATGACATAGTTAAATGTTGAAAATGAGGGGTATTCCCCTTTAAAGGAGTAGTTCACCCAAAAAATTACTTATTTTCTATCAATTACACACCCCATGAAGCCTTGAATCATGGAGATTTTTTAGAATTTGTTGCATTCCTGAGACAATAATTTGATGACGGGGTCATTTGTCAATAGGAGACTCATAGGAGACTCTTTGAGACTCTTTTGAGTTTAGAAACTATGATATTCCTCACACAACGCTGCCTGAATTTGATGCAATTTAATTTAAGCAGAAACTTGAATGACAAAACTGTACTGAATGCACAATGTTGAATATGCCTAATGATTGGGGTTAGCAGAGGGTAATTGTAGTTCTGTGCGTGTGCGTGCGTGCGTGCGTGCGTGCGTGCGTGCGTGCGTGCTTGCGTGCATGTCTACAACAACATACAATACATTTTGATCTATAGGGTCAAAACATGTTGCATGTTTATAACTTCTTTTGATCTACCTTCTCTTGTCTGTGGTGGTGACACAGTGTTTGAGAACCGGGACACTACATCATTCATGTTCATCTCCTTCAGAAGGTCCATTGAGAACATCAGGCCTCTTTCAGCACCATAGGTCTTCTTTATCTTAATGCTGGTGTCCACCCTGTCACTGTTCTCCAGCTGGAAATAGGGGATGTGTTTATACTCAGAAAGATGCCACTTGAACTGTTTGAAGTCATCGTCTCCCAACTCCTGCAGAATAGTGATGATGGTGGCCGTTCGGAAGTTTTCCATGGTTCACCCCTGGTACAAACAGGAAGAATGCATATTCCATGAGAATAAGGGGGAAACACTGACGTATCACCATGGATGTGAAAAGAAGTAATTAAGGAACAGGAGGTGTAGATCAAACTTGACTTTTAGTTAATACTATTTATTCTTTTAACAACTATAAAAGGTATTTGTAAAGAGTAACATCATATTTAAAAACATTTATCGCAACTTTGATGCAAGTAAGAAAATAAACATATGCTTGCCGTCTAGGGCTTTAAACCGACAGCATAACAAATAGGCTGTATCAAATTGCTAGACTTAAAAGTGCTGGACTTAAATTGTGTCTCTTGTAACAAGTTCCTTTTCCTCTCTTTTGTTAGAGAACATGAAAAAAATGCAACGTACAGTATAATCAATTCTAAAAGATCTAAAATCTAAAATAAACTTGGCACCAAGTCATTTCTGTGCTTAAAGTTCCTTGGCCAACAGCATTCTTTTGACATTTTGAGGTTATAACGTTAGTTTTGTATTAACTTTATTCGACAGATGTCTCGTCAAACTATTTAGGGAACTCCTCCGTCTGTCTGTTCATTGATTTTATTTACGACTTTGGATGCGTGCGTGTGCAATAAGAACAGATCTACAAGCTAACAATGCATCGCATGGTGACGCGCAGTTAGTTTAGTTAATGTGAAAAATAGAACGTAGTTGCTCAATCTTTCTTTCGTTTGTGGCGTTTTTGAAACCCCAAGAAAGAGGGCACAATGGAACCAAATGAACCCCCGACGGGCACTAATTTGCCTATTATAAATGATCGGGGGGGGGGGGGGGGGCGTACTGTATGATGGACCCAACTCCCTCACTTATGGAGCCTACAATGGTGGTGGAAGGCTTGGAATGAAAAGCCTTAAAGAACGCAGCCACGATAGATAGATAGACAGATTGATAGATAGATAGATAGATAGATAGACAGATTGATAGATAGATAGATAGATAGATAGCACTTTGGGATTTCCCAACACGGAACAAGGAAGCAAGAAAGCAAGCCATTCCAACCACTGTTCAGTTCATACAATTGTAGTGCACTTCTGGATCCTCCCCCCTCACTCACACACACACACACACACACACACACACGCACACGCACACGCACACGCACACACATTCTTCAATTATGCCGGGAAAATACATTTTAAAAGATCAAAGTGTTGACTATTAAACCATGTAATGGGCCAACCTCCCACAGTTTTTTTTTAGATGTCAGCTCCATAAGATGAAGTTTACAAAATGTTAAGTTTTTTTTTCATTCCACAGCACATTTTTCAAAGTTGCTTAGAGTTCTATTAATGCTAATATAATTACAAAGATTTTTTTACTTTTTTAGTTTGGATTTTGAAGAACTGCCGGAGTTGACTTGTTATGGTTGGGACACACCAGATAGTGATGTTATTTAGTGCATTAACAAAAAATAGAAAGCTTACCAGAGCTTACCAGAGCTATATATATATATATATATATATATATATATATATATATATATTTATATATTCAATAGCAAGTAATTTGTAAGGAATATAAAAACTTACCCAAATGCAATATATATATTAATATTAATTGCAATGCAAAATGAACATGAAGAAATTAATGATTCATGAACAGGACCCCAAAAGACACCCTACAGTGATATTGGCCCACACATCTGGACTTGAAAATACCCTGTAGTGTTAAATATGTTAAATGTTAAAATCTTAAAGGCTCACACCTTGGTGTTTTACTGTAAAAGAGGGAATATTGTTTAGAAGCAGTTGTAGCTGAAGTAGCAGTAGTACTAGTAAATATAATGTTAGTACTAGTCAATCAATCAATCAATCAATCAATCAATCAATCAATCAATTGGTATTAGTCATAGCATACAAGTCTTGTCCTGTACTTACCTCAGTGAAGTTGTAGGTTGTAGAGTGAAATGATCAATACTGCAGTTCAACAGACCTGTCGCTCTTATTATGTTTTGGTTGGGTTAGGGTTTATTCTACTATTTATCTGTCTACTGTTTCTCTCTGTCTTTTTCTGTAGACGTCTCTTTCTTAACAATTGAATCAAAGTGTTGCAACAAATCCGAGAGACAGAAAGAGTCATTTAATGTTCCTTTAATACAACATCTGTACAGCCTGTTGACTGCCTCAACCAATCACAACATGAGTGGTTGAGGAACCAGTATTTACATTTGTTGTGCTATTTTTCCATTGGCTAAACACAATGACACACAGTCTCCCTACTGGCTGGAAACGATCACACACACCTCTTGAATTTTGAGCAGAAAATAAACTGCTTAGGCTACGCTATTCTTGTCATTACTGCAAACTCACTCGCTATTTGCTGCTGTAATCTGAAAACTCATCTCTTCAGACTCCAGACACTTAGCTTGTAGCACTTTACCTAGATATGACGACCATGCAGACTTAGCTTGGTCATTTGTTCTCATGTTTTTGTTACTTAGGCTTGTTTTTCTTGACCGCAATGTTAAAATTTACATAGCAGGTTATTTAGACAGATGCTTTGACTTTGACCTCTTTATTGATGATAAACATATGTAAAATACATACATTGTACATACTCCACACCATTATCAAAAGGATAAACACAGCGGCTTATTTCCATTACGGTCCTTTCATGTGTATGCTATGTATGTATGCTAGCTTCGTTGTTTACCTGGTATCCGATATAGTTCAATATACAGTTTATTATTTTGATAGAATATTGTTTAGACTGATGCTAGGTTCTTGATTTACCTGTGATCCTAGTTTACTGAGGCACTACACTCAGGGACGCAGAGAGGGGGGGGGGGGGGGCAGGGGGGTTTGGACATACTCAGTTCCATTGGGGGGAGGGATATCCCCCCCACTTTTGGGATGAAGAAAAAAGAAAAAGAAGAAACCTCTGACATCTACACTTCTTGGAGTACCGGAGTACCGATGTAACAAAAACACCCAAAAAGTAACAACCCGTTAAAAAAAAACGCTAGATTCCTGCTTCAAGAAACC
The DNA here is from genome assembly GCF_963280865.1 of Gymnoscopelus braueri. Lineage (NCBI taxonomy): Eukaryota > Metazoa > Chordata > Actinopteri > Myctophiformes > Myctophidae > Gymnoscopelus > Gymnoscopelus braueri. Next base: position 8,919,745 of record NC_137613.1, read on the forward strand.
AGAGAGATACCTCCCATCTCATGTCTCACCTCTGGTGTACTAACGCCACGCCACTTGAACTTTTGATTTTCACTTCTGTCTGTGCGCCTATACAGTACCTTGGAACGTGATTGGATGACTCTGAACATTAGGACATTTGGCTCAATAATATTCATAAGTCTTCCTCTGCCCTCCTAGGGGGAAAGAATGAACTCCATAGTGAAATAAAACAAAGTCTTACATGTTGCTCTCGTTGGCTTTTTTTCCCCTGTGTAGTTACCATCGTACACACCCCTTCATTCCACGCGACAGGGAGGCGAGAGCCATGAGATGGGCAGCATTACTGTTTCGGTAGACAGGGATATTGTATTGTATCGTAGTGGTATTTTCTGGCTTTACATTTTCAGTTTAGTTTTAATACATTTTAAGTGAGTTTTCTAATAAAGCATAGGGTTTGTCCATCTATTTGTGGAAAAAGGGCTTAGTTTTAGTTTTAGTGTTGGTGTTTTTATATCATTTCCATACAGAGTATTTGTCAGGGGTGAGAAGACAAGAACAAGTATTATGTAAAAAAACCTAATACAACAAACTAAAAAGATACAAGCAAAAAATACTAGGCTTATCAATGAATGACTTTTAGTTGGTTTTGTAACGACAAAATAAAGTATGAGTTTTTTGTAAAGCTTTGAATTTCTTTTTTTTTCAGTCTGCAATTTCTTTTTAAATGTAGCTTTAGTTATTTCATTGCTTTTAGTTAACAATAACAGCCTTGCTTCAGGCCAAGCTGTTGCTTTCTGTGTCTGTGCCCACACACACACATTCACTGATTTGGTGAAGTTGCCTGCGGGGCATTGTGCTTTCTTGCCACACCTGAGACTGTGGGAGAAGGAACAACAATTTGTGCATCGATGCCAAGTTTGCCAACTGGAACCATTCTGCAGATGGCATTCTGGGGCTTGTTTTGTCATGTTATTAGAAAGCACTACATTTATTTAAATTGTTATGCAGATGATAGGACATTTTATCTTTGAACACTAATGATTTTAGTAGACTGTCATGTCAATGTCATTAATTTTGACAATTAATTAATTTTAAGTTAACGTTGTTGATGGTTATTTTATATTTAGAATTTTCAACCCAATCACCAGAGGAAACGTAGTCACTGTACATATCTGCAGAAGCGCCAGAAAAAATTACATATTAGGAATGTTGCATTTTAACATTAGTTTTATGGTTACGTTTATGGTTAAGATGAGAGTTTAGGCATTGTTTTTGTGAGGTTACGGTTAGGGTTAAGATATAGGTTTAGGCATAGTTTTTTGTGAGGTTAAGGTTATGGTTATGTTTAGGGTTTGACTAGTAGGCTACGTGAAATCTGAGGATTGACTCAACATGGTGTGCATCTGTGGAGTGTGGACCATGTTGTTGCATGTTTCACATTGAACGTTGTTGGGATAAAAAAAACATTTGATTCTGAGCAACATACTGTGACAATGTTTCCTCTGGCAACCAGGCTGTGAATTGTATGCATTGTTTTGTTGTATTGTATTTTAATGTTCTGCACTTTGTAAACTTTGACATGGAACTTGCTGAGTACATTCATGCTGAATGAACCACACTGACATTGGTGACCCCCCATGGTCTATTCTCTATCTCAGGGGAAAATGACAACTTTCCCTTCAACCCAGTCCCTTTAAATATTTACAGATAACACAATTTCACACTTTCAAATTGTGTGCAATGCACCAAAGTCCAATTTTGGGTGCACATGGTACACAAAACATTCCCATGAAAGGAAAACTTACCTTGAATTCATGGAGACTTTTTGGTTTTCGTTGCGTTCCTCCACAGTGAATTAAGAAAGCAGCCACTGAAAATCTCCTCCAGACTGGGTTGCCTGCACTGCATTCAAAGGACTGTTCATGTTTAGGCCTATTTGCTTACTTATTCAGTCCTTTAAATTCTCTGAGCAACATCTAAATTCCCCAGCTAAATTATTAGTATCTCTGAGAATACAAATGGAACCACAAAACATTCTAAAATATTGCAAAGAAAATCTAGTCTGCAAGCTCACATCACATTGCAATGAGACACATCGTGAGCTTGTAGATCTTCTATTTTCGAAGCATTTTAAAAAGTCTTCTAATTATTTATTTTTGCCTACTGTATATTGATATGCCCAACATTGGGATACCAGAGTTAAAGTTGTTACCTACTCTGAACAAAACCTGGAGACTGAGAAGTCATCCACTGTATACTGGCAGGTGCCAGTCCTGAGACAGGAATGAAATGCAGCATGGTTGAAGTCTATCCCATGGATTTCAATAATTGGGTCTTATCAGTAAACAGTGCTTTCATCGCATGTTGCATGAACAAAAGGGACACTTAGCTGCAAAGGTGAGTAGGAGCGTAACATTGTATGGTTATTATTTTCATAGGACATTCTGACAGCTTTCTGGTTGTCAAGGAAGCTTGAATAGTTGTGCTTTCTGTTAGGGTGAACAGGTATTCTATCTTGATGAAAACATCTTGCACCACGCAAATTTGTTTACGGTCTGCCAGTGAAGTGGAACAATGGGAAAATGAAGGTGAGAGTCAAAACAGATACTGTATGTACTGTACTTGATGAGTGATTAGATACTGAAGGGCATGACAGGAATTCAGTGTCACAACTAGTTCGATGCGAGGGCACCTCAGTCACATATACAATTTGATTGTATTTATGACTTTCTTCACGTTTTTTAAAAGTTAGGGTCGAGTCTAACATGACTCCGAGGTACTTGAGCTCTGACACAAGTTCAAGTTCCTCCCCACCCAAAAGCATATTTGATGACTTTAGCATTTCTTTTTTTAATGTTGTCTTTGTTCAGCTGCATGATTTTGAACACTACCTGCTTGGCTGTCCTGCGTTTGCGTTCTCATCGACATTTTTAGGCAGAAGATATGAAAATTTATCTTTGAACCCTAGTAATTTAGTAGACTGTCATGTAATTTACCATAAATTTAAGTTCTGTCAGATAACTCACGAATAGATTGAACCAATATTACAGACCAAATATATGAAACAATATTATAGAATGAGAATACAAGAGTGGATGTAATATATTTTATTTTGGCGTTCAGGCTCTGCTACATTTTTCTCCCTGCTCAGCATAATTAAGACAACCATCATTAACCTTTAAGAGCAGGGAGATATATATACATAACAACCCCCCATGGGGAACAGAACCAATAGCAGAGCCCACTGGTGGTGCTGGGGTGGTGGTGGGAGTAAACGCTGCATGACAACACCTATGAAACACAAAGCAGACAGAACACAGATGAAGGTGAGCTTAAATAACCCGCCCGATTGGACAGCTGACTGCCACGTCAGAGTATGATGTACTGTATGGGTCTGCATGACACTGTAAACAGCCCCATAGAATCTCTCTCTCGAGTGTATGCTGCCAGAACTAACTCGCAGGCTACGTATAATGTATTGTTGTTGATGGTTATTTTATATTTTGAAATTCGAACCCAATCGCCAGAGGAAACGTCGTCACAGTACTGTACATTTCTGCGGAAATATTTAACATCAACATTTCTGAACCCCCAAAACATAACATTTTAGGTACCTTGCATTTTAACGTTTAGGTTTATGGTTAGGTTTAGGGTCAAGATTAGTTTTAGGGTTAGGTTTAAGCAAAAGTTTTTTTGTGAGGTTAGGGTGATGGTAAGGATTTAGGCTTCATTATTAGGCTACATAAAATCGAGGATTGACTCAACATTTTTGAGAACCACTGCACTATACTACTGCACTGCATTCAAGGGACTGTTAATTTGTAGGTCTATTTGCTTACTTATTCAGTCCTTTAAATTCTCTGAGCAACATCTAAATTCCCCAGCTAAATTATTAGTATCTCTGAGAACACAAATGGAACCACAAAACATTCTAAAATATTGCAAAGAAAATACAGTCTGAAAGCTCACATCACATTGCAATTAGACACATGGTGAGCTTGTAGATCTTCTATTTCCGAAGTATTTTCAAAAGTCTTCTAATTATTTATTTATTTATTTTTTGCCGATATTGACATCATGCCCAACATTGGGATACCAGAGTTAAAGTGGTTACCTACTCTGAAAGAAAACCTGGAGACTGGGAAGTCATCCACTGTATACTGGCAGGTGGCAGTCCTGAGACAGGAATGAAATGGGTAATTGGGTCTTATCAGTACAGACAGTGCTTTCATCGCATGTTGCATGAACAAAAGGGCCACTTAGCAGCAAAGGTGAGTGGGAGCGTAACATTATGGTTATTATTTTCAGAGGACATTCTGACAGCTTTCTGGTTGGGTGAACAGGTATTCTATCTTGATGAAAACAACAAACAACAGCCAGTGGAGTGGAACAATGAAGGTGAGAGTCGAAACAGATATGTACTGTACTTGACAAGTGATTAGATACTGAAGGGCATGGCAGGAATGCAGTGTCACAACTATAGTTCGATGTGAGGGCACCTATAACTTTGATCAGAGGTGAGCAAACTGACCACACTTACACTCCATTAATCCACCGTCTCAAAACGTGCAAGGAAGCTGGTGAATGGCATTTACAACATACTGTGCACCTTTACGTGGCAACCCCAGATATTTCTTGTTACAAGCTCACAACATCTGAGCTTGTAGATCTGCTATTTAAAAAAATATATATTCATTTACTTTTGGTAGGTTTAAGTACATTTTGATACCAATATTTTTGTACTTTTATTCAAGTAATTTTTTTATTCTGGACTTTTACTTGTAACAGAGTACTTCTACATTGCAGTATTGATACTTTTACTTAAGTAAAACATTTGAGTACTTTTTAGTTACACCACTGCTATCTGGTGTGTCCCAACCATAACATGTCAACTTCGTCAGTCCTTCTAATTAAAATAAACAGTGTAATTATATTAATGGAACCTAAGCAACTTTGAAAAATAAATTGCCAACTCACTACGACTGTGCTGTGGAATGAAAAAAACATAATATTTTGTTAACTCCGTCAGAACTACGCCATCTTATGGAGTTGACATCTATAAACTAAAAAACTGAGGGAGGTTTGATTGATTGAATACTTTATTTAGAAGGTTGCAGAGAAAAAGCACATGGAAGGACAGTTTACAATACAAGGTCAACTTAAATGGAACGTCCATTGGTCCAGGTTGGCCTATTACATGGTTTAATAGTCAACACTTTGATCTTTTAAAATATAGCATAATTGTAGAATATATATATATAAAAAAATAAAAAGAATAAAGGTTGCATGCGTAATGATTTCTCAACATGTTGCATCAATAGTTTCATGGCAACACATGTTCTAGAACACAACAGTCTAGAAGTTGCGTCTGCGCGTTTCATAAGGTTGATAGATTCATCTGGCCAAATGAATCAAAATATAAGCTACTCACTGGTATGGTCATATGGTGACATAATTATATGTCGGGATCGAGTGTGTCCGTGCATCTGTTATGCAACTTTGGGAAAGTTGAATAAGCTTTAGTGGTGATCATGTACAGTCTCCATCTCCTTATAAAGAACTTCAATTTAAGTGGTAATGTTTGTTTACGGGTTGGGACCGTGCGCGCATTCCATAATTCCTGGCTTAACCTGCACGCTACGCGACCTGACGCTGAAATGGACAGCTGTTATTTCTGATGCTTCATCTTCAAATGCGTGTGCATTGTTCTTGATTTGTGATTAGACAACTTTGTGTATTCATTTAATTTTCAGATCTTATAATAATAATATTAATAATCATATACTAATAATGAATCATCATATATTTTATTAATAATCATAATAAAATAATAATAATCCTTAAAACCAACATGAAAAATAAATTGTAATGCAATCGTAGATCGTGATTTTGGCTTTTTTTTTAAAATATATGATAGTTTTGTCATATCGTCCACCCCTATGAATAGTTATTATCAGCATGCCTATGTATGGGCAAATGGGCATACTGATGACATCAGGGATCTCCATATATGGGAATAAAAAAACAAGGACTGACAAATACAGAGATATCCCATATATGGCCATAAAAGGGAGAAGGACTGACAGACACACAGATCTCCATATATGGGCATATCAGTCACATCGGCGGTGACACGTAGGTGTCGAACTCTAGAAGCGGCCCCAACTTCTAGTACTGTACAGTCCCTCTCTTTCTGTAGGCACAAATGTAGAGGACACCTGCAACAGACAGAGGGCACTGTTGTTCAGTCATATAAAGAGGTTATACAGTATTTACTGTGTCAATTACAGACATGTGGCTTTTACAATCTAGCTTTGAAGAAAATTCTAGCTGAATAGATTTCTACTGCATGGTAAACGGGCTGAATTTGGCTTCAATTGGCCCCCGTTCTAGACAGAGCACATAAAGCGTCTTTCATAGAATAATATATGGTGTCAACTATTATATTTGGTCCTGACTTCATTATAAACTCAAAAGATATGTGTTTTACTCTCATTAAGTACATAGTCAAATTCAAATCTGCAACATAATGTATAAACTTTCAGAACACCAGAGCATCTTTAAAATTGTGGTTAATCTTTGAAGAGTGTCTGTGGGTTTTCTCCATCCTTACCTGCAGTGAAGGGCAGGAGCAGAGAAGGCCAGTATGTAATGGGAAATGGCATACTGGCAACCATTGAAACAGTGATGACGATCAAAAAGATGAAAGCTGAGAAAGGTGGGAAATGGGGAATTAGTTAATGTTGGCTCAATCTCATTGTAACTAAGAAATTCCAATAGATATTCATAATGTTTTAATGCCAGATTTAAATACAATGTCCATGAACTTCCTAACAAACTGCTAGCAGCTTAACATAGTGCTGCTGAGACAGCGCTGCTCTGCTCTGCCAAAACTCAGGGCCCTATAAAGGGCCGAAGTGGCTAAAGCCACTAATATGGGATATAGGACTAGGCAAGGGGCGTTCCCCTGCTATTTCGGGACACCTGCCTTACCCGCAAAACACCTGCACTACCCGTTACATTATGCATAGGTGTGGTTCAGGCGTTACACTAATAAAACCAATTACCGTGCCAGATGCCATTGCCTTTAGGAGAAGACTATGCAAGCCATTATCCCCAATGCAATCTTACGCTCTCCTTTTTTTTCCTGTAAAGTTGCTTGTAAATAATGGTAGAACGGTTGTGAGCTTGTAGATCGGCTATTTTCAATAGCCAACATATATAAATATGCACATTGTTTAATGGCCGATATATATATAGGTTTGAAGTGCTCATGTGGCCTATTATAGTCGCTTCTTTTGGACTTGTTTTCTTAGACCTTGTTGCTTATTCTTCTCGCAAATTTTGGCAACCGCAACAGCACACTGTTGGGATTTAACATGGACATCAAACACCCAATGTTTGGTTTCTAAGCACTAGCCTTTGATTGCCTTTCAATAAAACCACATTTGATAGACATACGTATCACATGTTACTGATTAGTGATAATTTAATATTTTTGCAATCAGTTCATTATTTCCCACGTAATCGATGAATAAAACTGACGTGTGTAGAGCATTGCATTGCGCGGCACAAATTGTCTTCTTTGAATAGACTATCATCTTACATAAACACAATTGACACAAGGAATTGACACCCTCCCTTCTGCTGATTATAGGAAAAATAGAATCACTCTTGAGAATTAGTAGAGAGAGGGATCCTTTGAATGTTGTTCCGAGCTGTGCGCCATGACCGTCTCCAGACATATCAGGCGCTCGCTCTACCAAACCAAGTTGGCATTGCGGGTGGTTCTAGATGGCACTATACACTTTCCCAAACGTGTGTGGTCAAAATAGCTATTTTGGGGATAATGCAACAACACGGCCACGGCCACACCTCTAGGCGCAAATAGTGGAGTCGGCATAATGAATAGCGGGTTTAGCGGGCACAAAATACCGTTTAGGGACAGTGCCAGCTCCCTTATCCCTAATTCACAGGTAATGGCCGAAATTCACAGCTAATGGTCAGCGCGTGCGGGTTTAACAGTGCCTTAATTAGGGCCCTCAGTCTGATCAGCACAGCTGATATTTACAATTTGATTAGTTTTCATTTACGAATGGCTAGGTGTGCTGTCATGCTCATTTAAGCACGGCTCGAGAGCCCATTTCAACCAATCAGATTGCTTGGTCGGAACTACCTGTTGTATAATGATCCCTTTTATGACCCTCAAGGATGCATTTGTACTGTCAGAGTTAACATTCATGCTGTGTGAAAACTCACTGGAAACAAGGAACATAATCCCTGCAGCCAACAGACTTCTTCCCTTGCAGGACCAGGAGTGTTTAAAGGACACGATGGCAGCGATGATGCCAGGAAAACATGTCAGGGCCGCCAGGATGCAGAAGATGACGATGGGATGGGATGGGAATGGATGGGATGCAGCTGTAAAAAAAAAAAAAAAAAGGGAGGTGTGTACATTTAATAACAATAAATTAGTACATGAAAGATGGTATTGATTCAGTCAGTCTCAAGCAATGCCTCATTATTTAAAACATTCTAAAACTGATAGTCACATTCCTTGATTTCGAGTGCTCATGTTCACAGTATGGGTGAATGGTTAACCCATTTAGATCTGAGGCTGATTCTAAAACGGCTATTCAATCCTGACCTAAGTTTTCTGAAAAAAATATTTTAAACAATTTATGTTGCTATATACTGTATCTACTATAAACAACTACACACAGAGGTGTTCCCGGCTTGAAAGGTATAACAACGTATAAGTGTTCCAGGTCTAACACTAAACGTAGCTGCATAATACACTAGAACAACCAACATCCGTTCGGTTCGGCTGGGCTCCCTAAACTCAGAATACTGTGTACAGACAAATGTCATTTCATACTGCCACGAACACTTGGCTCGCAGTCATGGCTTGCACTGCTGGTGGCGAGTGTAGACTTGTTCAAGCCAGCAGCACTGCTGGAAGTGGAACAAATGGTTAAATGAATACTTGGATATCACGGCCACGATGCACTGTGGGGAATTTGTGTTGGCTGTATGGAGGGTTTCCCTTTCTAGCGATGGTCATGATACAGATCCAACGCCCATGCATTCACTATCCTTCTGCAATATCAATCCCTTGGTGTTTCGTTCCTTTTCCTCCTGTATATGTGCAAGGTTCTACACATCACTTTAAAACAAGGCAGATACCGTGACACGGACTGCTTGTACACTCATTATCTTCCATTATTTGTACAGCAACTTTCTGGTTTGTGCTGACCATTGCAGGGACTCATTGTGAAATTGTTATGAAAAAAAGTGTATTGGAATATTTCATAAACCCTCTTTTTTGCCTTTCTCTTCTCCTCTTGCCTGGCAGCTCCATCTTAAGAATCCTTCCCCCAATGGGATGACCCTACCCGCATCCCTCCTCTGCACATGTCCAAACCATATCAACCTGTCCCTTGTTTTATCCCCAAACCTTTTAACCTGGGCTGATCATCTAATGTAGTCATTTCTGATCTTGCCCCTCCTTGTCATCATGTAACTGAATGCTGAATGAAGGGTCTTACCTGGAATCCAGACAGAGGCACTCGTTTTGTTTTTTATTTCGCTTCTCTGTCTGGCTATCATTCTGTTTGAGGATTTCCAAACGTCACCAATTAACCCCCCCTCCCCCCCTAGACTGAGAAGCGGCCGAACAGAGGGAATCAGTCTGGATTCCAGGCTATCTTACCTGCCGAGTAGGCCTGAAAGATGAACCCCATGATGGCACAGAATAGACCCCATCCCATGAAGCAGCGCTTTTTGCATTGAGATAACGGGGTTTCTGCACAGCATCCCATCTGGCAACAGGAATAGGTACTGGAGATAGGATTAACAAGTGGAATCCAACATTATGATCTTTCCAACGTTAACCATCACATACAAAATAATACCATCATTAAAAAAAAATTAATGGTTTATGAAGAGCTTATTGCGGTTCTGCATGACTACTATTGTCATACATAAATACAAAACTACCACAACTTAGTATATTTGTCAGAACTCAAAAGGTACCATAATGCCAAAAGAATTACTGGAATTAAGCACTGCCATATTGATTGCATTGTCAATTTAGGCTACAGGAATGTATAAAAAATAAAATAGAATGCATAATATATACAAAACAGGTGATGGTGAACGTCCTAACACAATTCATTGTAAGGATGTTTTTTTTATCAAAACATCATGCAGAAAAAAATGGCACCAGAAACTATGATCAGTATGAGCATTATTCAAAAACATATTCAGGTTACACTGTATGAATGGTGCTTTAGACACATAAAGAGGTTGGCTGCTGTAATTCATCTTAGCTAAACAACCAATGGAGTAGGACCAGTAACTCTGGCATCCCTTTCCACATCATTACAACAACTGTACCGTTCCAACACAGGAGTGGGCCCTACCTTGTATTTTCTGGTGGCTTGTCTTCTGGGACCTGGGAACTCCCACCTCCTGTAGATAGGCCTACAACACAAGAGGAATGGGAAATCATGTGTCATATCGTGTGTGTGTGTGTGTGTGTGTGTGTGTGTGTGTGTGTGTGTGTGTGTGTGTGTGTGTGTGTGTGTGTGTGTGTGTGTGTGTGTGTGTGTGTGTGTGTGTGTGTGTGTGTGTGTGTGTGTGTGTGTGTGATAGAGATATATATTATTATTATTTGGTCTCTACTTTTTTTATTACGTTTTAGAATTATTTATTTCACAAAGCTGGACTAATTGTTGCACGAAATAAATTAAACAGTGAATGATGAACTGTGAAACTGACGTTACAGTATGTGAAACTGTGGGAAGCAGAAAATACAGACTTGATTTTGGTTGTGGGCTGAAGGAACTTTTAATTGTTGCAATCACCTCAATATCCTCCTATAATTTGACAAACCTCTGTGGTGGTCGACGGTGGCGAGACCAAAACTTTGTGCCCGGTTCTCCTCAGTGGCTGGAGCAATTGATCTGATTTGCACACAGCCATTGACCATTACCATCTGAACGCAACTGCAAAGCCCGTTTTTCGATATCACCAACGACGGGACGCGCAATAACCTCACGTTTGCAACTACTTTCGCCTGCGCACTTCACCGGGTATAGACTAGTACTACTGAACTGAGATTATCTGTGGTCTGTTGTGCTTGTGGGTTGTAAGTCACTATTATGTTTCTGGGTATACTTTCTAGGTATACAATCCCTGTTTAAGGGTTCTTTATCTTGATGTGAGGCCTGCCTCTGTGGTGATCGTTATACATAATCATTATACGTTGATGTGCCAGTTCAGTTGTCAGTTGTTTCTATAATCTGTGGCAATGGCATGTATGTCAATGCATTATTTTATCCTCTCAGGATTTTTTGCTTTTTCTCTTTATGTAGCCATAAACAATTTTAGTTGTTTGTGAAGTTTCTCCGCCGTGTGGAAAAGCCTGGTGACGTGAGGTTAATTTCAAGTAGCTATGTTTTGTCAACGTGTATTCATCTACTTATGTTGACATAAATAATGGACATGCAAAAAATATTTGGGTTGTTTTCATTGTAACTGACCTAAATATACAGTAGTAAAATGTATTAAAAGTAATTTAACTGCAATTACTTGTAATTATTTGAATACGGCATATAACTTGACATGATCTAAGGGGGTGTCTGAACTGTCCACAGCCCTCTGAGACACAAACCAAAAACACGAAAATGGTACCATATTATAATGAGCATTAGTGAGGACCATATGAAGATAGGTTGAAAATGGATGAAGTTGTCCTTTAATTGATAAAGAGCAAAGAGGGACTGAGCTGATCTCTCTCCTCATAAACTTTATGGCGCATCTCCAGCTAAGCTAGCTGACTGGCTAATGCTGCTGATTGATATCTCTAAGACACTGATCAAAAACCCCAAAATGAAAAAAAATAATGGTATTTACAATATGTACCAAAAAAGCACTTTAAGGTGTACGGTTATGTTGGAGACAACGGCAACGCTACTGTATGGCAGGAACTAAACAGACGTGCAGTTCCTAATGGACATACATCACATTACATTGTACAAGAGGAGAACAGAACATAGCACCTAAAATGTTTTCGCCATAGGGTTAGCGGCTTTCAAAAATGTGGGAAGGGCAATTTGGGGTTTGCTGGTAAACCTTGGAGGGATGCCCTTCATTTGAATGTTGCTCATTTGAATTCCATAAGGCCCTACCTTTGTGAGCTCCCACCAGCAGCTCCTTCTTCACCCCCAACTCAAGGTCCTGTGGAGAGAGAGTTCTGCTGAGTCCCAATACAATAATATATACAAAATGCAGTAACCTAAACCTACAGACAGTTAAAATACAGTAGAGTATTTCACTCTTAAAATGTTGGCATTCAGCAGAAGCTCTTCTTGGAGCGACTTACAAAGTGCCAGCTAAGTGCTAGAAACTAGGATAGCAGGTAGGCTAACCCTCAAACTTCTGCATCTTTGTAAATAACATACTGTACTTCAGTTGTAGACAAGCACACAGCATACATACATCTAGAATACAACAGAATATCCCTTCTCATGAGATACCCTCTGAGGAAGTACAGATAAATCATCATCATCATCATCATCATCATCATCATCATCATCATCATCATCATCATCATCATCATGCACATTGCAGGTGACTGCATTTTCCTTTTCAACCTTCTTTCCTTTTCTACATTACTTCAGGATGGTATTTATGAAAGGTTTGACCAATGCAGCTTTCAAGAACCTGGGATAGATCCTGCATGGCCAACTTTTCTAGGTACTCAAAGTCGCTAACATAACACATTTTGTGTACGGGTTCATAGAATAATAATAATTATTATAATAATAATAATCACATGAGCAATTTCCGTACATTATTCCTTTTCTGTAAGTTCTTCCACAAACCGTTCTTTGGTGAAACTGCTTTTAATGTGTCTCCAATCATCATCTTGATGTGAGTTACATAAAACCATACTCTCTTATCAGCATGGAGTACTAAAGAGAATCAAGGACTATTTTGCCACTGATTGCACATGTACTGCTACTGAACGCCGCTATATCACCATGTACTTTTCTTGTTTTATGTTCATTTTACATTTTATTATACATGGATTTTTATATTGCTGTTTTATGTTTATTTTATGTTAACATTTTTATGCTGCTGTCTTAAAGGACTCCTTAGTAAAGAGATTGAATCGGAATGGGAATAATCCTGGTGAAACAAAGGTGAAAAATAAAAACTTACATGAGGACCGGCACTCGTCTTAAGAGGGACAGTCGTGGAAGGAGCTGGGCTGTCTTGTTGGACCGTGGGTGCGGGGTCTGGAAAGTGAAGGGAGCAAAACAATAAAAACCTAAAAGCTATTACTATTGCTATTATGCTATTACTAAACTAGTGTGAAGAATATGATCACCTTTTAGTATAGAAATTATATAAAAAATAAAATAAAAAGGCTTCCAGCTGTGTGTGTGTGTGTGTGCGTGTGCGTGTGCGTGTGTGTGTGTGTGTGTCAATCAATCAAACTTTATAAAGAACACATGGTCCATAGCAACATACAATAACATACAAATACAAAGACAAACAAAAGGCGGACATAGTCCACATACAATCATAAATTCATATGGCTTACACACCAATGGTTCAACAGTTTAGAGAAAAACCTGACCGAGCTCAATAAAGGGTTATTCAGAATTAAAATTATGCTGTTCGCAGAATCAGACAGCCTACACATACATTTGTACATAAGGTTCCGCAGCACAGCGGAGCAGGTGGGTACACCGATACTGACAAACATTTGGCTTGCACTGCTGCATCGTGGCACTTTAAGCAGCAGTCTCATGCCATCATTATAACCCGCCTTTTGAAGAATATAATAGTTCATATAAGAAACAGAGTGAAAGAGTTACAATTAGTAATTTGAATAATGCTCATTCTGTGTGGCCCTACCTTGATTAAGGACCTGCTGTTCCTCCTCAGACCCAGGACCCTGTGGAGAGAGAGAGAGAGTTCTGCTCAGTCGCCATAACAATGGTTAACAAAACAAACAGAAATTCAAAAAGTATCTTAATATATCTGAGCAGTTATCCCATTTGAAACAGGTAATTAGAACACACGTGTTTTAAGGTGTGTTAATATAAATTTTAACTGAGCCAACATTGACACTGATTACATGAGCAAAATGCTTACATCCCGAGCACTGTTTGATGTTTGACGATGAGGAGGAGCAGATGAGCTGGCGGCTTCTTTTTCTTTCCTTAGAGGTGCTTTTCCTTTTGGGGATAAAAGACAAAGACATGTTTATTTTTTTCCTGGTTAAGTTAACGCTACTGTACTAGAATTCACAGGAAGTAAACGGACGTGCTGTTCCCAAAGAGAATATGTCACACAAAAATGTTCAGGAGTAGAATAGAGTGCAGCACTGAAAGCTTTTTGGCTTTAACCCGTATGGGCCGTGTGACGAGTGACAAATGGCTTATTGATTTGAAAGTACCTTTTCAAAGTTGTGTTTGTATATGATGTTAGTTTTTATTGTTAATTTTTGTATAGTATTTTTAGCATTTTTTTGCATTTTGATCACCTCAGTTTGTTTAATAGCGAGGTCAGCCAGTCAGCTAGACTAGATGGCTATTAAATTGAACAAAAGCACTGATGGCAGGTAAAAATCAAACCTACAGTACTACTAAACAACATGCTATCTAAATCTAAATGCTTTACATTTGTGGACGAGCTAACATCCATTCGTATGTCCGTGTGTCTATGAGCAGCTAATCTCCGGCACCGCTGGACTGATCGGCAGGAAACTTTGCACGAACACTTCCAGTAGGCCAATGACGAACCTCAGCCCCAATCGGACTCATGGTGGCACAATAACAGGCCACTTCACGTTTTGGCCTGTAGCCTAAGTCTTGAACTGTAGGTCATACATTTAAAGCTCCAGAAATGATTAGCCCAGGGCTCCGTGGTGATTTAACCCGGCCCTGGACGTGGCAGGTCATCACCTTTAACGTCATCTCCTGGTTCCCAGATGTAGTGATGGATACGCGTTCAAATCTTTGAACATGACTTTTGACCCGCTTGTCATACAGACTTTTGAGTCATATCATTGGACTCAATTCATTGGTATAACGTAGCCCCAACCCCTGTTGTGATTGGTTACTATTTGATAGTTCTAATGCATCAGCTGGAAAGGAATGATATCGAAGGAAAACGTAGTCGATGAAAAGCAAAGAGGTACTGAACTGACCTCCCTCCTCTAAACTTGATGGTGCTTTTCTTCATTTCTCCAGCTAAGCTAGCTGATAGGCTAATGTTGCTAACAGTTATCTAACAGTGTTTCTCAAACTTTTTTGTCTTCAGTACCTGCTTCCACTGGTTCCTGAAGTACCCCCTTACCTGACTACAGCATTTTGCTTAGTAAACTGCAAGAGAAAACCATAATAACCATATTGGCCTAATGATGCAAGAATGAATGATAACCCACCTTTTGAAGAATATAATATTCCAAATAAGAAACAGAGTGAAAGAGTTACAATTAGCGAATTTGAATACTGCTCATTCTGTGTGGTCCTACCTTTATCAAGGGGCTGCCGCTCCTCCTCAGACCCAGGACCCTGTGAAGAGAGAGAGAGTTCTACTCAGTCCCCATAAAAGTGGTTAACAAAACAAAGAGAAATTCAAAAAGTATCTTAATATATCTGAGTAGTTATCCCATTTGAAACAGGTAACATATGTGTTTTAAGGTGTGCTGATATGAATGTTAACTGAGCCAACATTGCCACTGATTACAGGAGCAAAATGCTTACACCCCGAGCACTGTTTGATGTTTGAAGATGAGGAGGAGCAGGTGAGCTGGCGGCTTCTTTTTCTTTGTCTGCTTTTCCTTTTGGGGATGAAAGACAAAGACATGTTTTGTTTTTTCCTGGTGAAATTAACGCTACTGTAACTGTACTAGAATTCACATGAAGTAAACAGACGTGCTGTTCCCAAAGAGAATATGTCACGCTAAAATGTTCAGGAGGAGAATAGAGTGCAGCACTGAAAGCTTTTTGGCTTTAACCCGTAAGGGCCGTGTAACGAGTGACAAATGGCTTATTGATTTGAAAGTACCTTTTAAAAGTTGTGTTTGTATATGATGTTAGTTTTTATTGTTCATTTTTGTATAGTGTTTTTAGCATTTTTTAGCATTTTGATCACCTCAGTTTGTTTAATAGTGAGGTCAACCAGTCAGCTAGACTAGATGGCTACTAAATTGAACAAAAGCACTGATGGCAGGTAAAAATCAAACCTACAGAACTACTAAACAACATGCTATCTAAATAACATGCTTTACATTTGTGGACGAGCTAACATCCATTCCTATGTCCGTGTGTCTATGAGCAGCTAATCTCCGGCACCGCTGGACCGATCGGCAGGAAACTTTGCACAAACACTTCCAGTAGGCCAAGGACGAACCTCAGCCCCAATCGGACTCATGGTGGCACAATAACAGACCACTTCACGTTTTGGCCTGTAAGTCTTGAACTATAGGTCATAAAATTAAAGCTCCAGACATGATTAGCCCAGGGCCCGTGGTGATTTAACCCGGCCCTGGGCGTGGCAGGTCATCACCTTTGACGTCATCGCCTGGTTCCCAGATGTATAGTGATGGATACGTGTTCAAATCTTTGAACATGACTTTTGACCCACTTGTCATACAGACTTTTGAGTCATATCATTGGACTCAATTCATTGGTATAACTTAGCCCCACTTGATAGTTCTAATGCATCAGCTGGCAAGGAATGAAATCGAAGGAGAACGTAGCTGATGAAGCGCAAAGAGGGACTGAACTGACCTCCCTCCTCTAAACTTGACGGTGCTTTTCTTCATTTCTACAGCTAAGCTAGCTGACAAGCTAATGTTGCTAACAGTTATCTAACAGTGTTTCTCAAACTTTTTTGTCTTCAGTACCCGCTTTCACTGGTTCCTGAATCCAAGTACCCCCTTACCTGACTACAGCATTTTGCTTAGTAAACTGCAAGAGAAAACCATAATAACCTTATTGGCCTAGTGATGCATGAATGAATGATAACCCACCTTTTGAAGAATATAATGTTCCAAATAAGAAACAGAGTGAAAGAGTTACAATTAGCAATTTGAATTCTGCTCATTCTGTGTGGCCCCACCTTGATGAAGGACCTGCTGCTCCTCCTCAGACCCAGGACCCTGTGGAGAGAGAGAGAGTTCTACTGAGTCCCCATAAAAGTGGTTAACAAAACAAAGAGAAATTCAAATATGTCTTAATATATCTGAGAAGTTATCCCATTTGAAACAGGTAACACATGGGGTTTAAGGTGTGTTAATATAAATGTTAACTGAGCCAACATTATCACTGATTACAGGATCAAAATGCTTACACCCCGAGCACTGTTTGATGTTTGATGATGAGGAGGAGCAGATGAGCTGGCGGCTTCTTTTTCTTTGGCTGCTTTTCCTTTTGGGATGAAAGACAAAGACATGTTATTTTTTTCCTGGTGAAGTTAACGCTACTGTAACTGTACTAGAATTCACAGGAAGTAAACAGACGTGCAGTTCCTAAAGAGAATATGTCACGCTAAAATGTGCAGGAGGAGAATAGAGTGCAGCACTGAAAGCATTTTGGCTTTAACTCGTATGGGCCGTGTGACGAGTGTCAAATGGCTTTTTGATTTTCCGTACCTTTTGGCTATTTGTCTTTCAAAATGTTGCTTATTTTTTACTGGTAAACCTTAGGGATGCCCTTCATTTGAATACGGCTCATTTGAATTCCATGTGGCCCTACCTTGATGAAGTTCTTTCAGCTCCTCACCAGACCCGGGACCCTGTGGAGAGAGAGAGAGTTCTGCTGATTCCCCATAAATTATAACCTGACTCTGTCAAATGGAAGAAGCTTGCGACACACATTTTGTTTCATCATCTGAGACTCCTGAAGCAGAATCGATGACAGACGGCATTTTCATTTTTTCAAGCTACTTGGCAGGTGATTGGATGATCCCGCCCCTAGCAGCCGCTGATTGGTTCTAACACGCAGCGGACCGGGCAGCTTTACTCCCTGAGCGATCTCAGACCTCCTTCCTGAAATCAAATGCAAATGAGATTTCCGGAGGGAGGGGGGTTTACCAGGCTACATAAATTAACCTTCAGAAAGACCTTAAGCCAATATAATAACCTTTGTTTTGTTTTAGATAT
This sequence comes from Gymnoscopelus braueri, assembly GCF_963280865.1. Classification (NCBI taxonomy): domain Eukaryota; kingdom Metazoa; phylum Chordata; class Actinopteri; order Myctophiformes; family Myctophidae; genus Gymnoscopelus; species Gymnoscopelus braueri. The sequence continues at coordinate 8,937,914 of NC_137613.1, forward strand.
TTTTTACTTTACTTTTATTATAAGTAGATGTTCGAGCTGCATGGCCCCTCACATAGAATTCGGGCCGCTACGTGGCCCTCACGCCTTCGTCGCACCGCCGATCTGACTGGTATGTCTGAGGATCAGTCCACACGTACACGGATATTTAAAAAAACGGAATTCTTTTTTCTGGTTTTAGAAATATCCCTGTCTACACGGCCACGTTTTATAAAATATTTCCGTTCACTTAATAACTTACATTTATTAAAACAGTAAAAACGCAGCTGTCATCGCAAGACTGTCTATTGGCAGCTGGTCAACAACTGCAGTCTAACGATGACAGGCAAATATACAGGAGCGCCCGTTCTGTGCTCTTTGGATACCTCAATAAAATCATACGAGCCGTGAGCACAACAAAAAACATGGGATCAGAGAACAATGTGTGTTATGTCTTCTTATAATTCCCTGAACCGATTATTTGACAAATTTACAATCATTCAAATATAGTGTTTATTCATACGCTTGTCCATCTGGCTCTCTCTCTCATGCGTCATGCCTCCCAGCGTAACGTAACGTTATCTCTCCTTAAATAAGCAGCGACTTGATTCAAGTGACAACGAATAACGGACAATCCGATGGCAGATGTGTTTGTAAAGTTTGTAGACCTATTTTATTTAATTATAGTATAAATATTGAGCAAATACAATTCTCGCCTAAAATGTTATCAGATGCCAGACGCTATTTCTGATTGGGTAGAATATCGATTCTTTGCAGAGAAATCATTGTAGTCTAGGCTACTTCAGAACGACCAGAGACATCACCAGCTAGCTGCCTGCTGCCCAATGAAGAGCTCTGGACACCCGGAGAGCACACTGTCCCACAACTCCACTAGAATTAGAGTAATGGCGATTATGGCGATTTTTTGATTAGTCTATAAAATGCTGATAGACACACATTAGCTGTTGGGGTGCTGGGTTAAAAGAGCATCATGAAAAGCCCATGTCTCGCTTAAAATACTATCAGGCGCTATTTCTGGTTTGGTGAAAATATTGTATAGATCGTTTACAGACAAACAGCCATTGTAGGGTATTCAGAACGACCACACGTCCGCACGGAGCGCACACTGTCCCACAAGTCGAGACTAGTATTAAAGGCGCTTTTTGAATTATAAAATGCGGATTGAAATAAATTATGGTGTAAAAAATTATATGAAATATATAATTTCCAGTCCTAAAGATAGAGGAAGGGACTAGGTGCCTGTAGAACAAAAATAAGCATTCACAACAACAATCTGAATATTTGTAGTATATTAATTACAAGATTTGTGTTTTGGTTTGTTTATGTGAATGTTAACTGATACCTTGCCACTGATTACAGGAGCATTTAAAATACTTACATCCCGAGCAGTACGTGATGTTTGAAGATGAGGATTATCATATGAGCTGGTGGCTTCTTTTACTTTCCTTCTAGCAGCTTTTTCTTTTGGGGATGAAAGACATGAAAGAGACACAGTATTAAGCATTGGTTTTCTACCTTAATTTTTTCCCCTTTTGGCTATTTTCTTTTGTTACATTTATGTCTCCTTGACATTAGACATTACCATGATTTATGTCAACTATTTTTCCCTTCAACATTTTTGCTGAATTCCTTTGACTCATCTGCTCCAGGATCTCCAGAGTAACAGTCCCAGCCCCGTCGTCAGTGTAAAACTCCGCCATCAGATCCACAGTTTCCTCCACAGTTCTATTCTCAAG
>NC_137613.1:8944646-9037146 GCF_963280865.1 Gymnoscopelus braueri
TTATTTTGTTATTTAATTCACATATAGAAAGTCTAGCTGGACATTTGAATCGTTTTGATCGTTCCACCACTAGAGAGCAGCACATACCCAGCTTGATCAGCTCGCTGACACACTCGCCCCCCCCCACACCCACTCAAACAGTCAAACACATGAACCGGATGTGAAATGGTCTCAGATTCTCTGATCGGCGAAAATTACGATGTGATACACGACGGGGATGACTGTTCGTCACCCAGACCATAGATTATAGGAGGGGAGGTCTCCAATCGCTTTTTATATCGTGTGAAAAACCGTTTGTTTCCCTATTATGTTCGAAAATGACTGGGGGAAAAAAAAATTAACCGGAAACGGAACTCTCTCTCTAGGTCGTCCTCAGACGAGCCCTCCATCGTTGCTTCCAGTCATCCCGATTCTCCATACATCTGGCCAGCTCATTGGTGCTATGGGCTCCTGCATCCTTCTTGAGCGTGTCCACATATGTTGGTGTGGGGCGTCCTCTTGACCGGTGCCCATGTGTTGGTTCCCACAGCACCAGTTTGCTGGCTGGCAGCTCTCGGTGCCTTTGGCAGTGTCCTGCTAGTCTCATTCTCCTTACAGCAATCTTCTCGCTCACCCTTGGTATTCCCTCATACAGGATTATGTTGGTAACATGCGCACTCTTGCTGATGTTAAGCACTGCACGCAGCATCCTGGTGTAGCACCCGTCCAGGGACTTCTCAAGGGCTGGTTTCAGGGTCCAGCATTCACTGCCATAGAGAAGAACGGACTCTACTGTCGCGTAGAAGAAGCTGAGTTTGATTTGGCGGGGGAGATTGGAGTTCCATACACTCGTCATGCCATTCAGGGCCCTCCATGCAATTGCCTTCCTCACTTTAAGATCTTGCTCAGTTGAGTTGACCCATGAGCCCAGGTATTTGAAGTCCTCGACTTCTTTCAGCACAGTGCCTCCTGCTGTAGTCAGAGGTTGATGTTCTGGTGGAACGTTGTAGGTGAGGACCTCAGTTTTCTTGGCGTTTAGCCTGAGGCCGACCTTGGCGCACTCTAGCTCTACCCTGTTCAGTAGTTCTTGTGCTTGTTCCACGTTGTCAGAGAGCAAACTGATGTCATCCGCATAGTCAAGGTCTGTGAGGACCACTGCGGGGTGTCGCCTCGACTTCCTTGGCGTTAGTGTGAAGCCAAGTTCCTGCTCTCGCCCACTGATTGCTTTCCTGAGCGCATAATCGAGGACTATAATGAAGAGAAAGGGGGCTAGTGTATCCCCTTGCATAACCCCAGCCAGGATGTCAAACTCCTCGCTGTTGCCGTCTGGGGTCACCACCTTGGCCCTTGTTCCTGCGTACATGGACTCTATTGCTCGGAGTAGGTTGGGAGGAATCCGGTATGCCTTCAGGATCTTCACCATCATGCCTCGGTGGATTGTGTCAAATGCCTTTTTGAAGTCTATAAAGCATAGGACTGCAGTCAGGTTGTCCCTCTTTACCTCCTCAATCATTCTCCTAAGTGCCAAGATCTGAGCTGTTTTAGTTCGTCCCTCTCGGAAGCCGTTCTGATTCTCCCTCAGGTGAGGGTCAATTGCTTGCCGGACCCTGTTTAGGATCATGCGGTTGTAAGCTTTAGCAATGATGCATGTCAGACTGATGCCTCGGTAGTTGTCCGGCTTTGAGAGGTCCCCGGATTTGGGCACTGGGATGATGTTTGACAGAGACCACATGTCAGGCCGCCGATGCAACAGGGCAAGGTTACAGAACTCTAGAATGATGTCGTCGAGATCACAGTTCTTCAGGACCTCTGGGGGAATGCCATCTGGACCGGGACTTTTTCCCACTTTCACTGTGGTTTTCGCCCTGGCGAGCTCCCCAGGCGTGAAGGGGCCATCATCGATTTCCAGGTCCGGGAGGACTGGCGGCACATCTTCCGCAACTGCTTCTGCCGACTCTCCCAGCAGCCTCTGGAAGTGGCTGAACCAGGTCTTTACCCTCTCCTCAGGGCTGTGTCCCTTGACCTGTCCCTCCTTGGTCCTCTTCCTCCCAGTCATCTCGTTGATGACCCTCCAGGCCTCTCCATATTTCTGTTCACCCTGCGCTTCCTGCACTCTCTGCACTTTCTCCATCAGCTCCTCCCCTTTGATGGTGTCGTATGTGCTGAACAGAAGATGCTTGGCTTCATTCAGCTCCATACGTCTCTCCACAGTTGGCTCCTTCTCAAATATGAGACGGGCTTCCTCCATCTTCCGCCGTGCCGCTACCACCCCTGGGTGTTTGGATCGCAGGGAAGTACGGACTCTCTCCATCATGGGTACACACAGTTTGGTCGCCTCCTCGTTGGCAGCAACGAAACGCATGTATTCGCTGCTGGGATCCGCTTCCATATCCAGCTGCTGGAATCGCTTCCTCACCTCCTCTGTGTACCTGGTTTGGAGGCCAGGGTCGCCGGAGAGCGCTTTCCAGTTATACCGGATCCTGGGGCTTGGTTTGGGGGCCCTGAGGCTCAGACGCACCTTCATTGAGACCACTCGGTGGTCTGAGCCCACAGTACTGAATGTGGAGTATGGTTCTGCATTCATAATGGAGTTCCTCCACTTCTTCCTCACAAGGATGTAATCCAACTGTCTCAGCGTACCAGTGGCTCTATCTCGGAAGGTCCACCTCTTTCCTATCCTCTTCCGGAAGATGGTATTTGCCGCCAGTAGCTCGTGTTCTGTGAGGAAGGCAGTGAGGTAGGCGCCATTGCGGTTAGTAGAGTCGTGGTAAGGGAAGGGTGTGTCCTCTGGTCCAAGCCTTGCGTTGAAGTCCCCAAGGATTGCCAGGAAGTTGTGGGCTGGGACTTCTCGGACCGCTGCTACCAGGTCCTCGAAGAACTCCTCCACGTCCTTAGGTGGTGCCACGTTGGTGGGCGAGTACACGACTATCACTGTTGTTACTGGATTGCCCGAAAACTCTGCGATCAGGATCCTGTTGGTGTGGTAGTGAACCCAACGGAGAGCCTTACGCGCCCGAGAACCCAGCATTAACCCTACACCGCCTGTTGCGGCCTGGGCCTCGTTTCGCCACGCTGATGCAGAGATAAACCCATAAAAAACACCATCGTTACAAAACACAGAAAATATATGTAGGCCTACATGTTCTCTAGGCCACTGTTTCCCAAACACACATTTAAAAAGAACTTTTCCCATATATATGTGTGTGTATATATATATATATATATATATATATATATATATATATATATATATATATATATATATATAGAACATAGAACAACATAGAACCATTGATCTAGATGCCCATGGTAAGGTCCTGGATAGCTCCAGCCTTCAAAATCTTTTTCAGAAACTGCTTTTCTTTCACTATGTTATGATTGCCCGTTACTGTCACTTCTGACATTTTGATGTCGTCGTAGTAATGCAAGCGAGCGTCGGGATCGCTCATGTTGTAGCCAAAACCAGCCACAGCCACTTCGTCACAGTTGTGGAGGGCCATCGTTATGGCAACCGCCCCCGTCGTGGGAATATTGCCCTTCTCCTTATCCCAAAGTGGCCGACCATCGTGGTACGGGAAGCCGATGAGCTTGAAAGAGGCCTCCCTGATGAAGTAGGGGTTGAGGATTCGCATGTCCGCGGGTTCTCTAGGTACGTGCTGTGCCACTGGCTTCCAGAGGTCCTCTGTATCAGGTAGCTTCTCTTTGAAGACCATGTGCCGGAACCACTCGAGATCTGCAGCTTTAAAGGCCAAGAGGACGAACAGCGACTGGCTCTCTATCTGCTCCGGGTCCTTGGGGCAGCTTTCGGGGTATAGGATGCGCATGGTGGTCTTGGAGCCCACGTCTCTCTCGTAACCTTTCACAGGAGCTGCGTTCAACCTCACAACGACATCGAAAGTATCGATCGTCTGGCCCAGAGACTTATTGGTCAGGATTCCTCCGTTCCCGATGACGATGCATCTCTTTTTGAAACTGTCCAGCTCCTCCCCTAGACCGTAGTTGTTTGTAGCTGACAGAATATCCTCTACGATCTTCTCATGTGATTTGATTCCAAAAGGAAGGACATAATCACTGATGCTGCGGAATTGTTTAAAGTTTCGATCGAGGAACATGGGAACTGGTACGAGTCCAAACCCTGGGTAAAGGGTGGCCATTCTGCAAGCTGCATTGCATTCATCCAATGACGTCGGGAACCAGTAGTACGTCAAGACACACGTCAAGGCACCCAGGGTCAGAATGAAACAAATACCCAGGAGAACGTTTCGCACGGCTCTCCTATGCATGGTACCTTAAGCCGAATATCCTGACTCGTATGGAAGGTGCTGGGGTCTGTCCTGGTGAAAGCTGATTCAGGAACTTGAAGGTTGAATTCAAATATAGCCTTGAGGACTCGGGTCTTGGATATAAGCAAAGATCGGAGTAAACACTTCTTGCATCTGAACTCAGGTTATGGTGGCCACCCTTTATATAGTGCTTGGGTGGATGCTCGTGACATCTCACTGACGTCACGAGAAGTCAGCTACAGTAGGCTATATCCAAATATGGAGTTTTAAACAGTGGTGGAAAGTAACTAAGTACATTTACTCAAGTACTGTACTTAAGTACGATTTTGAGGTATTTGTACTTTACTTGAGTATTTCCAATTTCCAATACTTTTACTTCTACTCCACTACATCTCAGAGGCAAATATTGTACTTTTACTCCACTACAATTATTTGAAAACTTTAGTTACTAGTTACTCTACATGATACAATGAAACATACATTAACCACTTTAACCCTATTTTATACCTGGGCTATTTGAAAATAGCCGATCTACAAGCTCACAACGCGTCGCGAAGCGACGCGTTGTGAGCTTGTAGATCTGCTATTTTCAAACATTTTAGTACTTTTACTTTTGATACTTTAAGTACATTTTGATGCCAATACTTTTGTACTTTTACTCAAGTAAATTTAGAATTCTGGACTTTTACTTGTAACAGAGTATTTTTATTTTGCAGTATTGGTACTTTTACTTAAGTAAAGAATTTGAGTACTTTTTCCACCACTGGTGGAGCTCTTGATCAACCTTTGCTGTTTGAATATAAAGCCGTCAAATATGACATCACTGCTGCCCTGCTGGCGTCACGGCACCCTAGGGGGTCACGGCACCCTAGGGGGTCACGGCACCCTAGGGGGCCACCGCACCCACTTTGAGAAACTTCAATCAGATATTTATTTTATATATTTCTATATGTATAACTTTAATGTTACTAATATTTATATAGTAATATTAACGTTTATATGTGTCTGGTTGATTTTTTACCCCCAACTGCTGAAGTTTAGGAGTGTTTCTTATGTACAGTTTACCTTACTAGAGGTGACCAAGCTCAACATGTCCACATTGTAAAAGGTCAAATATTTTGGAAGTTATTAAAATATTTTACGTATAGGCTACAGTATATACAGCACGTGTGTGCATCTATACTACAATCCGAGATGAGGCGCATGCGCGAAATACCTGGGAAAAAATAAAAAACTGCTCACTGCGCATGCATGCGTATGTCTTTCACCGCTGTTGCCAGATTATGCGCGAGCAACAAGCAACCAGCTTCATGAAAAAACACAAAGTTGCGCACTGCGCATGCGTCGACGCACTTTCTCTAACCAATTTACACCCACTTCACGCTTACAACACCTGGACATGGCAACCCAACCTCACTCTCCGAGCCTATCAGCGTCGTCGCTCATCGTTCTGTGATTGACAGCAAAAGTTGGCCAATCAGGTGGCGAGTTCGAGTGAGCCCGAATGGCTCCGAGTGCAGCCGACCAAACACGAACGGCAGCCATTGTTTCCCTGGGCAGTTTTCTCCGCACTTCTCTCCAATGTTTTAGAACTTCTAGAAGCTCTCAAACTTCTTCTTTGAGGTACGGAATTTACTTATAACATATCGTTTGGATAGAATTTAGTTGTTTCACTTCATATGTGTGGTCAATTAATCATGACAGAGCCTATTTAAAAATAAAAATTCAGAGAACTGGCAGGGGCGGCCAGTCACACGCATGTATCCGAATAAGGCAACCTATTTTGGGCATGGCCATCTCAAAAGTCCCGTTGCGTCACATTAGTCGCGGAGGTGGCAAAAATGCACTGCAATTGGCTGACGGGGAAAAATGGTGCACTCACACTCACCCACCAGCGTATGTTGGTACACACACACACACACACACACACACACACACACACACACACACACACACACAGATCTGTTGTGCTGTAGTCAAGGCTTTGTGGGGTCCGCGATGTTTCACGGGGGTCGCGATGTTTCACGGGGGTCCGCGATGTTTCACGGGGGTCCCCAAGACGGACCCCCTGGGAGTAATTTTTGAACCCCACGATTTTTGAACCACAAAATAAGCGAACCCTCGCTTATTTTTGTGCGGACGTCATTTGTTTGTCATTGTGGTGAATGTTGTGTGTGCTGCTGATGTTTGTTGTGTGCAGCTTAATGTCATAGTGTTTGTGTCGGAGCGCCTCAGTGCGGCTGCAGAGTACATGTGCAACATCTTGCATGTGTGGCTGTGGCTTTACAGTTTTCCTTCGCCGTGTCTCTAGGTCACGGCCTGGAGACCCCAGGGTCTCCAGGGACCCCTAAGGGGGGGGGGGGGGGGGGACCCTCTGGGTTTTTTTTTTTTTTTTTTTATCCCATGATTTTGTACCCCCAAACGATTTTTCGGCCGAACTTCTAGTATATATACAATCGGCTGAAATTAGTTTTTTCAGACGGGTGGCCGGCCTCTCCCTTAGAGATAGGGTGAGAAGTTCAGTCATCCGTGAGAAAGCCGCTGCTCCCCTTGGCAGACCAAATACCAGATGGGGGGGGATTCTCCAAACTGGCCTTGGAACGCCTCGGGATCCCCCAGGAGGAAGGTGCTAATGTTGCTCTGGAAAGGGAAGTCTGGAAATCTCTGTTGGAACTGTTACCCCTGCGACCCGATTCCGGATAAGCGGTTGAAGATTGTCTGCCCCTATATAGCCCAGCTCTGAGATGGTATGTGGAAGTGGTTGGTATTTAAATGACCTTGGTCATAAAAGCTTTTTCTAGGCTAGGGTCAAAGGTGCAGGCTATCTCTAATACAGACACTTCTCTGGACTCTTCATCAACCACAACAACATCTGCTGTCAAAGATGTAAAGATGTCTGGGTTATCACAGAGATGAAACATGGATGGAATGACACAGGAATGTTTGTACATTCTCACTGAGGATGTATGATAATTGATATGTCCTTTGCTATGAGTTTCATTATTCTATCATGGTATGTACATCACTTTGTATGCATAACTATGGAGTTACATTTGTGTCTTTATTAACCATACAAAAGAAAAATAATTGAGAGAGAAAAAATATAAACAGAGCAAAACATTTTTTTGAATGAAAACTAATTAAAACAGCAAGCAAAAAAATAATATTTGCAAGCAAAGAAAATTATATAAACACATCAAAAAATGTTTTTGAATGAAAACAAATTAAAACTGCAATCAAAAATATATATTTGCAAGCAAAAAATAATTTGAGATCAAAACTTTTAAAACTCAAGAGATTTTTTTTTTTTTAAACTACATAAAACAAAATACTAAAATGTATGTGTAATAAAATGTGTTATGCTAATAAAAAATTTAATGTTTTTGTTTTACTCTTTGCGAATGAAAGTTCTTCTCTCTCTCAAAACTCTGTCTCCTTGGTCTCGATTTTTTTCTTCTCTCTTTTGGATTTTTTTGTGTGAGGGGTTAAAGTTCAGAAGGCGGGTCCTACGCTGATAGATGTAAGACACCTCTCCATTGGTCACTCGGAGTCTGAGTGACAGCTTGACAACTTCCTGAATCCAAATAGTAGCAAATCTACAAGCTCGCAGTGCAAGGCGCTGTGAGCTTGTAGATCTGCAATTTTTGTCTAAAGTTCTCTTCAGTGTAGGGAGGGATGCTAGGGTTCAAGTGATTAACGTAAAAAAAAAAAAAAAAAAAACATACATTTGGCGGCCCCCCTGTCGTAACTCTGAGGACCGCCTAGCCTAGGGGTTACGGTGACGGACCCCCTGTTGAAGACCCCTGACTTAAGCATTCGTAAGCCTAAACTCACCCTATTTTGTCTCACCACACCGACGTGCTACTGTACACGGTACAGTAAAAGGGGAAACCATACCAATGTCCTAATTGCCAGAAATGATAGTACCCAAGAAAAGTGTTTCTTAATAAAATATAAGCAGCCTAATCAAAAATATGAAAACAACACGGTACACATTTGGGCTCCTACAGCCTGTAGCCATGTATTATGGCCTCAATGACAATAACTTCTCCTTGTCTCCCTGGCAGAATGCAGAACCAACCATGCAGGCCACAAGCCCAGGTAAGGATAATTTGTTCACATTCATAATACATTTGGTCACCATGTGGTCATTGTGGGACAAAATATTAAGTTGTTTTCCAGTGTTGCTCACAGGCCCTCATTGGAAACAAGACCGCAAGGACTTTCATGAACGGACCTGTTAAAGGAATTATCCTATCCTTATCCTTGTTGTCCTGTGTGTGTGTGACTTGAACAATAAGAACAAATGAATGTTAAAGCCAATCGATAACTGCAGAGTGGCGACAGTCCCTTTGAATGAGTGCATCTGCCAATTGTAAAAAAGTAGCATTGTTCTTCATAAATAGCCCATATTATTTAATGAAGACGGAATGCACTTGCCCATCGGGCAACCTGAAGGCAAACTCCGTTTGCCCGAACGTTTTATTTACTTGCCACGGGCAGTCGGGCAACCGTTAGTGTCAACCCCTGCTTGTGTTTATTACTGCAAATTACTCTTAAGAGCGTCAGGTCACCCCTGTAAATAACTTTTTCATCCACGGCACCCCTGAATTACATTGTTACTTTACAGCACCTTACATTTGTGTCGCATTATGGTATGTATTATGTAAATCCTCCCCCCTAAGTTACAGTATGTCACGAGGAAAACTGAGAGAATATCTGTTTCCATTATAGGACAGATTGAAAATAACATTATACTTGACGTTTAACCACTTGAACCCCAGCATTCCTATTCTGAGGGGAACGTTCACCAAAAATAGCAGATCTACAAGCTCACAACGCGTTGTGAGCTTGTAGATCTGCTAATTTTGGTGAAGAGATTACGCACTAAGTACGGTGCACCTCAAGTCCGTTTTATTAAGTGTAGATGTTCTAAGTGTTAAACTGAAGTGATATTGATACATTCCAAACATTATCAAAGTATTTTGCGGCACCCCTGGACTTGCGTCACGGCACCCACTTTGAGAAACCCTGTCCTATACTCATACAGCACATAATATACCCAGATTTTAACCGATTTTAGAATCAGAATAATCTTTGTCACAATCATCTTTATTGTCACATCACAGGTTTACAGGTGTAAAAAAGTGGGTGAAATTTGTTTTTGTTTTTCATAAAGGAAAAAAGAACTAACCGGGTACAGGGCAAGCGATGTTCTCAAGTGATCGTAGTGTATCTTGTCAGTAGCACAACCCAATTTCATTATCTGGATATCGGACTGTCAGACAAATAATACAGTTTCCGTTCATAATCATATTTGGTCCGCTGTGTATTTTATTGGTGATTCTTGTGAATGAGGCCATATTGCTCTCTTTACGTTCATTGGTATATTTTTTTAAGCTTTGAAACTTGTTACTTCAGATGTTGATTCTGATCTTTTGTCCTTTTTAAGATGTACAACCAGAAGATGCGGCTGAAGGAGAGAGACGCTCTGTGCCCATGGTGATGGCATGCAGTGGCTGACTGGGCAGGGACACAGGCATTTGCTGGTGTCGGAGAGAAAGAAATTCTAAATAGGCCAGGCCACACTGTTTGTTATCCCATTGTTAGTGCTTGTAACACTTCCAACAGCCCACCTTGAAGATTATGAGTCTTTTAAGACCAACTGCTTTCGGACATTAACGGTGCAAGCTTTGACAGAGTGTAACTTGTAAATAACTGTACATTGTCACTTTCTTACTCCAGTCCATTTTTACTTGTGTTAAGGATACAAACTTAAAGGGAAACTTGGCCGATTATGAACCTAAATTGCACTGCGAGGACATCATATACTTTTTGGATCACATGACAGCAGGAGGGGGTACATTGTTTAAAAATGTCAGCTGTGATGTAGAAATGAAATACTGTACAAAGAAGCAAAGAACACCCTCTTCATTTTTAAAGTGTTCCAGGTCCAATTTTGTCTGCTCATTCATTTATGTCATCACTTCCAATTTCACTTCTGTATCTTGACTGAGGTCTCTATCCTGATTGGATAAAATTGGCATCCCAACCTGAGAATGCATTTTCTGTTAGAGAGCTGGAGAGACATGTTACTGAACACTCTATAGCAATGAGTACTATCAGAATTTAGAGCTATTTAACACTTATTTTAACAAAAGAAAATCTCTTACCCTCCCTAACTTTTGAAATGTTTGCACCTTTTAAGGGTACTGGCAGTGTAACACTGGCAGTGTAACTGTTTAAAATGTTTTTTTTCTTTCAAATCTGTCACAGTGTTTAAAGTTTATGTGAACCCAAGTACGGTAACACGTTCTACAACAGCTTCTACCATATTCACACATATGGATTCAGACCATTTGTAAATCTGTGTTAATTGTCAATGTTAGTGTGTATGGATGTTAGGCTTAGTATACGATGGCATACGATACAGCCCACATTTTGGTTAAAATGTCTTTTAATAAACAGTTCACTGAAAATGCAGTTGTATGAATACATTGTGAATTGTTATATCTGTTAATTTGACCTTCAAATGCAGTTTATGCTAATTATAGGAAAGTCAATGTTGGATAAATGGATTTCTGCTCAACTTAGGCCTTGTCTGTATACTGAAATGCTGGTCGAGAATGCAAAAACAAAAAGTGCTTCTGCATACTAAGTTAGAACTGCATTTGTTAGGATTTAAGGTATTGTTGGCAGGTTGAAAATATGCATGTGGCATTTAAAGCTATACAGTCCTAAATAGCTGTACTATTACCTTTTTAATTCAATGGGGCAAATTAAATCCAATCCAAGTCTACCACCAGCTTTCTCTAGGGAGGCCATGCGTTTCAGTGAGTGAGTCAGTAGTCTCTTGATGGGTATGTGGGGGTCCCTCACCTCTGCTCTTGTGATGCTGCTACGCTGCCAGCGTAATTCCATAGCCTCACAGAAAACTGTACCTTACCTTAACCTGACACTAACTAACCTTTCATAAAAAAGTGACCCACAGTGGATTCGAACCCTCAAGCCTTGGATGATGGATCATAAAGTAAGCGCACTATCAGACTAAAAGTTTCCAAAGCAGTCCATCTGGAATGGGCCTGGCCAGTAGGCCAGTCACTTCAGCCTTGCCTTAATTAGAATAACGAATATAACATAAAATAATGTGGCTTTATTTTATAACTTCAAGGGTTCCCAAACGTTTCTGGCTGTGACTTCCTAAATTAATCATAATTATTTGAACTCGGGACCCCACAAAATAATCATACTTGAACTGGGGACCACCCACCCTGAACAAGCACTTGAAATTGTAGGCATTACATTTAGTTTGACTCGGTTCCACAGATAAATATTGTGAAAATAGCCTTAAAAAGGTCTTAAAAGTCATTAAATTGTCACTTTAGAAATGTGTTATCCTGTATACACTTATACTGTATAGGTTGGTTTGTTTACTGTTGAGAGAGAAAACAATGTTGCCCATTAAGCTAATCTGGGGACCCCCTCTGAGGGTCCCAATGCCAAGTTTGGGAACCACTGGCCTATTATAACAATAACAATACAACAATTTTAAATACAGATAACAAACTGTAAGTAGAACAGAAACCTAACATTAGGGAATCATCTGAATTGTTAATAGCCTAAATTCTCAATATTGTAACGAATAGTGTAGCGCCCAGAGCTGGGATGGAGCTTTGACCTCAGTCCCAGAGGACCACAATGGAAACAAGCCTTTTTGTGTTATCCTTATAACAATCATTGTAAAATCGTACCTCTGTATCCTACTGTTAATAAAGTATTCCATCAATCTGTTTACTCGAACTGTTTACTGTACATATATATATATTTTTTATGATGTTTTGCATAGTAGTGTATATCTGTCTGTCATTAAATGAATTGAGTACAAAGGACCACAATGGAAAGAAGTCATAGGCTTTCTTGGGTTTTAAATTCTCTTAGCTGACCTTGCATTGAACTGTACTTTCATGTTTGTTTGTTTTTTTGCAAACTGCTATAATTCAGTCAATCAAAAAACAGTGCTGGTCGTAACTCACCTCCATCCCTGCATTCAACAAGCTACATAAGGAAGGCTGTCACTCAGACTCCGAGTGACCAATGGAGAGGTGTCTTACATCTATCAGCGTAGGACCCTGATACGAGACCAAAGAGACAGAGTTTTGAGAGAGAGAGAACTTTCATTCGCAAAGAGTAAAAAATAAAACATTCAAATCATTTTTATTAGCATAACACATTTTATTACACATACATTTTACAAAGTATTTTGTTTTATGTAGTTTTTTTTACTCTTGAGTTCTAAAAGTTGTTCTCGATTTTTTTTCCTTTTCTTTCAAATCTTTTTTTTTGTTTGCAAATATATATTTTTGATTGCAGTTTTAATTTTATAATTTTCTTTGCTTGCAAATATAATTTTTTTGCTTGCTGTTTTAATTAGTTTTCATTCAAAAAATTGTTTTGCTCTGTTTATATTTTTTCTCTCTCAATTATTTTTCTTTTGTATGGTTAATAAAGACACAAATGTAACTCCATATACATATAGTATCCCTCATCATTTAAAATGAGTGTATTTTTGATATATCTTCAATATTCCTAGTCATTTATCTTTTCGTTAATAATGTGAAATCTATAATGTCTGAGGTTGTTTTCTTAAAGAAAATAATCATGCGTGGAAGCTCGTGATTATGGTTAACAAACTTTTGTAGTAGTCATTGTAAAGGTGAAATGGAGGGTGACATTTTGAGGAACTGCAAGTGTGGTCACTCCGATGCAAGTTGTGGAACATCAGTGTTACACACAAACACACACACACACACACACACACACACACACACACACACACACACACACACACACACACACACACCTGAAGCCGATTCTACAAATGTCTTTTAAATCCCAACAGTTTTCTGAAAAAAACATATGTTTCAATATCAGTGGTGCTCAAACCTTTTCATCTCAAGGACCCCCAAAATAATATGTATTTGGTCGCCGACCCCCATCTCAAAATATTTTGTTCCAGGGACCCCCAGAAGCAAAGATTTGAGTTAATGTTTGCTTTAAAAGAATATATATATTCAAAGATTTGCACACATTTTCACAATTTTTCAAAAATAGCAGATCTACAAGCTCGTAGTGCGGCACTCGGTGCCGCGCTACGAGCTTGTATATCTGCTATTTTTGAATAGCCAAAGTGTAAAATAATGTTTTTTTAGCTCAAATCAAAAAGTGACACAGATGCGTTCCGTGAACACATCTGTGTCCTAACAGAGAACTGTTAGGATTTAGAAGGCATACACACTTACATTAGACTATATTTAGTTTCTTGAAAGTCATAATACATTTCCTTAGAATCCATGTATCATGCAATCATGGTATTACACAACTTTAGGTTATTTACAGAGGAAACCTTTGTGTAACAATTGAAAACAGAAGTACATCTTGTGTAATGTATATGTTGTACACTGCCAGTAATAGAGCAGTGGTTCTCGAACTTTTTCATGTCAAGGACCCCCAAATTGACATTTATTAGCCCGCGGACCCCCATTTGAAAAGATATGCCAAGGACCCCCATAAGAGAAGATTTTTACGGCTCTATAGCAGTGATTTTCAACCATTTTAATTTCTTGGACCCCCAGTTTGACATGCATTAGGCTACGGACCCCCATCTAATGGCATTTCTATCTCTTGGACCCCAATTTATATCGTAAAATCAATGTTAATTTAACTCTGAGAGTGTACAAATGGAACCAAATGGACCCGTTAGGGTCCATTTGGTTCCATTTGTACACTCTCTGAGTTACAGACCCATAAGGGTCCATTTGGTTTGATAAATGATATGAAATGTGTGTTAAATATTAAAGTTAACATAAGGATCAAGTTTATATTAAAATGGCATTGAAGGAAATAATGTACCAGATATTTATGCTTTTATTGCAGGCAATAAAGTGTAGCAGTTGATTATACATTGAATACATAGTCAAGGGTGATACAAAATATTTACCTAGATCAGAGGTTCTCAAAATGGGGTACATGGATCCTCAGTGGTCCTTATGGGGGTCCAGTTGGTCCCCAATTTAAAAAAGTACAGTTTAATTTCAATATATTTCACCAGCCATAAACCAAGAGAATGTATCCACACGTTTCCTAGGGCCTTATGGGCATCACTTCCTGTCGATTTGATCCCTGATACCTGATCGACAGGATAGGAATGAAACTTGTGGATATAAATGACTATTCAGATATAGGTTCCACTCATTGTCATTCTGTACTAAATCTAATCTCTATATAGTGTTGATTTTGACAGCAAATTTTCATTTAGTTTTAGTCATAGTCTTTTGAATACAATTCCATTTAGTTTTAGTCATATTTTAGTCATCTGAAATGTTTTAGTTTTTGTCTAGTTTCAGTCGCCAAAATATCATAAGATTATAGTCGACTAAATCTACAGTTGATTTAGTCGACTAAAATGTATGTTGGCGGTGCCTTGATGGTGTCGTAATGGCTGATTTTACACTTGGTTGCATGCTGAAAATAGCCGATCTAAAAGCTCACAACGCGTCGCAGCGTGACGCGTTGTGAGCTTGTAGATCTGCTAATTTCAGCATGCATGCACACCCTAGCGCAACCAAACATAAAATTGTCACGGTGCGAGGCAGAGAAGTGTAGGACCCAAGCGCAAGATGAGAGGCAGAGGCAGCGTAGTTCAAGTTAAAGTGTTTATTAACACCGACACAATGGAGTAGGCAACAATCAACGTTCAGCAATGATGAATATGGTTAACAAACTTTTGTAGTAGTCATTGTAAAGGTGAAATGGAGGGTGACATTTTGAGGAACTGCAAGTGTGGTCACTCCGATGCAAGTTGTGGAACATCAGTGTTACACACAAACACACACACACACACACACACACACACACACACACACACACACACACACACACACACACACACACACACACACACACACACACACACACACCTGAAGCCGATTCTACAAATGTCTTTTAAATCCCAACAGTTTTCTGAAAAAAACATATGTTTCAATATCAGTGGTGCTCAAACCTTTTCATCTCAAGGACCCCCAAAATAATATGTATTTGGTCGCCGACCCCCATCTCAAAATATTTTGTTCCAGGGACCCCCAGAAGCAAAGATTTGAGTTAATGTTTGCTTTAAAAGAATATATATATTCAAAGATTTGCACACATTTTTAAAAAAAATCAAAAATAGCAGATCTACAAGCTCGTAGTGCGGCACTCGGTGCCGCGCTACGAGCTTGTATATCTGCTATTTTTGAATAGCCAAAGTGTAAAATAATGTTTTTTTAGCTCAAATCAAAAAGTGACACAGATGCGTTCCGTGAACACATCTGTGTCCTAACAGAGAACTGTTAGGATTTAGAAGGCATACACACTTACATTAGACTATATTTAGTTTATTGAAAGTCATAATACATTTCCTTAGAATCCATGTATCATGCAATCATGGTATTACACAACTTTAGGTTATTTACAGAGGAAACCTTTGTGTAACAATTGAAAACAGAAGTACATCTTGTGTAATGTATATGTTGTACACTGCCAGTAATAGAGCAGTGGTTCTCGAACTTTTTCATGTCAAGGACCCCCAAATTTACATTTATTAGCCCGCGGACCCCCATTTGAAAAGATATGCCAAGGACCCCCATAAGAGAAGATTTTTACGGCTCTATAGCAGTGATTTTCAACCATTTTAATTTCTTGGACCCCCAGTTTGACATGCATTAGGCTACGGACCCCCATCTAATGGCATTTCTATCTCTTGGACCCCAATTTATATCGTAAAATCAATGTTAATTTAACTCTGAGAGTGTACAAATGGAACCAAATGGACCCGTTAGGGTCCATTTGGTTCCATTTGTACACTCTCTGAGTTACAGACCCATAAGGGTCCATTTGGTTTGATAAATGATATGAAATGTGTGTTAAATATTAAATACCTGATCGACAGGATAGGAATGAAACTTGTGGATTAAATGACTATTCAGATATAGGTTCCACTCATTGTCATTCTGTACTAAATCTAATCTCTATATAGTGTTGATTTTGACAGCAAATTTTCATTTAGTTTTAGTCATAGTCTTTTGAATACAATTCCATTTAGTTTTAGTCATATTTTAGTCATCTGAAATGTTTTAGTTTTTGTCTAGTTTCAGTCGCCAAAATATCATAAGATTATAGTCGACTAAATCTACAGTTGATTTAGTCGACTAAAATGTATTTTGGCGGTGCCTTGATGGTGTCGTAATGGCTGATTTTACACTTGGTTGCATGCTGAAAATAGCCGATCTAAAAGCTCACAACGCGTCGCAGCGTGACGCGTTGTGAGCTTGTAGATCTGCTAATTTCAGCATGCATGCACACCCTAGCGCAACCAAACATAAAATTGTCACGGTGCGAGGCAGAGAAGTGTAGGACCCAAGCGCAAGATGAGAGGCAGAGGCAGCGTAGTTCAAGTTAAAGTGTTTATTAACACCGACACAATGGAGTAGGCAACAATCAACGTTCAGCAATGATGAATATGGTTAACAAACTTTTGTAGTAGTCATTGTAAAGGTGAAATGGAGGGTGACATTTTGAGGAACTGCAAGTGTGGTCACTCCGATGCAAGTTGTGGAACATCAGTGTTACACACAAACACACACACACACACACACACACACACATACACACACACACACACACACACACACACACACACACACACACACACACACACACACACACACACACACACACCTGAAGCCGATTCTACAAATGTCTTTTAAATCCCAACAGTTTTCTGAAAGAAACATATGTTTCAATATCAGTGGTGCTCAAACCTTTTCATCTCAAGGACCCCCAAAATAATATGTATTTGGTCGCCGACCCCCATCTCAAAATATGTTGTTCCAGGGACCCCCAGAAGCAAAGATTTGAGTTAATGTTTGCTTTAAAAGAATATATATATTCAAAGATTTGCACACATTTTCACAATTTTTCAAAAATAGCAGATCTACAAGCTCGTAGTGCGGCACTCGGTGCCGCGCTACGAGCTTGTATATCTGCTATTTTTGAATAGCCAAAGTGTAAAATAATGTTTTTTTAGCTCAAATCAAAAAGTGACACAGATGCGTTCCGTGAACACATCTGTGTCCTAACAGAGAACTGTTAGGATTTAGAAGGCATACACACTTACATTAGACTATATTTAGTTTATTGAAAGTCATAATACATTTCCTTAGAATCCATGTATCATGCAATCATGGTATTACACAACTTTAGGTTATTTACAGAGGAAACCTTTGTGTAACAATTGAAAACAGAAGTACATCTTGTGTAATGTATATGTTGTACACTGCCAGTAATAGAGCAGTGGTTCTCGAACTTTTTCATGTCAAGGACCCCCAAATTGACATTTATTAGCCCGCGGACCCCCATTTGAAAAGATATGCCAAGGACCCCCATAAGAGAAGATTTTTACGGCTCTATAGCAGTGATTTTCAACCATTTTAATTTCTTGGACCCCCAGTTTGACATGCATTAGGCTACGGACCCCCATCTAATGGCATTTCTATCTCTTGGACCCCAATTTATATCGTAAAATCAATGTTAATTTAACTCTGAGAGTGTACAAATGGAACCAAATGGACCCGTTAGGGTCCATTTGGTTCCATTTGTACACTCTCTGAGTTACAGACCCATAAGGGTCCATTTGGTTTGATAAATGATATGAAATGTGTGTTAAATATTAAAGTTAACATAAGGATCAAGTTTATATTAAAATGGCATTGAAGGAAATAATGTACCAGATATTTATGCTTTTATTGCAGGCAATAAAGTGTAGCAGTTGATTATACATTGAATACATAGTCAAGGGTGATACAAAATATTTACCTAGATCAGAGGTTCTCAAAATGGGGTACATGGATCCTCAGTGGTCCTTATGGGGGTCCAGTTGGTCCCCAATTTAAAAAAGTACAGTTTAATTTCAATATATTTCACCAGCCATAAACCAAGAGAATGTATCCACACGTTTCCTAGGGCCTTATGGGCATCACTTCCTGTCGATTTGATCCCTGATACCTGATCGACAGGATAGGAATGAAACTTGTGGATATAAATGACTATTCAGATATAGGTTCCACTCATTGTCATTCTGTACTAAATCTAATCTCTATATAGTGTTGATTTTGACAGCAAATTTTCATTTAGTTTTAGTCATAGTCTTTTGAATACAATTCCATTTAGTTTTAGTCATATTTTAGTCATCTGAAATGTTTTAGTTTTTGTCTAGTTTCAGTCGCCAAAATATCATAAGATTATAGTCGACTAAATCTACAGTTGATTTAGTCGACTAAAATGTATGTTGGCGGTGCCTTGATGGTGTCGTAATGGCTGATTTTACACTTGGTTGCATGCTGAAAATAGCCGATCTAAAAGCTCACAACGCGTCGCAGCGTGACGCGTTGTGAGCTTGTAGATCTGCTAATTTCAGCATGCATGCACACCCTAGCGCAACCAAACATAAAATTGTCACGGTGCGAGGCAGAGAAGTGTAGGACCCAAGCGCAAGATGAGAGGCAGAGGCAGCGTAGTTCAAGTTAAAGTGTTTATTAACACCGACACAATGGAGTAGGCAACAATCAACGTTCAGCAATGATGAATATGGTTAACAAACTTTTGTAGTAGTCATTGTAAAGGTGAAATGGAGGGTGACATTTTGAGGAACTGCAAGTGTGGTCACTCCGATGCAAGTTGTGGAACATCAGTGTTACACACAAACACACACACACACACACACACACACACACACACACACACACACACACACACACACACACACACACACACACACACACACACACACACACACCTGAAGCCGATTCTACAAATGTCTTTTAAATCCCAACAGTTTTCTGAAAAAAACATATGTTTCAATATCAGTGGTGCTCAAACCTTTTCATCTCAAGGACCCCCAAAATAATATGTATTTGGTCGCCGACCCCCATCTCAAAATATGTTGTTCCAGGGACCCCCAGAAGCAAAGATTTGAGTTAATGTTTGCTTTAAAAGAATATATATATTCAAAGATTTGCACACATTTTCACAATTTTTCAAAAATAGCAGATCTACAAGCTCGTAGTGCGGCACTCGGTGCCGCGCTACGAGCTTGTACATCTGCTATTTTTGAATAGCCAAAGTGTAAAATAATGTTTTTTTAGCTCAAATCAAAAAGTGACACAGATGCGTTCCGTGAACACATCTGTGTCCTAACAGAGAACTGTTAGGATTTAGAAGGCATACACACTTACATTAGACTATATTTAGTTTATTGAAAGTCATAATACATTTCCTTAGAATCCATGTATCATGCAATCATGGTATTACACAACTTTAGGTTATTTACAGAGGAAACCTTTGTGTAACAATTGAAAACAGAAGTACATCTTGTGTAATGTATATGTTGTACACTGCCAGTAATAGAGCAGTGGTTCTCGAACTTTTTCATGTCAAGGACCCCCAAATTGACATTTATTAGCCCGCGGACCCCCATTTGAAAAGATATGCCAAGGACCCCCATAAGAGAAGATTTTTACGGCTCTATAGCAGTGATTTTCAACCATTTTAATTTCTTGGACCCCCAGTTTGACATGCATTAGGCTACGGACCCCCATCTAATGGCATTTCTATCTCTTGGACCCCAATTTATATCGTAAAATCAATGTTAATTTAACTCTGAGAGTGTACAAATGGAACCAAATGGACATTTGGTTCCATTTGTACACTCTCTGAGTTACAGACCCATAAGGGTCCATTTGGTTTGATAAATGATATGAAATGTGTGTTAAATATTAAAGTTAACATAAGGATCAAGTTTATATTAAAATGGCATTGAAGGAAATAATGTACCAGATATTTATGCTTTTATTGCAGGCAATAAAGTGTAGCAGTTGATTATACATTGAATACATAGTCAAGGGTGATACAAAATATTTACCTAGATCAGAGGTTCTCAAAATGGGGTACATGGATCCTCAGTGGTCCTTATGGGGGTCCAGTTGGTCCCCAATTTAAAAAAGTACAGTTTAATTTCAATATATTTCACCAGCCATAAACCAAGAGAATGTATCCACACGTTTCCTAGGGCCTTATGGGCATCACTTCCTGTCGATTTGATCCCTGATACCTGATCGACAGGATAGGAATGAAACTTGTGGATATAAATGACTATTCAGATATAGGTTCCCACTCATTGTCATTCTGTACTAAATCTAATCTCTATATAGTGTTGATTTTGACAGCAAATTTTCATTTAGTTTTAGTCATAGTCTTTTGAATACAATTCCATTTAGTTTTAGTCATATTTTAGTCATCTGAAATGTTTTAGTTTTTGTCTAGTTTTAGTCGCCAAAATATCATAAGATTATAGTCGACTAAATCTACAGTTGATTTAGTCGACTAAAATGTATTTTGGCGGTGCCTTGATGGTGTCGTAATGGCTGATTTTACACTTGGTTGCATGCTGAAAATAGCCGATCTAAAAGCTCACAACGCGTCGCAGCGTGACGCGTTGTGAGCTTGTAGATCTGCTAATTTCAGCATGCATGCATTGCACACCCTAGCGCAACCAAACATAAAATTGTCACGGTGCGAGGCAGAGAAGTGTAGGACCCAAGCGCAAGATGAGAGGCAGAGGCAGCGTAGTTCAAGTTAAAGTGTTTATTAACACCGACACAATGGAGTAGGCAACAATCAACGTCTAGGTACAGGCAAAGTCAGTAACCGGGTAATCAGTCAGAACAAGAAAGAGACAATAAAGAGTACGGGAAAACTATACTGGGAAAGCTAGGGGAATTAGATACAAGGCAACAATAAGTGAGGAGACAAAGACTGGCATAAACTCACACTGACTACAATCAACGAACCAACAGGAAACTGAAGCAAACACAGGACTTAAATAGACAGGGGTTTAACAGGACGCAGGTGAACACAACAGACAATCAACACAGGATAGGCTAACAGGCAACGAGCACAGGTGACTAGGTTTACAATGATTACAGGGAGGTGAGACAAGACAGGAAACAGTAAACAAGGCAGACAGGAAACACTACTACAAAACAAGAGTACGGAAAACCAAGGCAAAGGCAACAGAGCTACAATACAGACAAATGCAGAACATAACAAACAGCCTAAACAGGCCTAAAGAACAGCCCTTAAGAGTCCAACACCATATAAGGGCATTCAAGGTCCACATAATAAGGTCACGTCCACGGCCCGAGGAGCGGACCGTGACAGTACCCCCCCTCCAAGGGACGGATCCCAGACGTCCCACATGACTACCAAACAAGGGTGGGTGGTGGGAGCCAGAAGGAGGGAGCCAGAGGCAGGGAAGCGAGGGCCGAAAAAGGGCAAGGAAACAAAAACAAAACTGGCAGGGGCAGTGCAAAAACACAGGGCCAGCTGAACGGTACAGGGCAGGACGGTACCGGGTTAGGGAAGGGCAAAAAACACTGACTGGTTTGGGGCGGGGCAGGACAGAAACACTGAACTGGGCAAAAGGGAAAAGACAGACAGGCAACAACCGGACAAAGAGACATCACACAGACTAGCCGACGGGCAGGCAACTAGCTGTAATGCCGATAAACAGACAGAGAAACAAGAAAAAACACTGACAGACAGAGAGACAGTGGAAACGCACAGTCATACACTCACATAGAAAGACAGGAGGGCAGACACACAGACAGACACACAGACAAGCAGAAAGGGAGAAGTTGAGAAAGACAGAGAGACAGACAGATCAACTGACAGACAGCCATGCAGGCGGACAAACATGAGGCTTGACACAGCAGGCGGGTAAAAGGGTCGAAAGGGAAACTGTTGGACGGGGGACTAGACAGACGGACGAGCAGCGTAGCAGACAGACTAGCAGACATACAGGAAGAAAGACACGCAGACAAACAGATGGGGAGAGCAGCTAACGGGCAGATGGGGGGACCAACTACACCACTGACCAAAGGGCGGGGTGTTCCAGAGTGGAACTTAGGGAGTCTAGGAGACTGGAGAAAAGGGGGGCTACGCTGGGAAACAGGAGGGCTAGGTACGAAAGGGACAGAACTATGGACAGGGCTGGGAATGGGACTACCAACTATGTTAGGTCTGGGGAAGGTAGACAGAGGACACTGAGACTGGGGCACCTGAGGAGAACCGGGACCAAGTGGCTGAAGTGCCGTCTCGGGGTCCAGCGGCTGGAGTGCAAGCCCAGGGTCTGGCAACTGGAGAGCCAGCCTAGGGGCTAGCGGCTGGAGTGCAGGCCCGAGGTCCTGCTGCTGTAGTGCAAGCCCGGGCTCTGACAGCTGAAGGTCAGGCTCGGGGTCCGGCAGCATGAGTGCTAGGTCAGCCTCGGCAGTGACAACAGAGGACAGTTCGCAAGAGTTGTCAGGAGGGAAGGCTGACAAGAGTTCAGGGGGGAAGTCGGCGGGGACAGCCGACAAGGACTCAGGTGGGGATGATGGGACGTCGGCGGGGACAGCCGGCGAGGACTCAGGTGGGACGTCGGCGGGGACAGCAGACGAGTCCACCGGAGGACCGTCGACAGGGACAGCCGACGAGGACTCAGGTGGGACGTCGGCGGGGACAGCAGACAAGGACACTGGAGGATCGTCTTCAGGGACAGCTGACGAGGACACAGACTGGACGTTGGTGTGGACAGCTGACGAGGGCGCAGAGGGCTCACGCTGGTCGTTGACGTAGACGGCTGGCGAGGGCTCTGGCAGATCGTCGGGTGACGAGGGCGCAGAGGGCACAGGCAGGTCGTTGACGTAGACGGCTGGCGAGGGCTCTGGCAGGTCGTCAGCAGGTACAGCCACAGTAGGTTTGGGTAGGACAGACATGGCGTCAGCAGGGATGATCGGCAAGACGCCAGGCAGGACAGGTGGCATGTCGGCGGGGACGGCCGACAAGGCACCGGGCAGGACATCAGTCGACGTGAATTCATACGGAACGTCGGCAGACGCGAATTCAGACGGAACGTCAGGTGGTGAGAATTCAGTCAGGACGGGCCAGGTGTCGGCAAGGACGGCCGACCATGGTTCAGGTAGGGCATCAGCGGCGTTGCACAGAAGAGGAGGCTCACCGTCGCAGGTCAGCAGTGGAGCCTCACCATCGCAGGATAAAGGTGCATGCTGGTTGCTGGGCGGTGGTGCACGCCGGTCTCTGGGTGGTGGTGCACGCCGGTCTCCGGGCGGTGGTGCACGCCAGTCGCCGGGCAGCGGAGTGCTGGGCAGCGGAGAGCTGGGCAGCGGAGTGCTGGGCAGCGGAGAGCTAGGCAGCGGAGAGCTGGGCAGCGGAGAGCTGGGCAGCGGAGTGCTGGGCAGCGGAGAGCTGGGCAGCGGAGAGCTGGGCAGCGGAGGGCTGGGCAGCGGAGAGCTGAGCTGCGGCGTGCTGAGCAGCGGAGGCTCCTGGATGCTGGGCAGCACTGGCTCCGGGACGCCGGGCAGCGGAGTGCTGGGCAGCGGGGTGCTGGGCAGCGAAGGGCTGGGCAGCGGAGAGCTGGGCAGCGTAGGCTCCAGGATGCTGGGCAGCTGGGAGCGTTGGCGGTGTCGATGGCGATGACGCCCCCTCGCCCGGTTCCCCTTGACGATGGCCAAGCGAGACCCAGCCCAAAGGTCTAGGGCTGTGTTGAGGGAATCAGACCCTGGGTCAGTAATCACCCAGACTCCCCACCGGAACCCCTTCGAGATGTGCTATAGTCTCTCCGGTTACCGGAATTTTAACCTTACTCCTATTTATCGCTTTATCTAGAATGGATAAACTCTGTCTCTTGAGTTCAACCTAGAGGATCTATTCTCGGTAGATTACAAGTGGCTTCCGACAATGTCTAGACTGCATTGCTCAGAACTCAGGCACAAATCTAGAATTAGATTTAATAAAACACTCAGTGATTGGAGACCAATACTATTGCTTTGGCGTATTTTACCAACAGCTACGGGACACAGCTGCTGCTGTATCTGCGTGTGTGGCTTCAACTGTAACAGACCTAATTTCACTCTTGGCTCTGGCCTTATCACCAAGCAGTCAGTGCCAAGTTTTCTCTCGTGAGCAGCGCTCTTTATCCTGCTTTTATGAGGATATAAGTGAGAGCCACTCGTTGAGAAACTTAACACCAATCACCTTACTCAGTAATAAGAATCAGATAAATATCTCCACTGGGGAAATATCGTTAGAATGAAACCTAAAGCCGTGGGCAGGGCCTGTCCCAACCTGTATCAGTTTAGAGAGAAACTCTCAAACACAGGCTGGCTCCTATTATTAATGTAATAATTTGTGTTACCAAGCTTACCACAGAAATACAGGAAAAGGACAAAAACCCAGGATATCTTTCTCGGCTAATGAAGCAGGGGAGGCAGTCGTCGCACAAAGTGAAGTTCAATAAAAAGTATTTATTAAGAAGTGAGTTACAAATATAGAGTAGTAAAGTATTCAAAAGATAAGAGGCCACGAGGTGGCTGTTAGCTGTATATGACAACAGATGTCGTAGATGCAAAAGTCCAGGAAGAGTCTGCCCGTACCTGGGCGCTCGGGGGTTAAATACATCAAACCCTTGTGGCAGTATACTGTCAGTACATAGCATCCTCCGCCCCTCCCTCCTGCTCAACTCTCAACCCTTGAAGCACGTACACATGTTCCCATAGTGACGCATTACAGCTGCAGCCGGTGCGTGACCTTGAGCGTCTAGTATTTTATCAGTTTTACCTAGACAGTGCATGAGAAACATTTCTAGCAGAAAACACATTTATAGCTGAGTCATATTGTGCTAGCATTTCTCTGAAGGGCTAACAACTAGCTAAGCATTTGTTTTACATGTGGCAATAATCCCTAGTAGTAGGGACCTTGCTGGCCTCTTGGATCGGGTTGATATTGGGCAGGGGGCGCCCCATAGAATCCTGTGTTAGGATGGCGGCGAGGATGGGGTAGGGTCCTTGGTGAGGTCCCCTCGTGCATATGGGTGGGGGTACATCGGTGGACCCCCCCCCTGTTGTAGGGACAGCGTTGTATGGTGGATTCCAATTGCTCCATTGCTCGCTGTCTGCGGGCCACCCAGTGGCTGGCGCCCACGCAGCACGGTTGTGTTTCAGCTTCTCTCTCTTCTTGCCGGCCGACACGGCAGATGCCTTGGGCGGGGGCTTTACAGGAGCTCGGGGTATAGGGGTCACATTGATGGCTTGAGCCTCGCTCTCAACAGGCTGACACAGTCTCACCGTAGGGTGGCTCGGGGAACGCGGAGTCAACAGGGGCAAGTGCGGAGCACACGGGCCGGAGGCCTACATACCCAAGATTGATCGAGTGGGGTGCAGGCTGGTGAGCAGGCTTGAGAGCAGGCTGGGAAGCAGGCTGAGGACAAGCAGGACAATGACTAGCAGGCTGGAGAACAGGTGGAGAAGCAGGCTGAATGCTAGCAGCCCGTAGGCTTGCAGGCGCATTGGACAAAGCGGCCCACATTCCCTTAATTGTCCCCTCAAATTTATCTGCTAGCTCTGGCCTAGAATATGCCACTCGGAGAGCCTGCTTCAGACCCTCAATCTTACGTTCGGCACCGATGGAGGGATCTTGGCAAATGTCCATGATGGAGATTATTGATTGAAGTGCCTTGGTGAAATCATCCACCTCTGCATCATCTGCTGGGTCCATTGTGGTTGGTTCGTTCTGTCACGGTGCGAGGCAGAGAAGTGTAGGACCCAAGCGCAAGATGAGAGGCAGAGGCAGCGTAGTTCAAGTTAAAGTGTTTATTAACACCGACACAATGGAGTAGGCAACAATCAACGTCTAGGTACAGGCAAAGTCAGTAACCGGGTAATCAGTCAGAACAAGAAAGAGACAATAAAGAGTACGGGAAAACTATACTGGGAAAGCTAGGGGAATTAGATACAAGGAAACAATAAGTAAGGAGACAAAGACTGGCATAAACTCACACTGACTACAATCAACGAACCAACAGGAAACTGAAGCAAACACAGGACTTAAATAGACAGGGGTTTAACAGGACGCAGGTGAACACAACAGACAATCAACACAGGATAGGCTAACAGGCAACGAGCACAGGTGACTAGGTTTACAATGATTACAGGGAGGTGAGACAAGACAGGAAACAGTAAACAAGGCAGACAGGAAACACTACTACAAAACAAGAGTACGGAAAACCAAGGCAAAGGCAACAGAGCTACAATACAGACAAATGCAGAACATAACAAACAGCCTAAACAGGCCTAAAGAACAGCCCTTAAGAGTCCAACACCATATAAGGGCATTCAAGGTCCACATAATAAGGTCACGTCCACGGCCCGAGGAGCGGACCGTGACAAAAATGACTTGTCTATTAGTTCTACTGGATCTCTTCTCCACTTGTCTCTCTCTCTAACATTTCAGTCTAGTTTATATTTGTTGACGAAATTGTCACTATATTTAGTCTAGTTTTAGTCATCATAGATTAGTTTTTATTTTGTTTTTATTTCGTTTTCGGCGGTGAAAAATGGTAGTTGACGAAAAATGTTCGTCATAGTTTTAGTCGACGAAATCAACACTGTCTCTCTAGTCTGAGGTCTAATACGTATCAATCTGGGGGTCCTTGACATCCAAATTATTGAGAACCGCTGACTGACCCCTATCTCTATAGATATGGTACAGTAGATGACCCCTGTCTCTGTAGATATGGTAGATGACCCCTGTCTCTGTAGATTTGGTATAATAACAGTTTCAAGAGAATTTCCTTCTTTTCTTAGCAGAGATAAGAAGAAAAAAATTACAGAGCATCTAAAAACAGTGGTTCTCAAACTTTTTTTGACTTCATCCATGGCACCCCTGAAATTACACTGTTTACGCTACGTAAATATGCAAATCTTTCCCCCTACGATACAGTATGTCACAGAGGAATATCCGTTTCCATTAGAACAGACTAGAAAATAACTATTATACCTGACGTTTAACCACTTAAACCCCAGCATCCCTAGTCTGGGGGAAACGTTCACCAAAAATAGCCGATCTACAGTACAAGCTCACAACGCGCCACAACGTGTCCCGTTGTGAGCTTGTAGATCGGCAATTTTTTGGTGGAGAGAGTTGGGGTAGATGGAAAAATAGCTCATCAAGTACAGTGTGACTCAGGTCTGTTTTACTAAGCATAGAGGCTCTAAGTGGTTTAACTGAAGTGATATTGATGAATTCCAAACATTATCAAAGTATTCTGCGGCACCCCTGGACTGGCGTCACGGCACCCACTTTGAGAAACCCTGATCTAAAAGACAGCTGAGAGTATTGTGCCAATATCTTGGCACGATGTTGTATTAAAGCAACCAAATGAAGCTGCAGCACTGCCAACATAGGGCTATTTTTTGTGTTATCCTTTCAGCCTTAGTGTCTGACTGTACCACGTACTGTTTATATTTCTGTCTAATAGAGTATTCAATCAAAGACTCCAATACCAACATGAAGGAGGAGACAATGAACTCCTCATCATTTAAAATTAGTGTATTTTTGATATATCTTCAATATGTATTCCTAGTCATTTATCTTTTCGTTAATAATGTGAAATCTATGATGTCTGAGGTTGTTTTCTTAAAGAAAATAATCATGCGTGGAAGCTTGTGAATATGGTTAACAAACTTTTATAGTAGTCATTGTAAAGGTGAAATGGAGGGTGACATTTTGAGGAACTGCAAGTTCCTCAAACAAGTGTGGTCACTCCGATGCAAGTTGTGGAACATCAGTGTCACATGCACACGCGCACACACACACACACACACACACACACACACACACACACACACACACACACACACACACACACACACACACACACACACACACACACACACACACAGACCTGAAGCCGATTCTACAAATGTCTTTTAAATCCCAACAGTTTTCTGAAAAAAACGTATGTTTCAATATCAGTGGTGCTCAAACCTTTTCATCTCAAGGACCCCCAAAATTATATGTATTTGGTCGCCGACCCCCATCTCAAAATATTTTGTTCCAGGGACCCCCAGAAGCAAAGATTTGAGTTAATGTTTGCTTTAAAAGAATATATATATTATATTTGCACACATTTTCAAAAATAGCAGATCTACAAGCTCGTAGCGCGGCACTCGGTGCCGCGCTATGAGCTTGTATATCTGCTATTTTTGAATAGCCAAAGTGTAAAATAATGTTTTTTTAGCTCAAATCAAAAACAGAGAACTGTTAGGATTTAGAAGGCATACACACTTACATTAGACTATATTTAGTGTATTGAAAGTCATAATACATTTCCTAAGAATCTATGTATCATGCAATCATGCATGGTATTACATCTTTAGGTTATGTACAGAGGAAACATTTGTGTAACATCTTGAAAACAGAAGTACATCTTGTGTAATGTATATGTTGTACACTGCCAGTAATAGAGAACATATAGTCTGAGCTATGCCCACCGTTATTCAATAAGAGAGGGTCAAAAATAAGACAGAATCATCCGTTTGAAGTAGAAATCTTCGGTTCTATATACAGGTATAGGCTAAGTTTGAAATGTGTGTTTTGGTATGGGGTTATGAATGGAGTGATAACACACAGAAAGAAAGCTACCACCGCTGTAATGCTATCACATATTTTCTAGCACTAGGGGTTGCGTACCTTCCCAAAAATCACTATGAAAATTATTCCCCCTACATGGTAAATTTGGTGTCATAGCTTACGGAATATGAACTGGGGGTGGAACCTGCATGATAATTAATTTGTCCCACTTAGGCTACTGTAGGTCAAGACATTTATGAATGAATGATTTAGCGATTCTGCAAGCCATAGAGGTGCTTTGCACGTAAACAACTGTTGTGAAAAAAAGCACCTGCTGCAAAGGTGATATTCATGTATGTAATATAATAAAATAAAAGTTATCCTATGCATTACTTACACACACAAAATTGTGTTAATTGAATTTCTTAATACATTTCTTTAGAATCTGTGTATGTAAACATGGCATTAAATATTTTTGTTATTTACTGTGGAAACCTTTGTGAAAAGGCCATTCCACACCATTGAGTCGCAACACAACTACTTGCAACTGCAATTCTTGCAACTACTTGCAAGTTAACCATTTCCCCAAAGACACCGGTCTGTAACTGGTCAGTCCAGACCGCTGCAATTTCGTGCAATGGTTGCAAGTTGCGACTAGTTGCATTGGTTTGGACTGGCGTCAACATCTCTCATGAAAACAGAAGTACACCTTGTGTAATGAGGTCAATATATGTTGCCACTGCCAGTAAAGTAGAGTTGCTACTTTAACAACTTTTCTAAAAAAAAACAACGTCTGAGCTATGCCCACCATTTTCCAAAGAGAGAGGTTCAATAGCCATCAGTTTGAAGTGGAATGCCTCATTCATTTCTATCTATAATTTTGAAAAGTGTGTTTTGATATGTGGTTATGAATGGAGTGGTAACACACAGAAAACCACCACCGCTGCAATGCTATCACATATTTTCTAGCACTAGGGGTGTACACTGTCCCAAAAATCACTATGAGAACCCCGGTACAGATGGCACATATTTGGGGTCCTGGCTCACAGACTAGTGGGAGGGCTGCAGAGAGGCTCTGTTGATGTACAGATTCTAAAGAAATGTATTATGAAATTAAATTAACACAATTTTGTGTGTGTACTGTAAGTAATGCATAGGATTATTTTATTATAGAGAGGCTCTGCAGCCCTCCCTCTGCAGCAGGTCAGAGGCTTGACCTGCACTGCTGCAGGTCAAGTTCACACTGCTGCCCTCTGCTGGACTGTCTGGTGCACTGACCAGTCCTCAGCCAACACATTCATTGGGGCATCTTTGACATAAACGTAAAAAAAGACAAATAATATTAGGTCTTACACTATTTATGAGTAATGGATTAGTTTGCATTTACTGTAAATTCAACAAGTAAACTGTTAAGAATTATTTTCTTCTACTTTTTTACCAAATTTTTCTCCCCAATTCAGTTATGTCAACTGATTCCTCCCCACACATAATGATCTGTTTATTTTAATATGTCATGTGTCTCTGAACACGAACTGGGAGTGATGAAAGCTTTACAAATAGCAAGACCACTACTATTGTTTCATTTGACTCGTTCTATTGTTTGTACATTGACTTCATTACTTTCCTTACTGATGAAAACACAATCACTCAAGTATTTTATTTCATTTTTTTTTTACAGTTTACATAGAAACGTTTCCTTATATCCACCCATCCACACAGACCCACATAAACAGACAGTGCCCAGGGCCACGCACATGCACACGCACACACACACAAAAACACATTTCTGACGACAACAATCAGTTGTACCCAGTGCGGTTAATGCGTACCGCATTGGGTACTCTGACCACAAGTACAACGAATAGTCTAGGCTGGAGGCAAAACAAACCAAATGCGCTGCGTTTTGTGAAAGGCGCAGCGGAGGTCATCGGTGGTATGCATCTAAAACCGATAAGCCCTCATCCTTCACAGTAATGCAAAAAATAAAATATGTCAGCGAGACGGAAATAAATTGTATTTACTCCACAGTGCCCTCTACAGATCTGGAAGATTTGAACTTACCATTAACCAAAATCTGTAGAGGGCACTGTGGAGTAAATAAAAATAATTTCCGTCTCGCTGACATATTATCATATCATCATATTTTATTTTCTGCCCAAAAAGTGTATTTTACAGAGTAGGTGGGGTGCTGAGAGGCTCCCCAGTGCGGAGAATAGACTTTCAACAACGCAAAACAGCCTTTGCTTCGGTGAGTAGCGAAATGGTTTTGTTTATTTTCACTACTCTTGAGCGCTGGCAGGGCAGTGGAATTCCTTGTACATGCGCAGAGCGAGGGGTCTTCCAGGGCGTTAGAGGGAACTCACTAACGCTCTGAACCAGGGCTACCCCCTCCCCATCCGAATGAAACTGCAGGCAATCAGAGAATTGGCACTTGCCAAAATTCAACATCTTTTCTCAAATGTCCATTTGCCACAGAACACCCTAAATTGAATAACAAGACAGTGCGTTTGGTGAGGGGCTGGTTCTGTTTTAATACCCACTCCACCCGTGCCATCCTCTTTCAGTCCATCAGAGATGGTGGTTTGGGCGTACTGAACATAGAATGGGTTTACACCGCCACCAGAACCAGCCACGTACCTTATCAATATGCCTAACAACGATGATCCTAAGGTCAGGGAAATGGCCCGCGAGTCACTCATTCAGCATATGCAGCAACGCAAGGTACCACCCGCGCTGGAGAATGAGCAGCAATTTCTTGGATTCAAGATTAAGGGAAATGGTAAATTGGACGTTAAAGCCACAGGATTTGGTGTGCGGTCCGATTGGATGGACCTTAACGATCTATGCCATCGTTCAGGATTACAGTTTGAAGTGGGCAGTGTCCGATAAAACAACTGTTGCGCTCAAAAGAAAAAGGTACATTTCTGTATATAGTTAGTAAGTCATCAATGTGTTATATTTTTTCCCTCTGTGTGTTAATAACTTAAACATGTGTAGCAGTTGTATCTGGTTTGACTGTAACTAATGTAACCGTCTTCTGATCAGTGCTTGGATCTATCATGTATTGTGCTTTTTGTGCAGATCCACATGAAATAATTCAAACGTGTGGAGGAGGATTAGGGCCACATGGAGGGAAAAAAAGAATTCTGAGATTAATGTCAGAATTAACTGGCTTTTTTCTCAGTTTTCTGAGATTCATTAAATTTAGACTATATTAATTTATTTCAAGAGATTTTTTTCATCTTTCATCAGTGAACATACCTCTTAGTGAGGCATGTTCCCCTCAAGGGAGTTTTGGCCTCCCCCTTGGTTGTTGGCCACTCTTTGCCTGTTAATGCTCTTTGTTAAATAAAGGAAGGGTAAGTGATTTATTTTGGTCAAACAAACTTTGTTTTGTTGTTGTTAAAAGGTTAAAGCTCTATATTCTGATAGTAATCATTGCTAGTGTTGTTTGTTCAGTAACAGGAGTCTCCCTGTCTCTCCAGCTCTATAATGAACAGAAAATACATTTTCAGATGGGTTGCAAATGTTCAACCAATCAGGATCAGCTTAATTTTTATTTTGTTCCAGTTCCAATTTTGTCTGTCCATTTCTTTGTGTCATCACTTCCAAGTTCACTTGTTTATCCTGTATCCTGTATGAGTTCTCTCTCCTGATTGGGTAAAATTGGTATTGGTATGAAAATGCATTTTCTATGTATTAAAGAGCTGGATATAGACCCCTGTTACTGAGCAAACACTCTATAGCAATGAGTACTATCAGAATATATAGAGATGTAACACTTATTATAACAAATGAATATCACTTACCCTACCTTTAATTAATATTGAATCACGGGTGAGTGAGAAGATCGCATCCAGGAGAGGCCCTCCACTCACTGCCACAGAGAGTCCCCAGCCAACACACAATTATCAGTGAAACTGAGGCTATTCTACTGTAGAGGAAAATAAGAGGCTTAGTGCTGACCTCTAGTGGTGGCATAGGGAATTAAATACATCACAACAAAGACAAATTGAAGAGCAACTTTATTGAAAACTGTGTCATATTAACATGTTTCAGATTAGTGATGTATTTCCCCCTCACATATTTTAAAATGATCCTGAATGAAAGCAGTGAAGTCATTTTAAGGTAAAAACAGTACTATATGAAATTCTTCTTCATACTATTATCACAAACATGACCTAATGAAATCACGAGGAGTCTTTCTGGATCAGTTCCTAGTCTCTGTCAATAGTGTCAGACATCATCTCTGGGGGTTCTAGATCAGTTCTGACCGCTACGATTAGAATATATTTCTGTCTCCGGACTGGCTTCCATTCGATGAAGCCCTATCCTCTTTTTCCTAAAAGAAGAAAGTCTTGGGTGGCCGTTCCCCCTCTAGCGTGGGCCAGTCCCTCTCCTGCATTCATGCATTCTGTAGGCACACATGTAAAAGATACCTGCAACAGACAAAGAGGGGGGGGGGGGGGCGAGGGCGTGGTTCAGTCATTGATGCACACACACAGGGGCCCAACAAGGAATATCTTGCAGTGGTGGGAAAAGTATCAATACTGCAATGTAGAAATACCCTGTTACAAGTAAAAGTCCGGAATTCAAAATGTACTTGAGTAAAAGTGCAAAAGTATTGGCATCAAAATGTACTTAAAGTACCAAAAGTAAAAGTACTCATTATGCAGAATGTCCCATTTCGGTTTTCAAATGTAAACAAATATTTAGAAAATAGCAGATCTACATGCTCACAATGCGTCGCATCGCAACGCATTGTGAGCTTGTAGATCTGCTATTTTCAAATGGCCGAAATGTATATAGGGCTGAAGTGGTTAATGTGTGTTTTATAATAATAATCAAAATCTGCAAAGTAACTAGTAACTAAAGTTTTCAAATAAATGTAGTGGAGTAAAAGCGCAATATTTGGATCAGAGATGTAGTGGAGTAGAAGTAAAAGTATTGGAAGTTGGAATTACGCAAGTAAAGTGCAAATACCTCAAAATTGTACTTAAGTAGAGTACTTAAGTAAAAGTACTTAGTTACTTTCCACCTCTGATATCTTGCATGGCCTACTGTGTAGATTACAGAACATGCTGCTTTAAACAGTCTAGCAGTGAAGAGAATTCTAGCTGAAGAGAGATTTCTACTGCATGGTAAACAGGCAGCATTTTGGTTTCAATTGGCCCACCGAATAATAATATGGTGTCAACTAATATAATGTATGTGGTCCTCCTGACTTCATCATTAACGTGTTGCACCCATCATTGCTCTGTTTGAAGCTAGCTATTGAAAACAACCTCCATACTCTTGTAAAGCACATATGACCTTAAAGGGATAGTTCACCCCCAAAATGTTTTTTTCCCTATTGATTACACACCCCCATGGAGACTTGAACTCATGACTTGATTTTTCGCTTTTTTGTCGTAT
Source organism: Gymnoscopelus braueri (assembly GCF_963280865.1). Lineage (NCBI taxonomy): Eukaryota > Metazoa > Chordata > Actinopteri > Myctophiformes > Myctophidae > Gymnoscopelus > Gymnoscopelus braueri. The sequence continues at coordinate 8,978,885 of NC_137613.1, forward strand.
TCCTAAGCCAATAATTTGATGACCGGTGGCGGCTCCTACCGGAGACATTAGCATCTTTCCGCCGGTTAAATTATTGCCTTAGGAATGCGACAAAACAAGAACATCTGAATTCAAGGCTTCATGGGGTGTGTCATTGATAGAAAATAAGATTTTTTTTTTGGTGAACTATCCCTTTATATCAGCAACATAATGCAGATGATACACTTTAAGAACACCACAGAGTCTGCTGTTGTTGTTTCATCTGCCCAGGTTCACATTAGGATAACATTGTGGTTCATCTTTTGGAGAGCAGCGTGTCTGTGGGTTCTCTCTGTCTCTTATACTGTACCTGCAAAGAAGGTCATGAGCAGAGCCACCCAGCCTAGTATGTAGGACCAGGAGAAGCGCCAGTCACCGAAACGCCTGCCCAGGAAGTTGACCGTCACACCAGTATAGATGGCCATGGCCAGCAGAACAAAGAAAGCTGGGAAAAGGTGGGAGAATTGAGATTGTTATTCATGGTGCGAGCGTGTGTGTGCGTCACTGTGCATGTGTGCTTATAGCATATGTGTGTGTGTGTGTACGTGTATATACATGTTTGTATATCCAAACCCTCTGTGTTTGGACCTGTTATGTTTAAAAATAGGCCTCTTGCAGTGCACTGGTCCATTTGTGTATTGAGTTGAATTAACACTGTGGATTTTCCAGTGCGTATACGTGTAGCCTATAGCGTGTATAGGGTTAGGACTTACTGGAAACAAAGAACATGATCCCTGCAGCGAACGAGCGGTTGAACCTCTCAAAGGATGAGAAGTGGGCAAAGGACATGATGCCGGCGATGATGCCCGAGAAGCATGCCATGCCCGACAGGATCATGAAGGCTCTGGTGGCATTCCAGTAAGCTGCACAGGGACAGACAGGAGGGGACAAATCATCAGTGATTGTATGTGGAATAACATCTTCCTGACATCTTTGATTTATTGATCAGGTGTCTGCACAGTAAACTCCTCAGTATTAATTTAACTCTGAGAGTTACAAATGGATAAATTAACACTGAGGATTGTACTGTGTGCCAGGACAGAGCTCACTATGAACTGTAACACAAAGAGATGTTAATCTAAAAAAAACACAAAAGGATTTTTTTTTTTAAGTTAGTGTTGAATTAATCAACACCATCTTAAAAATATCTTGCCTTTTTCCTCCATCTAAACTCAGGCACTGCCTCATTTAAAACATAATAATGATAATAATCTGTACAGAAATGCACAGTTATCTGCTGTACACATTAACAGATGTTACTGTGTAAGGTTGTGAGGATGAACTTGAGGTTATATGGGGTACAATGACAACCAAGGTCATGCAGGTTTCACTCTCAAGGACCATGCTACTGTAGGCCACTTCTCAGGTGGCATCATTTGGACTTTGCTGGGTGTGTTCCTAACAAGGACTACCAGACTCCAGTGGTGGAAAAAGTGCTCCCATGTTTTACTTATAAGTAAAAGTATCAATACTGCAATGTAGAAATACTCTGTTACAAGTAAAAGTCCGGAATTAAAATTTTAATTGAGTAAAATAACAAGAGTATTGGCATCAAAATATACTTAAAGTACCAAAAGTAAAAGTACTCATTATGCAGAATGGCCCATTTCAAATGTGACAAATTCTTTTGAAAACAGCAGATCTACAAGCTCACAATGCGTCGCATCGCAACGCATTGTGAGCTTTTACTTGTAACGGAGTATTTCTATATTGCAGTATTGATACTTTTACTTAAGTTAAACATGTGAGTACTTTTTCCACCACTGAAAGTGTATTATTATTATTATTATTATTATTATTATTACATAATATAATAATAATGAATATATGTAATGCATTCCTCTCATCACTGCTTATCCTGGCTGAGAGGAATGTTGCTTCACAACATCCTGTATAAGTGAATGACGGCCCGGGCCTTACCTATGCTGTCGGTCTGCATGTAACACTTGTTGGACATGCAGTACCTCCACAGCCCCTGGTGGGCGTAGCTGCCGGACAGACGGTACTGCATCCAGTAGTCCGTGGCGGTGGACACCACCAGCAGGATGTTGCCCACGATGGCACAGAAGAGACCCCCTCCCATGAAGCTGTACATCTTGAGCTGAGATAGAGGGGCTGCCGCAGAGCACCTGTCACTGGCACCCACGGGAGATAAAGGATGGATTAACATTGTGTGAAATGATTAATAACCCCATTCAAGACCTAAGGCGATTCCTAGAAATGTTTTCTAAATCCTAACAGTTTAAAAAAATAATAATAATAATAATAGCAGATCTATAAGCTCATAGCGCGGCACTCGGTGCCGCGCTATGAGCTTGTAGATCTGCTATTTTTGAATAGCCAAAGAAATCAGATGCGTTCCAGGTCTGAATAGGTTAATAACCCCATTCAAATCCGGGAAACGCGTCTGTGTCATTTTAAGATTTGAGCTACAGTATAACCATTATTTTTGACTTCTCGGGCTATTCAAAAAATAGCAGATATACAAGCTCATTGTGCCGCGCTATGAGCTTGTTTATCTGCCCTGGAACAACATATTTTTACAAATGTTCGCTTTAAAAAATATGTATTCAAAGATTTGCACACATTTTCACGACTTTTCCCCCCAAAAATTGCAGGTCTACAAGCTCGTAGCGTGGCACTCGGTGCCATGCTATATGAGCTTGTATATCTGCTATTTTTGAATAGCCAAAGAAATGTAAAAATGACACACAGATGCGTTCCCGGTCATTCAGTGCCAGACTTATTTCTGGCCGTGTTGTCCCAGTGCCAGAGCCAAAAATTCATCGTAAAAAAAAAAGTGCTTAGGAGCCGAGATACAGCCTTTTTCAGTACGTTTTTTTTTTTCAGTTCAGGAAGTGAATGGAGCAGCAAATTTTCAAATCATGATATCTTGGGTTCAGTTGTAAAAAAAAGGAGCTCAACATGGTTCCGCATGACTACTGTATGTGCAACGGCAATCAATGTCATACTCTTGTAAATGTATGTATTGTATAGTGTACTCGTAGCATGTGTACCAGTGTTGATTTCGTCGTCTAAAACTATAACGAAAAATGTTCGTCGACTACCTTTTTTCACTGACGAAAACTAGATAAAAACTAAATAAAAAAACTACGCTATGATGACTAAAACTAAATATATTGACAATTTCGTCAACAAATAAAAACTAGACTGAAATGTTAGGGAGTGACTATAGTGGAGAAGAGATCCAGTAGAACTGAGACATTCATTTCATGGTTGGTTGCGCTCGGGTGTTGCGCTCTCATGCAACCAAGTGTAAAATCAGCCATTACGACGCCATCAAGGCACCGCCTAAATACATTTTAGTCGACTAAATCAACTGTAGATTTAGTCGACTATAATCTTATGATATTTAGTCGACTAAAACTAGATAAAAAAATTATAAAAAATCAGATTACTAAGATATGACTAAAACTAAATGGAATTTTATTCAAAAGACTATTGACAAAACTAAAAAAAAAATAAAAAAAAAAAAAAAAAAAAATGTATATGTAAAATATATATATATATATATATATATATATATATATATATATATATATATATATATATATATATATATATATATATATATATATATATATATATATATATATATATATATATATATACATACAAAGAAACACCTTGGGCGGCCTTGGCTTAGGTTCGTCTCCCGACCCTGGTCCCCTGCTCTCCCCCAAGCTCTCATCATCATAACCATCTGAGTAGCCATCAACTGGGTGAAGCTGAAACTGATTTTCTTTTTCCCCCCCATGGGATTGATAAGGTATAACCCAAAATAACAATAATAATAAAGTCAATGTATAATTTTCTACTGGTTGTTTAGCTTATAGTTTAGGCACCTGTAGTGGTTCTATTTAGCACCATTTGACAAAAGTGCTATATACGTGGCACCTATAAAGGGATAGTTCACCCCTAAAATGACTTTTTATCCTATCGATTAGTCACCCCATGGAGACTGGAATTCATTTTTTTTTTTAAAGCCAAAGAACCACCTTTAGGGTTAAGGTCAGCACCATTTTTTGTTTAGTGTGATTGACAGAACACAAAAGTACCATCATATGATAATAAATAATGGAACACCAACATATCAGTTGTATTGTCAATAACATACAGGACTGGATAAACAAAACAAAAGACAAAGATAAAAATAGGTCATTGTGAATGTCTTAACACAAATCACTGTAAATGTGTTTTAAAACAAACATACAGAGCCAGCCAATAAGACAAAACTAAATATCAAGCAGATATAAAAAAAAAAAATGACATCAGAAACATCACCCAGTATGAACATTCATGTTCAGGTTATAGACACATAAAGAATAATTCCTGCTGAGCCTCCATGCAGTCACTGTTAGTTTTGTTGACTAAGATTAAAACACTAAAAGACTAAGATTTTGATATTTAGTCGACTAAGACTAGACTAAGACTGAACAATTTCAGATGACTAAAAGAGGACAAAAACTAAATGGTGTGTTATTCAAAAGACTATAAGACTAAATCAGAATTTGCTGTCAAAATGAACACTGAAGCGTTTCAAACCAAGTCCATTCAAAAAAACGTCTACAAACTTTTCGACAGCCATATTATGTTTGCTTTTCATCCAGACAGACGCGCAGCAGCAACCACAGAGAGTTGACCAGGTGTTATGTAAAGCTCCCAGGCAGGTGAAAACCGTCTTTATACAGAAGGCTTTTTCACCTCGCTGCTGCGGTGATGATGCCAGCCGAGCAACCAATGGAGCAGTGGTGGAAAGTAACTAAGTACATTTACTCAAGTACTGTACTTAAGTACAATTTTGAGGTTGTTTTTCTTTTTTGCTTTAGTGGAGTATTTCCCATTTTCCAATACTTTTACTTCTACTCCATTACATCTCAAAGGCAAATATTGTACTTTTACTCCACTACAATTATTTGAAAACTTTGGTTACTAGTTACTTTGTAGATTTGTATTATTATTACAAAACATACATTAACCACTTCAGCCCTATATACATTTCGACCATTTGAAAACAGCCGATCTACAAGCTCACAATGCGTCGCGATGCCACGCATTGTGAGCTTGTAGATCTGCTATTTTCAAATGACATTTATACAGCATTTGAAAACTTGTGAAATGGGAAATTCTGCCTGATGAGTACTTTTACTTTTGGTACCTTTTGATACCAATACTTTTGTACTTTAACTCAAGTCGATTTTTAATTCCGGACTTTTACTTGTAACTGTAACAGTGCAATGTAGAGTATTTCTACATTGCAGTATTGATACTTTTAGCATAGTACTTTTTCCACCACTGCCAATGGAGTATAGGACCATAACTCTATTTAAAGACAATATTAACATCTGTATACCGTTCCAACACAGGAGCCTAGGATAGGTCTTACCTTGTTTCTTCTGGAAAATGCACCCTCTTGACCACCGTTCCTGAGGTTCAAGGAAGAGAGGGATGCAAGGGGAAAAGATAGAGGGAGAGATAGATAGATAGATGGAGGGAGTGATGCTTCCAACCAAGAGGGAGAGAGAGAGTCAGAGAATTCTCTTGGGCCGAAATCCAAAAAGTCACGCACCCACCACCTCCTCCCCCTGTACTTTTTTTTCTGTCGATGAAAGCAGAATCCTTTGGGCGACAATATAGTCACCCTGTGTGGGACGCACTTGAATGAGGGTGGGGGTGGGGTTCGGGGGGCCCAACCCCACCCCCACCCCAACCATGTGACCCCCTGTCCGTATCAGCGGCAGTGGTGGAAGAAGTATACTCGGATATTTCACTTCAAGTAAAAGTATAGCAATACCACCACAATATAAAAATACTCTGTTACAAGTTAAAAGGCACGTGTTTAAAATGTTACTTGAGTAGAAGTGCAAAAGCATTGGCATCAACACATACTTAAAGTACCAAGTACTACAATGTTTGAAAATAGCAGATCTACAAGCTCACAACGCGTCGCGATGCGACGCGTTGTGAGCTTGTAGATCTGCTATTTTCAAATAGCCTAGGTATAAAATAGGGCTGAAGTGGTTAATGTGTGTTTTATAATATTATGATTTATATCTGCAAAGTAACTAGTAACTAAAGTTTTCACATAATTGTAGTGGAGTAAAAGTACAATATTTGTCTCTTGAGGTGTAGTGGAGTAGAAGTAAAAGTTTTGAAAAATTGGAAATACTCCATACAGTAAAGTAAATACCTAAGTACAGTACTTGAGTACATGTACTTAGTTACTTTCACTGATCAGTGGCGGTGCCTGTGTGTGTGGTGGGACCGGGGTCAGTGGCTAAAGAGAGGGGGGAGGGGGGGGTGTGTGTCCATGTTTCCTTTTTTTTGTGTTTTGTTTTGTTTATTTGTAAATGGTGTATTCTGGAGCTGGGGATAATGCTATGGTATGCAGTACTCTCCGGTGTCAATACAACATGCTGACACAGGTGGTTTTCTTTCAGGCCATGTTACACTGCGGCAGCATTGTGGGGGGGGGGGGGGGGACGCACGTATAGTGGGAGCTCTCTTGTATAGGATTATCGGTGCTTATATATAATGCATGTCAGGATTTTCTCTCCTAAAACGCGGGGCTGCCGAGTGCGTTGACGCCTATGAGTATAGAAGATTATTAGGCTTTAAACACTTAAACATTATATATGTTTTTGACCGGGTGTGTCACCCAGGGGTCCATACTAGGCCCTCTACATTTTCCCCTCAATACCAAAACTCTTGGTAGCCGATCTGCTTTGCGTTGTTGTAAAGCTTGCAGATCGGCTAATTTTGCCGCTCACAAGTTGTGAGCTTGTAGATCGGCTATTTTCGGCATGCAGCTAAGTGAGAATCTTTTCCATGCCATCACGGCCCGCCAAAAATACATTTTAGTCGACTAAATCAACTGTAGATTTAGTCGACTATAATCTTATGATATTTAGTCGACTAAAACTAGACTAAAAGTAAAACTTTTCAGATGACTAAAATATGACTAAAACTAAATGGAATTTTATTCAACAGACTATGACTAAAAAAAAACGTGTTTTTGTCCACTACAAGGCAAGTCTGAGTACACATATACTCAGCCGTATGTGCTCAGACACATACAAAACATGTTCCAAATGACAATCGCAATAAGAGGATGGTGTTGAAAAGACTTTAAACAATGCATCTGGTTAGTCCAATGTGATTGCGATGTCCTTGTCAAATTAAAATAAAATAAACATATCTACCATTCCCTCTTCCAACCACTGTGTCCATTTAACATAAAATCAACCTATCAAAACCAGCTTTTAACCTTTTCAATCCGGGAACGCATCTGTGTCATTTTAGATTTCTTTGGGCTATTCAAAAATAGCAGACATACAAGCTCATGTGCCGCGCTATGAGCTTGTAGATCTGCAATTTTTTGAAAGATCGTGAACATTTGTGCAAATCTTTGTATATATATTTTCTTCAAAGCGAACATTTTTAACTCAAATCTTTGCTTCTAAATCAAAAAAGTTTTTTGAAAAAAACCAATGTTGCTATAACATCAGTGGTTCTCAAACTTTCAAAGATTTGCACACATTTTCACGTTTTTTCAAAAATAGCAGATCTACAAGCTCATAGCGCGGCACTCGGTGCCGTGCTATGAGCTTGTATATCTGCTATTTTTGAATAGCCAAAGAAATAAAAAAATTACACAGATGCGTTACCGGTCTAAAATGGATTAAGCTGCCATTTGTTTGCATCAAACATTCGGCATCAACATGTTCATCACAGATGGCCCCAAGATGAAGTTTTTCGATTTGCTTGAATACTTTAGTCAGAAATGTAAAACAGCACGTGGTAGGCCTACTGTCAGACATTGAAAGGCTAAAGGGATAACACAAAGGATTCCTGGGGACTAGCTTGTTTCCAGTGATGGCCCCCAGTACCTTTGTGACGACAAAGGTAGACAAACATGTCATTTTGCTCATCTCACCACGTGAGGCTGGGCGGCTTTGTTTGTGATGATGACCTTAAAAACATGAAAAGAAACGACCTGTATTTTATCTATACTGACTCTCAGTGGCAGCAGTGGAAATGGAAATAATAATAGCCTGGATCAAAGTCAACGGTTCATATAATATGCTGCATAACATATACTTTGCCTGGAGTCAAATGACTCATTTTCACTGACTTCAATCCTGAATCTATAAGGTCTTTATTTGGGTCAATGACTTGTCCAAAAGAGATAAAAGAAAAAACAAATTTACTGATTTTATGTGTAGGCAATAGGCATAGGCAATGTTACTGTAATAAATAGCATACACGTGTATTACTTTTTGGATGTATTAAAGGAGGAGTTCACCCAAAAAATTACTTATTTTCTATCAATTGCACACCCTATGAAGACTTGAATCCATGGATTCTTTTTTGTTTTTGTCGCATTCCTAAGCTAATAATTTGATTCCCGTCTCCTACCGGCTAATGTATCCGGTAGGAGACACAAAGTAGATTATTTGTGTCTCCTACACACGGTCATCAAATTATTGTCTTAGGAATGCCACAAAAACAAAAATAAATCCATGAAATCAAGGCTTCATGGGGTGTGTAATTGATAGAAAATAAGTCCTTTTTTGGGTGAACTCCTCCTTTAAACATGGTATTGCAAATTGTCTTTTCTTTTATTTGTATCATTTTATCTAATCTAATTTAATCAGCACTTTATGTTACTACTGAGGTATGGTTTCATAATAATAGCAATCTGTTGAAACAAGCCTTCAGGCTACTTTCAAATGGCCTTAATGTATATAGGGCTGAAGTGGTTAATGTATGTTTTGTAATAATAATCAAAATCAACAAAGTAACTAGTAACAAAACTTTTAAAATAATTGTAGTGGAGTCAAAAGTATAAGATTTGCCTCTGAGATATAGTGGAGTAGAAGTAAAAGTACTGACATTTTTAAATACTACAATAAAGTAAAAAAAAGAAAAGAAAAAAGAAACTCAAAACTTTTTCCCCCTTCCTTCTGGAAAGAGAAGAAACCCTGACCTCGTGCGAACCGGAAGTCGACGCCAACAACCCCCCCCCCCCTCCTCCTCCTCCCCTCCCTCCCTGTGTTCCATCCATCCATCCATCGGGTAGGAGGAGTAAAGATGGCTGACAACGGCGCCGCGGATCCCGCTAACAACAACAACAACAACGACGACGACGACACCGAGGACACCGAGGACACCACCACCAGACCCCCCCACGCCGAGGAGTCAGAGGGTCCGGGGACCACCGCCACCACCATCATCAAGGTGACGGTGAAGACCCCCAAAGACAAGGAGGAGATCGCCATCTCGGAGGATGCGTCGGTCACTCAGGTGGGTCCGGTGTGTGTGTGTGTGTGTGTGTGTGTGTGGGGAAAGCCTGGGTTGGTTGGTTCCCATTTGCTGCCTCGGAGGCTCAGATCCGGTCTAGAGCCCGCCCCTGGCCCCTGCCGTATCCGGTTTGGGTTTGCAAAGCGTTGCCAGATCTTGCGAGAGAAATGAGCAAATGATTGATTGGTTGATGGAATACTTTATTTCGAAGTTTGCAGAGAAAAAGCACATGGAAGTACAGTTTACAATACCAGGTCAACTAAAGTGGATTGCCCAGGAAAGCTGCAGTGGCTTGTTTTAAATGGGATCCTCACATGCTCAATTCATGGAGAGTAAACCAGGCCTACGGCTATTTGAAAAATAGTGTGACAACGTGTGAGCTTTGTAGATCTGCTATTTTGAAACACATCTTTTGTGGGGAGATTTGGAATGTTTTTTTAAACATTTTTGACAACACAAATCTGGTACGGTGCTAAAATGTTTTTAGATGGGGGTTATTGTAGGGACAAATACATATTAATCTGGGGGTCCTTGCCATGAAAATGTTTGAGAACCACTTGTTCAAACAACATTAGGAAGTAAGCCCAAATAAGCGACAACACTTTGGAAATAAGTCCAAATAACCACAACCTACCAATATTTACGAGCAACTTTACATATACACAAGCCCCAAAGTCGCTTATAATAAGCGGACGTGGCAACACCGGTGGTTGAACGTGATGCTCGCACAATGGGAGTGTTTCCGTATCCGCCTGCCCTTAGACCGGATCTGCAACTTCTGCAAAAGCTGAAACGATCCCCCTGCCTAGTAGTGTAGGGGCTAGCCTTAGCATGTTAGCCACGGTGCTGCTAGCTAGGCTAAGTTAGCCGTGTATCTAACTAACTGCTCTGGCATGTTAGCCACGTTAGCCCACGGTGCTAGGCTAGTTAGCCGTGTTCTAGTAACTCTTGCTTGGGCCGGCTATCAGTTGAAATGGACGCCCCATAATAAACATGTGTTTAGTTGTATATGTTGACAGATAGTATGTATATATTATTATAAAGAATACGTTTAACAACGGCCGGTAGAGGAGGGGGATGCTATGGTAACCGGCTCCTATGCTAGCAGCTAGCATGGTTCACACACCTACAACTGTTAGCCAAACAAGTGTCAGCTGATGAGTTTGCTCTTCTTGCTGCCATTAAACAATAAGGTTTAGCTTTATAGCAATAGCTGGTCTGGGTTGTCCAATATTAAACCTGTCTGGTTGTCCAATATTAAACCCCAAGTACTTTTGTATTATGACTGGTTTCAGCTTGTAAAGAATTAGAGCCACAACATGCTAAGTTTTGCTCTCATAGTCTCTAGAACATTCTACCATGATCATAGCCCTGTGCTCTCTCACAGGTTGTTGTTTAAAACCAGAAGTGGTGGAAGAAGTACTCGGATATCTTACTTAAGTAAAAGTACCAATACCATTGGTACTTTTATTTTTAAAAAATACTCTGTTACAAGTTAAAAGGCCTGTGTTAAAAATGTTACTTGAGTAAAAGTACAAAAGTATTGCCTTCAAAATGTACCAAAATGTAAAAGTACTAAATTGTTTGAAAATAGCACATCTACAAGCTCACAACGTGTCTCACTTGTGAGCTTGTAGATGTGCTATTTTCAAATTGCCTAGGTATAAAATAGGGCTAAAGTGGTCAATGTTTGTTTTATAATGTAATCATTTATATCTGCAGAGTAACTAACTAGTAACTAACGTTTTCAAATAATTGTAGTGGAGTAAAAGTACAATATTTGCCTCTGAGATGTAGTGGAGTAGTTAGTTACCTAGTTACTTTACACCACTGAAAACCAGTGGTTCTCAAACTTTTACATTTCAAGGACCCCCTTAACTCTATTTGGTTCCATTTGTATACTGTAAGAGTTACAGACTTGTAAGGGTCAATTTATCCACTTTTTGTGAACCACTGGTCTAAACCAGGGGCCTTCAACGTTTTTTTCAGGCCAATTAGGGCCCCCTAGCTGAGAGAGAGATGAAGCAGGGACCCCCAGTTCTCCTTGGGATGCTAGGGTTCAAGTGGTTCGAATGTAAAAAAAATCATATCACACAAAGATTTGGCGGCCCCCCTGTATTAACTCTGAGGACCCCCTAGGGATCCCGGACCCCCTGTTGAAGAACCACTGGTATAAGCGGTCCTGTGTGTGTGAATCACTGTGGTTACTGAGTCACAGTTGTTTTTGGCTAACACTCTAGTGTGACTACGATACTAAGCATGGCTTTTCTTTATAATGTTTAACATGTAAGAGTTCTCAGTCCTATATATATTGTTGGCCTACTAGTGTTCAGTTCTGTTAATCCATTACTCATTGCTAGTATTTATCGAAAAAAAATTCTCCAAATAAGAACATGGCTTTCTAAAAGTCAAGAGCGGTGGTTCTCAAACTTTTTAATTTCAAAGACCCATATAACCAAAGGGACAGTGACTTACGGGTCCATTTGGTTCCATGTGTACACTCTCAGAGTTGCAGACCTGTAAGGGTCCATTTGGAACCCGGAGGGCCCACAGATCCCACTTTGAGAACCACTGGTCAAGTGTATTACATACTATTCTAACAATGTATAACCATTATGGCATATTTATATGTACCGTTTTCTAAGTTGTCTTGATATAATAATATCTCAAATTTATATAGCGCTTTTCTGAGTACCCAAAGAAGACGCTTTTTTTAATGTGGGGGGCATGAGAAAACAACAAAAAACAACAACTGTATTAGGGGGAAAAAACACTAAGAATAGGGAATAAAAACAATAGAAACAGTGCAAAGAAGAAAAGGAGTTAGTTGGGGAAAGCGATATTGAAGAGGTGGGTTTTGAGGGCGGTTTTAGGGGGCATCTCTGAGAGTTTTGGGGAGTGCATGATTCCACAGGGTTCGGGGCGGCAAAGGCAAAAGCTCTGTCGCCCCCAGGTTCGGTACTTGGTCTTGGGGACCTCCAGGGAGGTTTGCGTCACCAGACCTGATCGAGCGGGAGGGGACATGAGGTGGTTTGTGGGTGTATGTGGGTGTTTGAATCTTGTAAATGTATTTGAACATCTCGTGGCTGAAGTGGAGAGATTGTTCTAGCACAGTCGGAGTTAGAGATCAGATCTCATAGGCTTAGCCTAAATGCATATAGTTTCATCATGGCCTTGTTGGTTTGTAATTTGACAATGATACCGTTTACTGGGTCACTGTGGGCAGATTGTTCTACATACACACACACACACACACACACACACACACATGTTTCTTACATGTTTTGTAATCACGTTGTTGTTCAAATAATTGTAGAATAATCTATTCCATACGTGTTTTAGTTACACATGAAAGTGTTTGACTTGTGTAGGCCTGTCACGATTATTACATAATTGTCTAATCGCAATTATTTTTTGCATAATCGTCATAATCGTTTCCAGGTTGAAACATTTTCACACATTTTCAAATATGTAAAAAAAATGCAGAAATAGCAGATCTACAAGCAGATCTACAAGCTTACATGTATGTATAGAATTATTAAATATGTCAATAATTTCTTTGTATATTTCAGTTATTTGTCATATCTGCCCTGTGCAATTTTTGATTACGAAGCCTAAAAGGCTTCATAATAATGTTCCAGTGTTCAACGGCCAAACACACAATTAAATCATTAATCGCAATTATTTGAGACAGTTAATCGTACCATTTTCAATGTGTAATCGTGACACAGCCCTACTTGTGTGTTACTACTCGACCACTCTCTCATGCTATTAGTAAGTACTTTTACTATTTTACTAAGGAATGTGAATACTTTCTTCCACCACTGGTTGTATTCATTTTCAGAAGAGATGAAAATGAGATATCTGGCCTTGAAAGAATTGGTTGCAGATCTTTTCATTTCAAATGAAATTGAAAGGTGGTTCAGGGTGGCGTGGCGTGGGGGAGGGAGGGGCTGTTAGTCTTTTCACGAGTGAAGCTTTTGGCTGTTGGGCAATTGTGGCAATAGACCAGTGCTAATAGGATAAGTCTGAGGGAGTTTCTTAGAAATGAGATATTTAAAACCAGAGGGTTTCAACAGAACAAAACCAGATTACACAGCAAGGCTGCTGAGGACATTTGTCCTGCTTCTTTTCGTCTTTCTTCTCTCATCCTTCTCTCCAGTGGTGGGAAAAGTACCTACATTTTTTACTCAAGTAAAAGTATCGATACTGCAATGTAGAAACACTCTGTTACATGTAAAAGTCTGGTAATAAAAATGTACTTTCATTATGCAGAATGTCCCGTTTCACAAGTAATATGTATAAAATGTATTACAAATCTTTTGAAAATAGCAGATCTACAACCTCACTGTGAGCTTGTAGATCGGCTATTTTCAAATAGCCAAACTTTAAATAGGGCTGAAGTGGTTACTGTATGTTTTGTAATAATAATCCAAATCTACAAAGTAACTAGTAACTAAGGTTGTCAAATAATTGTAGTGGAGTAAAAGTACAATATTTGCCTCCGAGATGTAGTGGAGTAGAAGTAAAAGTATTGAAAATTGGAAAGTACATTACTTGAGTACATGTACTTAGTTACTTTACACCACTGCTTCTCTCTCCACACTCTCCCCCTCTTTCTCTCTCACACAGACACACACAAACAAACTCTCTCTCTCTCTCTCTCTCTCTCTCTCTCTCTCTCTCCCTCATCTAGCTATCTAGCTTTCTTGTTCCTTAGGCTCATACGCTCATTCCGTTTTGTTGTCTCTCTCTCTCTCTCTCTCTCTCTCTCAGTTTAAGGAGGAGATCTCGCAGCGGTTCAAAGCCAAGCAGGACCAGCTGGTTCTGATCTTCGCGGGGAAGATCTTAAAGGACGGCGACAGCCTCAACCAGCATGGCATCAAGGACGGCTTGACCGTTCACCTTGTCATAAAGACGGCACACAAGTAAGGCACACATCTTCCACACAACAGAGTGGTATTAAAGGTTCTTGTGGAGGTCGAGGTCAGCAGATCGAACTCCATGTCTGTTATTGACAGATATGAAGTGGGAGCTGTATATCACTGGACTGTGCAAATAGTGTTCCATTTGTAAATGTTAAATGGTGCATTTATATAGCCCTTTCGTCCAAAGCGCTTTACATAGATTGTGCATTACATTCACACACCGATGGCGGAGGAAACCATGCAAGGCACCAACCTGCTCATCTGGAGCAATTAGGGGTTCAGCGTCTTGCTCAAGGACACTTGGGCACTAAACTAGATAAGTACAAGATAATTGGGTATTTATCAAATTTTTCTCACGCTTACCTGAGAGCTCAGGCACACCTTCTGTAACGCCTGTGTTATACCTGGTTGTGGGCTGTGTCTCGCACCGAAAATAGCAGATCTACGGTACAAGTTCAACACCGTGTTGGGGCGCTTTTGTGAGCTTGTACGTCGGTTATATTCAGTACACGACACCGCCATATAGTATAGATCATCCTTAAATCATCTGCCTTGCTAAATCCCACACATTCTAAACCACCACCATGCTTGTCCACAGTAATTCCCGTTCACATGAAGAAACTCCCCCAAATAATGTCTCATTATGCATAATACAGCATGTGCAAATTATATATGTATGAATTCACCAGTGGGCATACATTTCTGTCCTGGGGTCCAGGACAAAATAAAAACTAGACTAAAATGTCAGGGAGGGACTAGTGGAGTCATTTAATGCTGTGGGTGTTGCGCACTGAAAATAGCCGATCTACAAGCTCACAACGCGTTGCAGCGCGACGCGTTGTGAGCTTGTAGATCGGCTATTTTCAGCAGGCAACCAAGTGTAAAATCAGCCATTACGACGCCATCAAGGCACCGCCAAAACACATTTTATTCGACTAAATCAACTGTAGATTTAGTCGACTGTAATCTTATGATATTTAGTCGACTAAAACTAGACAGTAAAACATTTCAGATGACTAAAATATGACAAAAACTAAATGGAATTTTATTCAAAAGACTGTGACTAAAACCAAATCAAAATGTGCTTTCAAAATCAACACCGCATTGTCCATTTGGTGGATGGTATTTCATTAACAGTTCTCCTGTTCTACCACAAGGTGGTGTGTGTACTGTGTGTGCATGGTCAGTGCCATGCTTACATTTGTGCATATTCATAAATATAATGTGTTATTATGATGTCACAAGAATTGTAAGCCCATATGGGCTGGCCTTCTAATGAAGCAAGACACTTAACTCTTTCAGTGCCAAGAGTATTTTCATAAAGTACTCCCAAACTGCCAGGAATTTGCGTTTTTTAAAATTTTAAATTTTTTAAATTTTTCATTCAAATAAATGATCTGATTGGGGTTTTAAACCCATAATACAGTTCTACCAGTAGAGAGCAACAAATCGACACATTGATGATCTCGCTGGCTCACTCGCCCCCTCCCAAACAGGCTCACGTCATATCCGGTCAGAACCGGATGTTGACATTTTCGATAATCGTTGATCGGGCTAAATTACGATGCGATACACGACTACGATGACTGATCGTCACCCAGACCAAAGAGAGTAGACGTGGACCTCTCCGTTCGCTTTTTATACCGTGTGAAAAAAACGTGACTTTCCCTATTCTGGCCGAAAATCACCGGAGAAAAACAACGTGACCCGGAAATGAATTTTTTTTTTACATCCGGCTCCGGGTGAGTGTGATGTAGTCAGGAAGCGAAAGTGATCATGAAAAATATACAGAATAGCGCGACCACAGTCAAAAGTAAAAACTCGGGATTTCTCGTGCTGGCACTGAGGGTACTCGGGAAAAACTCGGGATATGTCGGGGCGTGGCACTGAGAGAGTTAACATGAATCTAAATCCATCCAAATATAAGTATAAAATGACATTATATAAATAAGTATATAGTGATGGTTAAACATTAGCGGTCATTCCTCCAGGGCATCAGATGGCGCTAGCTCCTCGTCCTCCAGCTCCTCCGCCCAGCCAGGCAGTGCCTCCAGTCCCAGCCCGGCCGCCAACCCCTCCACCACGTCAACCTCCACCGGTGGCCCCGCCCCGCCAAACACACAGACACCCAACCTACTATGTGAGTTCCACACTACACTACACACACACACACACACACTACACTACACTACACTACACTACACTACACTACACTACACTACACTACACTACACTACACTACACTACACTACACTACACTACACTACACTACACCACCCACACACACAGACACCCAACCTACTGAGTGAGTTCCACACTACACTACACCACACCACACACTACACTACACTACACTACACTACACTACACTACACTACACTACACTACACTACACTACACTACACTACACTACACTACACTACACTACACTACACTACACTACACCACCCACCCACACACACAGACACCCAACCTACTGAGTGAGTTCCACACTACACTACACTACACCACCCACCCACACACACAGACACCCAACCTACTGAGTGAGTTCCACACTACACTACACTACACCACACACACACTACACTACACTACACTACACTACACTACACTACACTACACTACACTACACTACACTACACTACACTACCCACAGACACCCAACCTACTGAGTGAGTTCCACACTACACTACACCACACCACACCACACCACAGACACCCAACCTACTGAGTGAGTTCCACACTACACTACACCACACCACACCACACCACAGACACCCAACCTACGGAGTGAGTTCCACTCTACACACACACACACACACACACACACACACACACACACACACACACACACACACACACACACACACACACACACACACACACACACACACACACACAGACACCCAACCTACTGAGTGAGTTCCACACTACACTACACTACACTACACTACACTACACTACACTACACTACACTACACTACACTACACTACACTACACTACACTACACTACACTACACTACACTACACTACACTACACCACACCACCCACACACACAGACACCCAACCTACTGAGTGAGTTCCACACTACACTACACACACACACACACACACACACACACACACACACACACACACACACACACACACACACACCCAACCTACTGAGTGAGTTCTACACTACACCAGCAAAATTAGTTAGTAAATCATTAAAAAAAAAGCAGTATCGGCTGTTTGAAAATAGCCGAGCTCACAACGTGTCGCATCGCGACGTGTTGTGAGCTTGTAGGGGGGGGGGGGGGTCCGCATCATTTCTGGATCCTTGACACGAAAACGTTTGAGAACCACTGGTTCAGAATGATAATAATACCCAAGATTCATCATTTAAACGTTCAGTCATGAGGATTTTGTTCTTTGCTTTATTCCCAAAAATGCCAGCCGGGTTCGGGGACCTCTCCAACCTGGCCGGGCTGGGCATGGGCTCGGCCAACTTCATGGAGCTGCAGCAGCAGATGCAGCGGCAGCTGATGTCCAACCCGGAGATGCTGTCGCAGATCATGGAGAACCCGCTGGTGCAGAACATGATGTCCAACCCGGACCTGATGAGGCAGATGATCGTGGCCAACCCCCAGATGCAGACGCTGATGGAGCGCAACCCCGAGATCTCGCACATGCTCAACAACCCCGAGCTCATGAGACAGGTGTGGGGGGGGGAAAGGAGTGTGTGGATGTGCGTGTACTAGGGATGTTAACAGTTAATCTATAATCGATTCTTTGCTGTTTAAGAATTTAATCGATTCAATTTATCGGTTTTCAATTCATTTCTTTTACATTTTTTTGGGGGGGTGCTAGTGAAAGTGACAGGTATTTAGCAGACACTCTTAACACATTGACTGCCAGAGTTTATTCATAATGTACTCACCCCTGTGCCAGCAATTTGCGTGTTTTTTAATTTTTTAATTTTCAAATTTTTCATTCAAATAAATTCTCTGATTGTGGTGTCAAGCACGTACGACAGTTCCACCAGTAGAGAGCAGCAAATCCACACATTGATCACCTCGCTCGCCCCCTCCCAAACAGGCCCACGTCATATCCTGTCATTCACCGGATGTTATGTTTTCGACAGTCCCTGATCCGCTGATCGGCCTGAAAACGATGTGATACACTACGACGATGACTGTTAGTCACCCGGACCAAAGAAAATAGAAGTTGAGCTGTCCGTTCGTTTTTTATACCGTGTGAAAAACGTGTTTTTCCCTATTCTGGCCGAAAATGACCGGAGAAAAACAATGTGACCCGGAAATGACATTTTTTTTTTTACATCCGGCTCCGGGTGAGTGTGACGTAAGTGGAAAACGAAAGTGCTGATGAGAAATAAACAGAGCTGTGCGATCACAGATTAAACAATGAAAATTGCTGGCATTCAAGCGATGGATTTGAAAGAACGCATCGATGCGATCTTGGCAATCAATGTGTTAATCCAGAGCGATTTACAGTAAGCAAGGAAAACACGAGGTAACACATCAAATGCATAGAAATAGTAATCTACTAATAAACGAACACATAAGTAAACCAAGACCCTATCATCAGTCCAACCGTAGAATATCCCCAAAACAAGTCTTAACAAAACGATAATCTGTACGTTGAAACTATACACACTATAGGATGCCATGTCAACAATGACCTGGCATCTGTCTACATAACATGCTATCTAAATTACATTCCAGCCTTTGCATAAGCCTGCAATGTCGTCAAGGCTAGGGCAAGTGCTACAGCAAGTGCTGAGGGCTGAGGTGGAGTCTGAAGAGGCGAGTCTTTAGATTACAGCGGAAGATTGGGAAGTGAGTCTATAGTTCTGACTGCAATGGGGACTTCATTCCATAGTTTGGGAGCCAGGAGGGAGAAGAGTCTGGGACGTGTGGAGCGTTTGTCCCGGATGTTTTAGTGAAGGTTCTGACAGCTTCCCCTGTGTTAGCTGATCTGAGTGAGCGGGAGGGGTTCTAGGGTTGGATCAGGCTTTGAAGATACGGGGGTGCCATACCTTTGGTTGCTTTGTAGGCCAACGTCAGTGTTTTGTACTGTGCGAGGGGGTCAGTAACTGGGAGTCAATGGAGTAAGCGGAGAAGGCGGGAGACATGTTAACATTTTGTCTGGTTGAAGACCAAGCGTGCTGCGGCATTCTGGATTTGGAGAGGCTTAAGTGCTCATACCGAGAGGCCAGTAAGGAGAGGGTTACAAGAGTAAAGTTTTGATATGACTGATATCAAATTTAAAAATGGCATTCATAAAACCACCGCCCTAAACAAGTCCTCACAAGTATATTAATACAAGTGTGTGTGTGTGTGTCAGAGTTTATACTAACACAATCTGGCCCCGGTCCACATGTCAGGGGATATTTTATTTTGCCAGACAAACGGGGAAAATCACAGTGGTATTCTAGCTTCTAGCAGCATTGTTGTCATTGCACCACGGCCACTCATAAGGGACACACTGGCTGGAAAACAAGGTCACCCAAAACTTTCCAGCTTTGCCAACTAGTGTTAGTCCTTCACATTCTAAAAATAAAGCCCTGTCCGTTAACTTGACTCGCATGCAGCGTTTTTTTTGCATTTGTCAATGCGCTTTGGTCATAATGTCAGCATAAAGACCAGCCTGCTTCGTCACACAACCCTCTCGCTCGACATAAATTGTATTTTCAACTGGGATTTTTCTTTTTTGATCTGCTGAAAATGAATCCCGGTTGAAATTAAGCCTAATTGTCAAAACGTCAACTTGTTAACCTTATTAGACAGCAGTATATTTTTGCTGTCAACGTCTCGCTTTGAACTTGGTAGGAGTTGTGGAAATTGCATTTATTGTCTTAACATTTTGTTTGTACCTGTGAATTTTCTTTGTTAGTGTAATTAGTTGTGTAATTTGATAGATGTGGCACGTTTTATTCACCGGTTAACAGAGTGTGTGTGTGTGTGTGCGTGTGCGTGCTGGGGACGGGGGTCCAGGACATAGATATAGAAACCTAGATACCTCATTGGCCTCTGCAGTTCATTGTAACGACTGGTCTCTCAATACAAGGCTCTTCCGGGGGGCTGTTTGACTACTGACCAATCACATCACGTTAACTACTGGCCAATCACAGCGCGTCTAACTGACTAGTTGCTGCGCGGCTGCCTCTTAAGAAAAGACCCACCCCACCTGCCTCTGATTGGCCTACCGAACGCCCCCTTCTGTGACGCACACGGAAGTTTCCAGCTGCCCCCCGGAAACATAGAGGAAGCGGAAGTGCGTCCGAGATGCCGACGCTTCAGAGCCAGAGGAGGCGTCTACCTTTATATGTCTATGGTCCAGGACACTAATGCAGTTTAGCGGTAGACATGAGCACTTCCTTTCCCTTCCTCTCTCAGAGCTTTTACTCGGGTGCCTTTTAAGCACCTTGTAAGGTGTGGTGAATGAGTCTGACCTCTTTCCCTTTGCGCGTGTCTCTAGATTGAAGATACTCTGGCTGTCACTTTTTTACGAAGGCGTTCGTACCACTTGGGAAACACAGCGTTTCATCAGGACGTCTGACTGACTAAACTGGTGTAACAGCAGAGTGTCGTAAGCAGGGCTCGGTCGCTGTCATCCAGCCGTGACTGTGTTCAGATCCTGCGCCAGATTAGCGCAGACAGCGCTCATCTGACTGTCGCCAAGTTTTCATTATAGCTAAGGGGCATCTTGACTGCCTTTTCTCCTCTTTAACTCATTAACACATTGAGTGCCAGTCGCGTATATCTACGCGAACCTATTTAAAGCCGCCACGTGCCAGTCGCGTAGATCTACGCCAACTGGTCTTTTATTTTTTTTATTTTTTTTAGTTCACATTGCATTGTAGGCCTCGTTCGGTACGACACATTTCATTGTAGCACCACCGGAAACGGAATTATCCGGGATCCGTTTTTTCCGATCCCATCCACTTCCATTCTAAAGCTTTTCTCGGTTGTAGTTTTTCTCGTCGCTGATCGCTGTTTAACATAAACCGTTGTAACTACAAGATGGCGGATCGGATTTTCATGCGGTCTTCACTGGTCGACTCAGACCGATCGCTTGTGTGTTTACAAAGAGTTGAATGCGCGATTTTAGCGGATTTAACTTTGTCCGTGGCGACGTGAAGAAAACAAAAAAAACAACAATAAAACGCTGGCACTGGTGAGTACATTATGAGATTAAACTCTGGCGTGGAATGCGTTAACTGCCAGAAGAAAACATCGTCTACAGCCGAGCGTTTTCACTAATCTTTGAAAAATCTTAGAATATTATTTTTCACAACGATCCATCCACCGATCGCTTTAAAAGACGTATCCGAGTCTCGTAGAATCGAGGGGGAAAAGCATGCCATCGCGATCCTCCGTTCCATAGTTATTGGTTATTGGTTATTGGTTTTTGCCAAAAAGGAACTGAAAGCAGAGAAAAGGGTATTTTTCCAACTCCATTAGAATGGAAGTGAATGTGGCTGTTTTTCTTTTGTTGCAATCACGTGATTTGCTGCTTCACTGAGAGTCAAATGGATCTATAGCGTATAAACACTGAAAACACCAAAACACATTGGTGGTGTGGGCTTTGGAAACAAACACGTCAAACACGTCATTGGCAGAGAATGATTTAAGCCGCATTCATACCCAAAAGTAGCAGATCTACAAGCCTCACAGCTATGTTTGCACCGTGACATAGTTGTGAGCTTTTTACATCTGCTATTTTCTGTGGCACAACCATTTATATCACAAGGTCTTTAATGCCCACTCCTCCTTGCTCCTCTGCCTCCCCTCCCCTCCCCTCCCTCCCTCCCTCCCTCCCTCCCTCCCCAGACCATGGAGCTAGCCAGGAACCCCGCCATGATGCAGGAGATGATGCGCAACCAGGACCGGGCTCTCAGCAACCTGGAGAGCATCCCGGGAGGCTACAACGCCCTGCGCCGGATGTACACAGACATCCAGGAGCCCATGTTCAGTGCCGCCAGAGAACAGGTATAGCTGCGCCAGCTGTTAACTCTGTGTGTGTTAACTGTGTGTGTGTGTGTGTGTGTGAGTGAAAATTGCAAGATACTTGTGAAGCAGTCTGAATTTTATGCAAATATCCAACTCTGTTTTCCCTAAAGAAGGTTTGATGATGGATACGACTATAGTTAAAGGAGAATTCCGGACTAGCCTTTCTCTTACCTTTTATCTGATGTTATTATATCCTAGGAAGAGCGGTACAGCAGAACATTTTCATAACTCCATCATCCATCATAAGTCCACCGCAGCTAAAAACCTGAGGGGACGGTCCATGCGCTAGATCGCGTATTTTTATCGCGATTTTTATCTTCACTATCTATCACACAGACACTGTGGACAGTTTTCTGTCATTAGGAAAGTCAGATATGAATTTAAAAAAATATATATAAAAATACACGATCTATCGCATGGACCGTCCGCTGGGGTTTTTAGCTGAGGTGGACTCGGGATGGAGTTTTCTGCTGTACCGCTCGTCCTAGGATTATAATAATATCATATAAAAGGTAAGAAAAACGTGGTCCGGAATTCTCCTTTAGCCCATTAACACATTGAATGCCAATCGCGTAGA
Organism: Gymnoscopelus braueri; assembly: GCF_963280865.1. Classification (NCBI taxonomy): domain Eukaryota; kingdom Metazoa; phylum Chordata; class Actinopteri; order Myctophiformes; family Myctophidae; genus Gymnoscopelus; species Gymnoscopelus braueri. The sequence continues at coordinate 9,001,752 of NC_137613.1, forward strand.
TCTACGCGAACCTATTTAAAGCCGCAGCGTGCCAGTCGCGTAGATCTACGCCAACCGCCGATTCGCGTTGAAATTTCCCCAGGTGCACTTTCGGAATTTTTTGATCCATTTCCGGTTCCGGTTTGAAGACCGGAAACAGAATTATTCGGGTTCCGGTTTTTTCGATCGTATCCGCTTCCTGTCTGGGATCCTGTCTAAAACTCGATTTTCTCGGTTGTTGTTAATTCTCCTCGCTGATCACTGTTTAGCGTTCACACGCTGTGTCTTCAAGATGGCGGCTCGGATTTGGAAAAGGTTTTCGCTGGCGGTTTCACACAGATCCCCTGTGTGTTTAGAACCAAATGAACGCGCACTTTTAACTTATTTAGCGAGGTCTGTGGCGACATGAAAAAAACAACAATAAAACGCTGGCACTGGTGAGTACATTATGATATTAACCTCTGGCATGGAATGTGTTAAGACCTGAGGCGATTCTTAAAAAAAACCTAAACATTTTTTTTTCAAGATTTTTCAAAAATAGCAGATCTACAAGCTCATAGCGCGGCACTCAGTGCCGCGCTATGAGCTTGTAGATCTGCTATTTTTGAATAGCCAAAGAAATCTAAAGTGACACAGATGCGTTCCAGGTCTTAACACATTCCATGCCAGAAGTTAATCTCATAATGTACTCACCAGTGCCAACGTGTTATTGTTGTTTTTTTGTTTTTTTCACGTCGCCATAGATCTTGTTAAAATCCTTAAGATTGAGCTGTGCACTGTCTGTTTACATCCGCGAGATCTCACTGAATCTACCAGTGAAAACCACATGTCAAACGGAGCTCCATGGTTGTAGTTAGAGCGGATTACGTTAAACAGTGATATGCGAGGAGAAAAAACTACAGGAAGAGAATTGAGTTTCAGTTTCGTCAGTAGAACGAGGGCCGACGTGATCGGCAAAACCGGATCCCAAATAATTCTGTTTCCGGTCTTCAAACCGGAACCGGAAATGGATAAAAAAAACTCCGAAAGTGCACCTGGGGGGGATCTACGCGAACCGGCGGTTCGCGTAGATCTACGCGATTGGCACGCTGCGGCTTTAAATAGGTTCGCGTAGATCTACGCGATTGGCATTCAATGTGTTAATGGGTTAAAATGAATTCCAAGTAGCCTGCCAGGACAAAGCCGATCGGTAAACCTTGACATCCTTTGTTCCGACTTCCCCTTGTTTTTTCCGTACAGTTTGGTAACAATCCCTTCTCGGCCCTCGGGGGAAACACCGACCCCGGCGCCCAGCCGTCGAGGACGGAGAACCGCGAGCCCCTGCCGAACCCCTGGGGACCCCCCACCTCCACCAACCCCTCCGAGGGCGGAGGGGCCGGCACCGCAGGAGGCACCGCCGCCGGCGGCACCAACCCCAGCGTCTCCAACCCTCTGGGCATCAACGCGGCCAGCCTGGGCAACGGTACGACTAACGCGATGTCACAGATAAAAAAATTAATGCCCCCGTTTCATTCTTCCTTTTTTGAGTGTCATTGACTGACCTGCATCACACACAACTATAGGTGTAACGATACAGTAACTGCATCGATTTTAATTTTCAACGATCCACTATATCCATATGCAAACGGCAAAATATCGAAGCGTTCTGCAATGCAAATAATCTATTTTATCGATACTAAGTACTTGTGCGTTGTATTTAGCAATTTTAAGATGGGGGAAAAAGGAGAAAGATGGGTTTAATTACTTTTCCATTCCATATCGCTACACTTGGTCTATCGATAAATGTGTGTATTCTCTGTGTTCATGTCAAGGTGCGGGTTTGTCCATATGTGTTCAAATACAATGTCCATGTATTTGCCAGAGAATCACTGTTAACTTATTAATATCCATAATAATACATGTTTCCCTTAAAAAAACTCCACTATCCACACGTTTTGCACAGATTTTTCTTTCTTTTTTGTGCTAATTAGTTACTGTATCGATTTTAAATCATTGAATTGTGTCGTATCGCCATGAATGAACCAATATCCTCCATGTATTGTATCGTCAACCATGTATCGTGATGCGTATCGTTGTTAAAATGTGTCGTTACACCCCTACACACAACACAAGTCACACTAATGGCTTGTCCTTCGTTCCCCCCCCCCACAGGCATGTTCAACAGTCCAGGCATGCAGAGTCTAATGCAGCAGATCTCAGAGAACCCCCAGCTCATGCAGAACATGCTGTCCGCTCCCTACATGCGCAGTATGATGACGTCACTGTCCCAGAACCCAGAGCTGGCCTCCCAGGTCTCTCCGCACGCACGCACACACACACACACACACACACACACACACACACACACACACACACACACACACACACACACAGACACAGACACAGACACAGACACACGCACACGCACACGCACACGCACACATTACATTACATTACATTACATTACAGTCATTTAGCAGACGCTTTTATCCAAAGCGACTTACAATAAGTGCATTCAACATAGGTAGGGATACTTTGGCTATACTTTGGCAATTCTTTTAAAATTCTTGAACATTTGAGCAAATATTTGAATATATATATATTTTTAAAGGGAATATTTTTGATTAAAATCTTTGCTTCTGGGGGGTCCCTATTACAACACATTTTGAGATGGGGGGGGGGGGGGGTCCCCGGCCAAATAGATATAATTTTGGGGGTCCTTGACATGGAAAAGTTGGAGCACAACTGATATAGCAACATGCTGTTAGGATTTAGAAATTATTTTTAGATTTGTATGTAGTAAAGATTTGAGTTACAAATGTTTGCTTTGAAAATATATATTCAAGAATGTGCACACATTTTCAAGATCTTTAAAAAATTGCAGATCTACAAGCTCATAGCGCGGCATGTGTGGATCTGCTATTTTTGAATAGCGAAATTATAAAATAATGGTTGCTTTCCCGGTGTAATTGGGTTAAGAGGTACTGTAGTTTTCAGAATGGTCTCCCACACAACTCCTTGTTATTCTGTTCCTTGTTCTGCGTGGAGGACATATTGATGTTGTGGAGTGATGCTGCAGTTTTCCAATGAATTGTAATGAGGGGGATCTGGGTCTAAGGCTGCTGTGCATTGGGTCAATAAAGCCCCAGACACTGAGCACACGGACACTCTCATACACACAGAGCAGCGGGGATTGTCTCTTACGCTTCACGTACAACTGCGGCATGATCTTCAAGCAAACAACGTGTCGCATCGCGATGCGTTGTTAGCTTGAAGATCGGTTCTTTCCGACAAGTGACACTTGTCGGATAATTGAGGTGAAGGGTATGGTCACATTACATTACAGTCATTTAGCAGACGCTTTTATCCAAAGCGACTTACAATAAGTGTATTCAACATAGGTAGGCAAGAAAACTACTTATCACCAAGAAGTCTTAAGTGCATTCTCTTCTAAAACAAGCAACTAGCGCTAAGGTAAAAGTGCAATATATCAGCTACCTACTTTCTTAAACAGATGAGACGAATAGGAAAATCAAATGAGCAAGATGGGGGCGGCCATAGCTGAGTGGTTAGTGAGCCCGCCTAGGGAACCAGAGGCCCTGGTTGCCCCAGGTTCGATTCCAGGCTATCCCAGCATATGCGCCGATGATATGAAATTTGTCCCTGAGCAAGACTCTTAACCCCAATTGCTCACAGGTTCTCATTGGAAACAAGACCGCAAGGACTTTCATGAACGGACCTGTTAAAAGGAATTATCCTTATCCTTAACACATTGAATGCCAGTCGCGTAGATCTACGCGAACCTATTTAAAGCCGCAGCGTGCCAGTCGCGTAGATCTACGCGAACCGCCGATTCCCATTGAAATTGCCCCAGGTGCACTTTCCGAATTTTTTTGATCCATTTCCGTTTCCGGTTTCCGGTCGGAAACAGAATTATTCGGGTTCCGTTTTTTTCGATCGTATCCGCTTCCTGTCTGGGATCCTGTTTAAAACTCTATTTTCTCGGTTGTTGTTTTTCTCCTCGCTGATCACTGTTTAGCGTTGATCGGCTGTATCTTCAAGATGGCGGCTCGCATTTGGAAACTGTTTTCGCTGGCCGTTTCTCACGGATCCGCTGTGTGTTTAGAACCAAATGAACGCGCACTTTTAACTTATTTAGCGAGGTCTGTGGCGACATGAAAAAAACAAAAAAACAACAATAAAACGCTGGCACTGGTGAGTACATTATGAGATTAAACTCTGGCATGGAATGTGTTAAGAGCTAAAACAAATAAGTGTATCGAATTAACAAGGTCCAATAAAACAAGAGCTCGTACAAATAATTGACAACAAGTAGGCAAGGCTAAGAGGAAGGGTCAGGGTAGTGTGGCCTGAAGAGGTGGGTTTTCAGCCTGCGGTGAAAGATGGGCAGTGACTCTGCTGTCCTGACATCAGTGGGGAGTTCATTCCACCACTGTGTGGGGCCAGAACAGAGAAAAGCTGTGACCGTGTAGATCGGCCAGACGGACCACTGAGTGACGGGGAAACCAGTCACATAATATTCGGATGAAACAGTCATTCTTTTTTTTTTCCAACAATATGTTTATTTATTTTTTCTTTCTTAGCGAGCGACATATCAACGTAACTTCCTTTAGGGCTTTAGGATGGTACTATCGGTACTTACTATCAAGCCAAATTCAACTTCCACCCTCACGAGTCCGGAGGAACCGAGCAGGTTGGACTGAACAGCCAAATTCCAATACTCACATTTCTGCCTACTTGCCTCCTCCAGATGTTGTCCAGTCATGTTTTGTATTGGAGCACCGTATTTCTCACACGGTTCAACTGAAACTTGTACGTGACCTGGCCCTGCCTCTCTCTTCCCCTGTCTCTCAATTCTCTAATTTGTCCATCTGTGTCTCTCCGTCTTTCTCTTGTCTCGCCCAGGTATTGATGAATAACCCCTTGTTCGCTGGAAACCCACAGCTGCAGGAGCAGTTCAGATCCCAGCTGCCTGTTTTCCTGCAACAGGTATGAAAACACTCTGTACATCCAACACAAGGCCATGAAAAGTCTCAGTATCAGTTGGTGGTCAGAGGTCAAGAGGGTCAGTTATTGATTGTCGTACATAAACGGCTAGTATAAGGATGAATCTGCAAACATTGATTTGATTTGAGCATGCACGGACACACACACACTAGGGCATTCACAACTAATGATTTTTACTAGTCGACTCATTTGACCAATTAGTAGTTGACTAGTCGACTAGTCGAAATTTACATTAAAAAAAATATGTTTAATGTCATCCTACTACTATATTACTATTATTATTATCCTCTTGCCCTTATTTTTATGGCGTTTTAAGGGAAGCGCTTCTGGCACAGCAGCACAGCACCACAGCAGCGTCTCCAAGGATCCCCATTGCCCAATAATAGGCTTTTATTGGGCATACTTTTGACCCCCTTTTGATAAAAAATTAAGTCAGGAGGATAATAATAATAGTAAGATGGGCCATTACTATGGCATTAAAAAAAATTACAAAAAAAAAAAAAATCAACTATTCGACTAGTACCAACCAAGTCGACTAGTGGTTATACTAGTCGACTAGTCGACTAGTTGGTGAAAGCCCTAACACACACACACTCGTGCAGATGGATTGTACATACAGACAGAAAACAGACACTCATACATGCTCACTCATAGACTATGCACATGCATGCACTCAGACACCACACTTACAAGCTTATGCACATATGCAGCATGGCATATTTTGCCATGTTTTAGTGAGCAGACGCACACTACATGTACATAAATGTGATGTACGGTAATCATTGTATAATCATATAAAGAACGTTATTACTGTTGATGGGCTTACTTTATGAACATGGTAAGAATGTTATTACTTTTTATGTTTATTTGAACTATTATTAATGTAATAATTATTTGGGAGACCCCCCAGGGGTCCTTGGGGCGGTACCAGGGGGTCCCCAGCAAAATGTGTTAATATAGCATCACAATAATTTTAACCACTTTAGCCTTTTATACTTTGGCTATTTTTGAAAAATCGTGAACATTTTAGCAAATCTTTGAATATAATATATCCAAATATAGAATCCAAATAGAACCAAATATTTTGACATGGGGGTCCAAATACGTATAATTCTGGGGGTCCTTGACATGAAGAAGTTTGAGAACCACTGGCCTAAGGGACAGGGGTTGCAAATGATTCATGAAAAATACATTTAAAGGAGGTTGATTGCATCTGAATTCTTGTCTCAGGCCAAGCGTTGAGCCCCCAAATCTATAGATGTTATTACTTGACTGACGCATTGATCATGATGCAGATCTCTCTCTGTTTGTTTTACAGATGCAGAACCCAGAGGCGTTGTCGGTAATGACCAACCCCCGAGCCATGCAGGCTCTCATGCAGATCCAGCAAGGCCTGCAGACCCTGCAGACAGAGGCACCAGGACTTATGCCCAGGTACACACACACACACACACACACACACACACACACACACACACACACACACACACACACACACACACACACACACACACACACACACACACACACACACACACACACACACACACACACACACACACACCGTCGTGGGACGGGGCATAAATTAGGCTTGATGGGCTGCAGCTCCGCGAGCAAGAGCAGGCTCTGGTGCTGTGATCATAGACCGCTCCCTCCGTTCTTATGACAGCCACTGGAGGTGGGGTTTGGGGGACAACTGCTTTGAATTGCTATTATTGTTTACACACAACAGAAACCAAGGATTATATATTTCAAGAGCGAGAGATCACAGTAAAAATCCTAAGCATTCTTCCTCCACACTGGGAGAAAAACGGCATCTGAAAGTTTGATGGGATGCATTTTTACACGTCCGTGCATCTTATGCATCTTATGAGCGGCGGGGTCCATTTGGTGCCGGCCTGCGCGCGCATACTGGTTGTTATGAATGTGAATAATTAGACAAATATTTTGAAATTAAAATAAAAAAAATCCAGTACTGGAAAAGGTTTGGAATTGATCAAAGGTCCTGGAATTTATCAAGGGTCCTGGAAAAATATTTGGCTATGCATTGTTTTTGGCTATTGATTTTTTTTAATACAAAACATTTTCATAAACATGTATAACATAAGTAGTTTTTCGCCGAACGGGCTGTGTAACACCCCATCCGCACTGCCAGCGATGCGACGTGATGCGACGTGACTCGAAGCGAGCGGGCGATGAAATCTCATTAAAATACATGTTTTTTAATGAGACCGTCCTGACCTACCGCGAGCGACAACGAACCGTGCAACGACGTCGTCCACCCCTCCTATTTTCGCTCGCAGGGTCACTATGCCCTAATTTTGCACGAAATGTTGAATGAAATTGTACTATTTTATATTCTATGCTTTATTTTTGCTACACTGCCTATCTTTGGGCATTGTACATAGGAGTAAGAGACACATTATTGCGCTGAATGATTGTTTTATAGGCCTGGAAATTGGGCTAAATATTCTGGAAAAGTTTTGGAAAAGTTTTGGAAATTCATTGCTAAAAATGTGTGGGGACCCTGTATATGTCTATGAAATTAATTCAAGGACCCCAACGGAAACAAGTCCGCAAGGACTTTTTTGGTCGGACCTTTTAGACAAAAGTATTATAAATGTAACTGTGTTGTTTTACATTCTTTTGCATAATAAAAAATTCAATTTCAAAGGCACCGCCAAAATACATTTTAGTCGACTAAATCAACTGTAGATTTAGTCGACTAAAATCTTATGATATTTAGTCGACTAAAACTAGACAAAAACTAAAACGTTTCAGATGACTAAAATATGACTAAAACTAAATGGAATTTTATTCAAAAGACTATGACTAAAACTAAATCAAAATTTGCTGTCAAAATCAACACTGTTATAGGCACCTACTTCCTGTTTTATAAGGTCTTTTTAAAAGGTTTCAGAACCAGTGATGAACGTAGATGTTCTACTGACTCTCTCTCTCTCCGTCTGGTTTCTCCATCAGTCTGGTGCCAGGTGGAGTACCCGGCGGAATTCCCGGTATGCCCGGCGGAATTCCCGGTATGCCCGGCGGAATTCCCGGCATGCCCGGCGGAATTCCCGGCATGCCCGGCGGAATCCCCGGCATGCCCGGCGGAATTCCCGGCATGCCCGGCGGGATCCCTGGCATGCCCGCTGGAATGCCCGGCGGGATCCCCGGCATGCCCGCCACCCCCGGCATGCCCACGGGTGGGGGCGTGGCCCCGGAGAACCCCGCACCCTCGCCCAGCGCGCCGGCGGGGACGAATGCCGCCCAGCAGCAACTCATGCAGCAGATGCTCCAGATGTTCGCAGGGGGAGGAGGAGGAGGAGTAGGAGGCGCAACGGTACACACACACACACACACACACACACACACACACACACACACACACACACACACACACACACACACACACACACACACATATTTATTGGGTTAGGTTGGTTTAAACCCGCTTAAATATTTTCTTCTTTTATTTAATACCCAACCGATCCAGTAATACCAACGTTGACCACTTGGGCTCACAATTTTCTTCTAATAAAATGCAATAAAACTTTGTTCTGACAGTCTTTACATGGTTTCATCTTACCTCTTTTGACTGCATAAGATTTTAGTCGACACAAATGTGTTTTGGCGGACCGTGATGGCGTCGTAATGGCTGATTTTACACTTGGTTGCATGCTGAAAATAGCAGATCTACAAGAGCTTGTAGATCTGCTATTTTCAGAGCGCATCACCCGAGCGCAACCCAACATAAAATGACTTGTATTTTAGTTCTACTGGATCTTATCTCCACTCGTCCCTCACTAACATTTTAGTCTAGTTTTGTTGACGAAATTGTCAATATATTTAATCTTAGTTTTAGTCATCATGCAGTTAGCTTAGTTATCATTTAAGTTTTATTTCGTTTTCGTCAGAGAAAAAAGGTAGTGGACAGACATTTTTCATCATCGTTTTAGTCGACTAAATAAACACTGATTTAGTGCCGTCGGTACGTAAAGGTAAAAGCGTCAGCATCAGTTGTAGACCACTTTTAGCAAGTCTCATAAGTTCAGCTGGTACACATAAAATCAAACCGGTTTAAGCTCGTACAGCATGCCGGACCAGTTCAACCAGAAAAGGAAGTGATTGTGACTCGAGTTTGGTCAATTTCTGGTAATTTCTTTATTGGTCAATAAAACAAAAAATGTACTTATTTCTGAGTGCAACCCTCCTCGTTTTTTGATTCATTGGTAAACTTAACCCATTCAATCCGGGAACGCATCTGTGTCATCTTTCAATTTCTCCTAGCTATTCAAAAACAGCAGATATAAAAGCTCATAGCACGGCACAGCGTGCCGCGCTATGAGCTTGTAGATCTGCTATTTTTGAGAAATCGTGAACATTTGTGCAAATCTTTGAAGATTTGTGAACATGCAAACATTTGTAACTCAAATCTTTGCTTCTGGGGGTCCCTGGAACAAAAAAATTTAAGGTGGGGGGGGTCCGCAGCCAAATGCATATCGAAAAATGTTTTCTAAATCCTAACAGTATGATGCTATATCAGTGGTGCTCCAATTTTTCCATGTCAAGGACCCCCAAAATTATATGTATTTGACCACAGACCCCCATCTCAAAATATGTTTGTTCCAGGGACGCCTCCAGAAGCACAGATCAGAGTTAAAATGTTCGCTTTAAAAAAATATATATATTCAAAGATTTGCACACATTTTCCAAAAACTAGCAGATCTACAAGCTCATAGCGCTGCACTCTATGAGCTTGTATATCTGCTATTTTTGAATAGCCAAAGAAATCTAAAATGACACTGATGCATTATTGATAACATTTGTAGCCATCAACCATCAAAATGGCCTAAAATGTAAATACTGATTGTTCTCAGCCACAGGCTAGAATTCGACCCCCCCCCCCCCCCCACAGGCCTATGTGACCTTTTCCACTGTGGGGTAACATTGTAATCCCCCCCCCCCCCCCCCACCTCTCCCTCTCTTTTAGACCCAGACCCCGGAGGTCCGGTTCCAGTCCCAGCTGGACCAGCTGAACGCCATGGGGTTCATCAATCGCGAGGCCAACCTGCAAGCCCTCATCGCCACCGGAGGAGACATCAACGCCGCTATCGAGAGACTGCTTGGCTCACAGCCCTCATAAGAGACATAAACACACACACACACACACACACACACACACACACACACCACCGCACACATACTCGTTCATCACCAAACCACGCAGCATCTCGCATTGAACCGAGAAATGAAAAAAAAAAATCGATTGATCCCAAACTGACAGAAGAATCTTGGGCAGGATGTGTATGACGACCCCCCCCCAATTCTACTGCCTTTCCTCTTTAGCCCATTAAGACCGGGAACGCATCTGTGTGTCATTTTTAGATTTCTTTGGGCTATTCAAAAATAGCAGATCTACAAGCTCATAGCGCGGCACCGAGTGCCACGCTACGAGCGCCACGCTACGAGCTTGTAGATCTGCTATTTTGTGCAAATCTTTCAATATGTGTATATATATATATATAGGCCTATATGTTTGAAAGCGAACACTTTTTACTCCGATTTGTGCTTCTGGGGGGGGGGGGGGGGTCCCTGGAACAACATATTTTGAGATGGGGGTCCGCGGTCAAATACATTGGATTTAGAAAACATTTTTAGATATGTATTTTGTCGCGGACCCCCCATCTCAAAATGTTTTGTTCCAGGGAACCCCCCCCCCCCCCCAGAAGATTTGAGTGTTGATGTGTTTAAAAATATACATAAAAAAAATATATATATATATACATATTCAAAGATTTGCACACATTTTCGTGAATCTTCAAAAATAGCAGATCTACAAGCTCATGAGCTTGAATATCTGCCATTTTTGAATAGCCCAAAGAACTGAAAAAATGACAGCGTGCGTTCCTGGTCTTAGTGGGTTAGATTGCACCCCGTTCCCCCCCCCCCCCCCGCTACGCCGCCAGCCCTTTATATTTTCTCATCTGGAGTCGGCATCATCTAACAGAGATCTCTGCCAACAGGGCAACAATGTTGCAGAGTTGGACTGAACCACTCCCTCAGCTCGTTGCGGGGAGGAGGAGGGGGGGGGGGGTGTTTCCCGAGGAAAAAAAAAAACGGCGAGCGGAAAGAAAGGGGAAAAAAAGTTCCCCCCCCAACAACCGTCAACTTCATTCACCGTTTTAAACGTCTCCTCCTCCTCCTCCTCTTCCTCCGAACGCGTGAGTCGCTTTCCGGTCGGCCGGGGGACGGGAAACGGCCCCCGCCGAAACCGCCCGACCCACGAATAGAGATGGTTAGAGAGTTATTAGAGATGGGACACCGTCACGTTTTTGTCACCTTCGGACGATTGGATATTTTTTTGGGGTCGTTCCTTGTGAATAAAGACTGCTCCCTGGTTCACAGAGGGGTAGGTTTTACGAAGAAAGGAACAAGAAGAAGAAGAAGAAGACACCCTCACCCACCCCCGCCCTCACCCCCACCCCCTGGAGACCACACTGCAGATCCTGCCCGACAACAACCCTCACTATTTATTGCAAAGTGCTTGAGGAGCGTCCTCTCTGCCCCACACTTCCCTAAAGTTGCGATTTGTCATTCCAGATAAGGGAGTCCACTCAGCCGCGAGAGCTCTCTTCCTTTCTTTCTTTCTTCCTCCCTCTCTCCCTCTCTCTTATTCTTTCCCTCCCTCTCTCCCTCTCTCTTATTCTTTCCCTCCCTCTCTCCCTCTCTCTTATTCTTTCCCTCCCTCTCTCTCTCGAGGTACTACTACTGTGCCTTCTTGTGCTCTCAAACCTTATAAGAGCACGCTCATCAAATTACTCCCTCAGCTCCCACCTGGACAGATATTACAACCCCCCCCACCCCCCCATTGGTGGTCCGGTCCGGCCCAGCAAGCATCCAAGACCCCCCCTTTACCTTTTTCCTCCATAAATAAGTTACCAGAGTCGCGGTCCCCCCACCCCCCCCCCCCCCCTCCCTCCCCCCAAGCAGAAGATGCAGGCAGAATTCATGAAATAAAATTTAAAAAACAAAACGAATGAGCTTTCCTTTTTTTCTTTTCTTTTTCTTTTTTTTTATCTGATTGTTTATCTATTTTAATAGGTTTTCTTCTTTCTTTCTTTCTTTTTTTTTGGTGCAAGGTAGTACCTAGAGATAATCATCATTTGTCTCGTATCGAAAGAAAGGAAGAAAGAAAGAAAAAAACTGAAAATTAATTTGGAAATCATTTAAATGCAACAACAATGACAAGGCTTTACATTGTTCTACTGGTATGCTCCTAACGGATCATCCACCTGTAAAAAATAAATACAAATAAAAACATAATTAATTTTAGGTTTGTTTGTTTTTTTTTTCTTTCTCTTTGCTTTTGAAAATCTCAGCATTGTAGTTGTGGTAACCTTGGCAACGGGGCTCTGACTATAGCTTTGCTTTGTCTATTGACCGCAGCTGGAAAACAAACAAAAAAAAGATTAAAAACCCATCTCCCAATTCAACATGTTGGAACTAACTTTTAACAGTACTGTACTAAAAAGAATAAAACAAAAACTTGGTCAAAAAGAGACTGTTTGCTCTGTGTCGATTCATTCATTCATTGTTTGTTTGGGAAAGAGAGACAGTGCTGTGAGGTAGTAGGGTTGGGGATCCGTAAAACCGGAGGAACCGGATCCTACGTGGAGGAACCGGAACCGGTTCCGTCACATTTTGGAACCGTTTCCGGGTTTTATCTACGCTGTCAGAGCTGGTATGTGGACTTATCACGTCTACTATAACAGGGGTTCTCAAACTTTTTCATGCTCACTTTATTGAAAACCTAACATCACTGTAGTATTCGATTTATTCGATATTATATTGATATTATAGCTATTTCACTAGATATGTGATGTTGTAGTTGACTTTTGGCCGCCTATATCAGTATTGGTTGATATCGGTATCTGAAATTAGGAGTTGGACAATATCGGTATATCGGATATCTGTAAAAAAGGCAATATCGAACATCCCTATTCCCAACCCTAGCTGTGAGGTATATATTATGGTTTTTATATTATGGTATTATGGTTTCTCCTCAAATTAATTCTCTTCCTGAAGCTTGTATACTGAGAATGAATTATCCGGAGCGATGTTTGTTTTCCCATTTTTGATTATTTTTCATATTGTGCCGTGTTAGAAGTGGCATTTATTCATAGTGTGATGGAAACCCATTGCAAGGGAACCAAATGACACTTATCGTTGAATGTTTGGCCATTTTGTAGTGTATGAAAATTGTTTCTTTATTATTACATAGAGATTCCTGAATGGATGTCTGTAAAAGCTGCCGTGCATCTCAGGCTGTAATATTTGAACGGTCCAATTGAGCACTTCACTAAAATTGAACGGGCGGCTGTATTCAGTTAAAACTGCAATCCATAAATTATTTTGAAGGTGGTGTAAGTGATTTCTTGTTTGTTTGTTTGTATGAAATCGGTATGCTGCTGACCTGAAAATGTATTTTGTGTTTGCTAAAGAGCTGGAGAGAAGGGAAGATCCCTGTTACTGAACAAACACTATAGCAATGATTACTATGGTAATATAGAGCCATAACTTAATTTAACAATCGTGAGAGAATTTGTATATACAGAATACAGGACAAACGTGTAATTGGAAGTGATGAAACAAAGAAATGAGCGGACAACATTAGAATTGGAACACTAAAATTGAAGCTGATAAATGGTTCTCTTTCTATTGGATTAAATTGAATGAAAATGTATTCTATGTTCATTGTAGAGCTGCAGAGATGGTGAGACCCCTGTTACTAGAGCAATGATTACTATTGGAATATAGAGGTTTAACTTTTTACTTACAGCACATTTAATGAATAAACAAAACATTATTTTAACCAATATATGTCTTGCGGAGTATGTTGAGGTTAGGATAAGTGATATTTTGTGGTCAAAACAAAATGTTTTTTTTTGTAAATAAAATGTAAATCTTTGTATTCTGATAGTAATCATTGCTATAGTGTTTGATCAGTAACAGGAGTCTCCCATCTCTTCAGCTCTTCAATGAACAGAAAATACATATTCAGGTGGGTGGCCGATTTCAGCCAATCCGGGGAGAGTACTCAGATTTAACAGCTTCAATGTTATAGTGTTCATGTTCCAATGTTGTCTGTTCATTTCTTTGTGTCATCGCCTCCAATTTCAATTGTTTATCCTGTCTGAGTTCTCTCTTCTGATAGGATAGAATTGGTATCCCAGCCTGGAAAACTTTGTTTCTGTTTACTATTGGCCTGCAGGCAGCAGTGTATGTATTGTAGTAGGCCTATTCATAGCAGCTTGGAATGCTGCTGCTAAGTGAGTGAAATGAATGGGGTTGAATCGGGGAGGGAGGAAGTTCCACCCACGTGGCCTCAGGTAATAGATATGCTGCTTTCGGTGTAGTTATACTCTAGTTCCTGGATCCACCTGTTAGGTGAGACTCCAACAACAGGCCAAACAAATGGACAGAGAGAGAGGGGGGGGGGGTGAAACGAGAGCCCTGGAGGTGATGGAGGAGGGAGGGAGGGGTTGTGGCCTTGTTATGATGACAGTGGTTCTACACCCAGTGGTGGAAAGTAACTAAGTACATTTACTCGAGTACTATAAGTACAATTCTAAGGTTTTTTTTTTTTTTACTTTAGTGGAGTATTTCCAATTTTCAGTACTTTTACTTCTACTCCACTACATCTCAGAGGCAAATATTGTACTTTTACGCCATACAATTATTTGAGAACTTTAGTTACTAGTTACTTTGCAGATATAAATTATTACATTATAAAACATACATTAACCACTTTAGCTAGCCTGATTATCAGACTGAAGCTGCGTGGAGCTTCAGTCTGATGAGAGTGGGCGGGGTCTATGGTATGGAACCAGGCTACACTTTAGCCCTATTTTATACATAGGCTATTTGAAAATAGCCTATGTATAAAATATAGCCGATCTACAAGCTCACACCGTGTGGCGATGTGACACGTGAGCTTGTAGATCTGCTATTTTCAAACATTTTGGTACTTTTACTTTTGGTGCTTTAAGTATAATTTTGATACCAATACTTCTGTACTTTTACTCAAGTATTTTGTTTTTAAATCCGGACTTTAATTTGTATCAGAGTATATCTACATTGCAGTATTGATACTTTTACTTAAGTACTTCTTCCATCACTGGGTGAGGTGGAGGGATACGGGACGGGTTGTGGCCTGATTAACTTATGACACTGGTTCTACCTGTTCCACCTGTCCTCTCTCTCTCTCCTCCCACCCACCACCGCCACACCCCTTACCTGGTCAGCTGATGAGGGATCGGCAGCCAGGCGACAGGAGGAGTGTCGTCTCGTCTGGCCCGTACGTGTCACTGACTATTACACACAGACACACACACACACACACACACACACCACCCCTATTATACACGGATCAAAAGAACCTGTTCCTCGTCTCATTTTTCACCTTCTTTTACCTCATTCCGTCCGTCCAGCCCTGGAGAGGAGAAGAGAGAAGAGGGTCCCAGTTGGTCACTTTTTAGTTTTTTCTCTCTCTCTGTGTCGTTGTTGGGATCTAATGTGGATGTTGTGAAGATCTAATGTGGATGTTGTGAGGGACTAGAGGAGAGGCACATTGGTCAGATTGGTGAACCAGTAGCCTAAAAAAAAACATCATCATGGGGTCTGACGAGGCCTACAACTTCGTCTTCAAAGGTGAGTCGACTTTAAAATAGCCGATCTACTTGTAGATCGCTTATATTCCGCGCGCCGCACTCGCGCGCAACTTTAGTGTATTAAATCAAGGCTGCTATTACGCACCGGGGTCCTCGGCGCGTCTGTGATGGGATGGGGGGCACAGACAGGACAGACAGGTGCACTGGGTGCACTATAGCCATGGATCACACGACGGTGGTCTGTCACGACAGTCGTGGATGAACTTAAACCTGGTGTTTGCACATTCTCCCCTTTTGGTCCGTACATCTACACAAACGTTCTGATTTCAAATATAAAGTGCTTACCCCATGGCCATGGATGTTAAAATGATGTACGGGTGCTCAGATGTACCCGTACCTTCCGTATTGTTCAATATAAAAGCATTTTAATCCGATTGGTGGCCATTTTCCATAGTCATAATAATGTATCAGAGTGCAATACACCTCCCAACCGATAGGGTCGCGTGGTTGAAAGTGTCAAAATACGGAGAAAATGGCCACCAACCGGATTAAAATGCTTTTTATTGAACAATACGGAAGCTACGGGTACTTCCGAGGGGCCGTACATAAGTATAACATCCGTGACCATGGGGTAAGCACTTTATTTTAGAAATCCGAACGTTTCTGTAGATGGATGGGCCGTACATGGAGAATGTGCAAACACCAGGTTGAAGTTAATCCATGACTGTCATGATATATGTATATATATATGACAGTCATGTTTCAGGGCTAGGGAAGTGCACAGGACAGACAGACAGACAGACAGACAGACAGGTGCACTGGGTGCAAAGGGCAGCTAATGCTAAAGAGTGGCTCTGCTGCTGGTTGACACTTATTTATTATTTTCATGAAAGCAGAAACTAAAGGAGAGACTGGGAAGGAAAGGAGGAAGTGACTGTTCTCTCTCTCTCTCTCTCTCTCTCTCTCTCTCTCTCTCTCTCTCTCTCTCTCTCTATTTGGCAGCGTGCTGCGTGCCTGTTTGAGCTTTGACCCAATGTGGGTGTGTGTGTGTATACTGTTACTGTGTGTGTGTGTGTGTGTGTGTGTGTGTGTGCTGTAGCCTGATTTTCAGACAGTGCCCTTTCCTATATGAATACAGTACCTATGTAGTCTACTCTATGCCCTCTCATTCCATACATTCCTAATGCTTATGCTGCATTCAGTCACACTCCAGCAGCAACCATGCATGACCAGCAACATTGCTGCCACGTATCTGTTGAAGGAAGTGTTGCTTAAGAGTCACACACTGTGTAGATGAAAAGGGTAGATTTAAAAGGTACAGTAAGTGATATTGTTTGTAGTGCGGTTGGCGAAAGGGCCTTTCTGTGTGGAGTTTGCTTGTTCTCCCCGTGTCCCCTTGGGTAGGTACCAGGGCAGGAATTTCAAGGAGGGCAGGCCAAGAAGGCCATGGCCGTCGTTGCCCCTTAAGTTTGGCCTTGTGCCCCTCAAAAAATGGGCATGCCCTGTGGCCACAGTGGCCATAATGCCCCAGCTGACTCCATGTCAATATGTAGACACCAGTGTCTCTTAATGTCCAGTGTCTTATGTTGAGATTCTGAATTCTTAACTCCCCTGACTCCCCATCTTTAAACCAATCTAGTGACTTTGATTGGTGCAGGCCTGAGCATGGATCAGATTGTAAATACTGTATTTTTTAATTTTATTTCATTGCAGCTAGTCTACATATTCAATTTTGAATGATTTAAATTCAATTAATTATTTTGATGGAATAAGATTGTTTTTATTTGATGGCCTTCCTGCCCTGGCATTTGGCCTTTGTGCCCTCAAAAAATTGACAACACCAAAGGCCAAGCGGCCTTGCCCCTAAAATGACGAAATTCCAGGCCTGGTACTGTAGGTACCCTCACAAAAAAACATGCAGTAATATTGGTCTCTATACTGCCTCCCCCTTGTCAGCCAGTGCACCTGATGGAGGGGAAAGGAACTGGTTGGAATAACGTGTTCCTTCCACACGCTACATCCAACCGGGGAAACTCCCGATGGCAGAGGGAGAGTAGCGCCCAGGATAACAGCTTAGACATTGGCACTGGGTGAAAAAATGTGTTACAAAAATTGTGGGAAAAAACTGATATTGTTTGGTTAAAACAAAAAGACATGGAGACTCCTGTTACTGAACAAGCTCTCTATAGCAACGAGTACTATAGCAACGAGTACTATCAGAATATAGAGCTATTTAACACTTATTTTAACCAAAGGAAATCACCTACCCTACCTTTTTAAATAGCAGCACAGTAACTATTAGTTTTTCTTCGTTTTACAGAAAGGAACAGGGCTTGTGTGGACAGAGAAGTGCAGTGCAAACTAGGGTGAAACAAAAACTTGTGACTTGTGATTGATGCGTCATTGCGTCATTGTAGAGCGGAAGAAAGTTGAAGCCAATGCAGCGCAACATTCTTTATGTAGCCCGTCATGCAGATACAGCTGTCCTATGAGTGTCAACCACACAGGGTAGACAGGGACGTGTGCCACTCTCTCTTTGATGATGATGATGTCACCACATCTGGTGTCTTGTGAGGGCCAAAGGATGGCACACTACCAAGTGCCAGGTTGACGGGACAGATTGCTGATTCTTGACGTGGCTCAGGACAGATACAGGATAGGTGGGCACTAGGGATATCTCTGGGCACCTCCATGTAAAATTGGCTGTTTTGTCCAAAATGTAAAAAAATAATCCATCAATGACTCACCCCATGACGCATTGAATTCATGGAGATCTTTTAGTTTTTGTCGCATTCCTAAGCCAATAATTTGATTACCGGTGGAAAGATGCTAATGTATCCGGTAGGAGACTCAAAGTAGACTCTTTGTGTCTCCTACCGGTAATACCCACAGTCATCAAATTATTGGTTCAGGAATGCGTCAAAAACAAAAAAAATCTCCATGAATTCAATTCTTCGTGGGGTGTGTAATTGAAAGAAAACAAGTAATTTTTTGGGTTAACTATTCTTTAAGTAATGTAAGTATACATGATGTGAACATGCACGGTACATCATTATCTTAAATGTATCCTTCAACTTCTTGATTATGGCCCTAAATGACTGGATACACAGGTTTTGTAGCAATTGTAGAACTATTAGACCTTAATTGTGTGGAATGTTTAAGCATGTTCTAATCATGCATATACTTTGACTTTTCAATGACAATTCAACATTAACCCTTTAAGACCTGGAACGCATCTGTATCACTTTAGATTTCTTTGGCTATTCAAAAATAGCAGATATACAAGCTCTTGTAGATCTGCTATTTTTGAAAAATGTTTTTTTTTTTTTTTTTTTTTTTTTTTTAATTTTAGGATTTAGAAAACATTTTAAAGAATCGCCTCAGGTCTTAATGGGTTAATTAAGGTGCCCACTCTTCCTTGGTGCCCACCTATCCTGTTACCCTCTCAGGACCTACAACGTGTTGTCAGTAGGTGAGACATTTGCTGATATTAATGAATTCTCTTCTGTCTGTTTTCCTCCTCTCTGTCTGTCGTCCCCCCTTCCTTCCTTCCCAGTGGTTCTGATCGGGGAGTCGGGCGTGGGGAAGAGCAACCTCCTCTCTCGCTACACCAAGAACGAGTTCAACCACGACAGCCGCACCACCATCGGCGTGGAGTTCAGCACCCGCACCGTCCAGCTGGACACCATCACCATCAAGGCTCAGATCTGGGACACCGCCGGCCTGGAGCGCTACAGAGCCATCACCTCAGCGTGGGTAGACACACGCACACACACACACTGCACGCACACGCACACACGCACACGCACACGCACACGCACACGCACACGCACACACACAGACACGCACGCACAGACACAGACACAGACACGCACACACACAGACACGCACACACACACACACACACACACGCGCACACGCACACGCACACGCACACGCACACGCACACGCACACACACACTTTGTATTCGTTGCTGTCGGGCATAAACCTCTTATCTCCATATTTTTACTTTTTTGTGTTTTTTCTTCGTAAATTTAAAGGGATAGTTCACCCCCAAAATGACTTTCTTTCTATCGATTAGTCACCCCATGGAATTCATTGACATATTTTTGTTTTTGCCGCATTCCTAAGCCAATAATTTGATGACCGGCAGCGGTTCCGGTAGGAGACACAAATAGTCTCCTTTGTGTCTCGATCCGCTAGTCATCAAATTATTGGCTAAGGAATGTGACAAAAACTACGCTACACGATACGATAAAAATTATCCATGAATTGAAGTCTCCATGGGGTGACTAATCGATAGAAAAAAATTATTTTTTTTCCGGTGAAGTATCCCTTTAATGCCCTACTTGATCATACTACAGTATCACACAAAAGTATCAAAAGTAGTAGATCTACAAGCTCTTTCAAGCTTGTAGATCTGCTACTTTTGCCATTTTTAGAATTCGAGAACTGAAAAGTAACAGTTTTGGACAAATGAGGTTTCCACCCAACACAGACGATTACTATATTATACTTATGAGAACCTTCCATTGACTACGTTAATGTATTTATCCCCATCTCTAACCACAATACTTGTGTTTTTTAGACTCTAACCCTATAGCCCTTAGCCGCTTAGTCCGTAGTAGTGAAAACAGGGAAATGTCCCTCCTTTAGTAGATTTCCATAATCTCTTTATAATCGTTAGAGGGTATCTTTTCTTAATTTAGTGTTAAAGAGTGAGGGACAAGGGTATAGAATTGGGGCGGCAGTGGCTCAGGGGTAGAGTGGCCGGATGGCAACCGTGAGGTTACCAGTTCGATCCCAGGCTCCCCCAGAGTTGGTGTCGAAGTGTCCTTGAGCAAGACATTGAACCCCTAATTGCTCCCGATGAGCAGGTTGGTGCCTTGCATGGTTTCCTCCGCCATCGGTGTGTGAATGTGTGTGTGAATGGGTGAATGTAATGCACAATCTATGTAAAGCGCTTTGGTTAAAAGCTGCACCATTTACCATTTATTTACAAAAGACTGTGAACACGACTCCAACTTATTTTAATAGTTTCTCGCTGGGTACGCGGTCTAGGAAGATTCTTTGACATTCAAAGGAAGCGCTCATTGGAAAGTGTCCTTGAGGTATTTTCTTCATTAGACACGGGCAGCAAACAAACACCATACGCGCTTCGGAAAACAAAGCCTTCAGCTTTGTGCTAAAACGCATATGTTGTTTGTTTGTGTGTATTAAACAAAGTACTTGACCTTTCCGTGAGTGCTGGCAATTCCTCTGCCTGTCTTAACAACAAGGGTATATATACACACACACACAGACGCACGCACGCACGCACGCACGCACGCACGCACGCACGCACGCACGCACGCACGCACACACACACACGCGCACACACACACACACACACACACACACACACACACACACATAAACACTGTGTAATGGCACTTTTCAACAAAATCCAATGGTCATGTTCCTTGCCATTACAGTACGTTGCACAGGAAAGGGAGAGATCCTATGCAGATACAAACAAAGAATGTCCAATTTCTGTTCCCCTGGTTAACTAATACCGTACAAGGAACATTACCAGTGAACCTTTGTAGTTTCTCTCTTGGTTTCTTGTTTCCCAGTTTCTTGTCTTTTGTTTGGTTTCTGGTAAGAACCAAACAAATACAACCCACACTTAATTTATGCAC
Organism: Gymnoscopelus braueri; assembly: GCF_963280865.1. NCBI lineage: Eukaryota > Metazoa > Chordata > Actinopteri > Myctophiformes > Myctophidae > Gymnoscopelus > Gymnoscopelus braueri. The sequence continues at coordinate 9,023,093 of NC_137613.1, forward strand.
CTGTGTACCTGTTCTCCATCGATACACAACCTCATTACGTCATTGCTTTGCGTCTCCAGGTATTACAGAGGGGCCGTGGGGGCTCTCTTGGTCTACGACATCTCCAAGCACCTGACCTACGAGAGCGCCGAGCGCTGGCTCAAGGAGCTCTACGACCACGCCGACCCCCACATCGTGGTCATGCTGGTGGGCAACAAGAGCGACCTGGACAACGTCCGGACGGTGCCGGGCGACGAGGCCAGGCAATTCGCAGGTCTCTATTCACCGCTGTTATTTTGTAAAAGAAACATCCTGAAAAAGGCCTGTTGTGATTTAGAATTGTCTGTTGTGATCCTAGAGTCTCACCGTGTGCTTCGTAGCCCCGGGGTCCCCAAGGGGGTCTATTCTTGGGGCCCTATTTTCGCCAGTGTCTTACCCATTATCCCTAAACTTCTTTGACATTTTTTACTACATTACATTACAGTCATTTAGCAGACCCTTTATCCAAAGCGACTTACAATAAGTGCTTTCAACATAGGTAGGCAAGAAAACTACTAATCACCAGAAGTCTTAAGTGTTCTCTTCTAAATCAAGCATATCTAGCGCTAAGGTTAAAGTGCAATATATCAGCTACCTACTTTCTTAAACAGGTGAGACAAGTAGGAAAATCTAAATGAGCAAGAGCTAAAACAAATAAGTGTATCAAATAAACAAGATCCAATAAAACAAGAGCTCGTACAAAAATACTATTTTTAAAAACATTTTCAAATGGTTCAAATAGCCAATCTACAAGCTCACAACAGGTCAGTGTAGAAGTTTAGGGATAATGGGTAAGGCACTGGCGAAAATAGGGCCCTTGGTCCCCTCCTTTTTTCCCCCTCTACACCAAATCTCGTCACTCAAAATAGCCAATCTAAAGCTCACAACACGCTGCGAATGTTCTCTTATTATGACATACACAGAATAGGGACGCTGTAGGGTTCGTGTGGTTAAAAGGTGGTGACTTCATTCAGTTGCGTTACTCATCTGCACGCTGGCAGCGAGCTCGACCAACAGGATGACAGCAAGGCAGCGTCACACCTTAGTATACACACTTCTAAAGTGTATTAACCCATTGAGACCTGAGAAGATTCTAGAAATGTCTTCTAAATCCTAAAAAAAAAATGGAAAAAAAAACAAATGTTTTTTTCCTCGATTTTTCAAAAATAGCAGATCTACAAGCTCGTAGCGCGGCACTCGGTGCCGCGCTATGAGCTTGTATATCTGCTATTTTTGAATAGCCTAAAGAAATCTAAAGTGACACAGATGCGTTCCAGGTATTAATGGGTTAAGACACTCTCACAGACTATATATACATTTGATTACATGACCGGAAGCTGTGTGAGTCATGACTGATACAGAGGTAGGCGAGACCGTACAGGAACAGACTGTAGGTTGTACTGTACATACAGTTCTGTCACTAGGAGGAGATGACACACACAAACATATACTGTATCTATGATCACACAGCTTAGGTGTGATTAAGTGGTAATGTTAGAAGATTATGCACAGATACTGGGGATGTGGGTCAAGCTTTGTGTGTGTATATAATAACAACCAAGTCCAGTTCAGATCAAAATGTAAACAAACGGGTGGTGTTACAGTATCACCATGTAGTTCCTCATGCTGTTTGTGTGCTGGTATCCAGGAGTGACGTACGGTTTGCTGTCATCTATAATGAGCAAACCTGAAACCTTGTTATATCCAAAACCACTACTCTTCAGGATATTAAATCTCTATCTCGGTCACAGCGTCACAGAGGGAACACACATCATATGATAAATAATACATACGTAGGATTGAGATTTCGAGCTTCTTTGATCATCTATAGATAAATGAATGAATGTATAAGCTGTATAAAACTGTATTAAAAAAGTACTGAGGATTTACACCACTGTATATTACACGTTCTATTTCTGTCAGAGTTCAGCTTCATTTATATTCCATCTCACGACTGTGCAGTGGTGGAAAGTAACTAAGTACATTTACTTAAGTACTGTACTTAAGTACAATTTTGAGGTATTTGTACTTTACTTGAGTATTTCCAATTTCCAATACTTTTACTTCTACTCCACGACATCTCAGAGGCAAATATTGTACTTTTACTCTACAATTATTTGAAAACTTTAGTTACTAGTTACTTTTCAGATATAAATTATGATATTATGAAACATACATTAGCCACTTTAGCCCTGTGTCACTTGCAGCCAAGAACTGATCTTGTCTGTAAGTGACAGTCGCACTACAGAGTCTACATTATATATATATGTATATTATATATAGTATATGTATACAGTATTCATTAGGCTTTAGTCGACGCTGACTTAATACTCTTTCCCTTCCTATCCAGAGGACAAAGGCATCATGTACATGGAGACCTCAGCGCTGGATTCTACCAACGTTGAATCTGCGTTCCACGACGTGCTCACAGGTACACACACTCACTCAACCAAAATGCCAACGTTTTCTTGCATTCTTCTATCTAGACCAGTGGTTTTCATGTCAAGGACCCCCAGATTGACGCTTATTAGCCTGCGGACCCCCATTTCAAAAGATATGCCAGGGACCCTCATAAGAGAAGATTTTTTACAGCTCTATAGCAGTGATTCTCAACCATTTTAATTTCAATGACCCCCTGTTTGACATGCATTAGGCTACGCACCCCCATTTAATGGCATTTATATCTCTGGGACCCCAATTTATATAGTAAAATCAACTCTGAGAGTGTATAAATGGTTCAATTTGTACACTCCATTTGTACATTTTGTACTCCATTTGTAGAACTCTCAGAGTTACAGACCCATAAGGCTCTATTTGATTCCTAATCTATCATTTGGCTGGGGACCCCCTGGAACTCCGTCAAGGACCCTGGGGGGTCCCCGGACTCCACTTTGATAAACCCGATGTTCCAGACAGTGTTTGAATGTTACCGAATGCTGCACGGCTATAGATCTTTATCCAGGAATCGACTGAGTGCACAAAGACTTAATGTGTTGCTTTGTGTCTCCGTGTTCCCCAGCCATCCATAAGAAGGTGGCCAGCAGGGAGGTGACCCGCGGCTCCATCAGCGCCGTGACCCTGTCCAGCCCCGTGGGACCTGCCAGCGAGCCTCAGCCGGAGCAAAGGACCTGCTGCAAGAACCTCTGACCACCGCCGCATGGGGGGGGGGGCTTCTACTGGACCCCCTCCCCTTCCCCCCTCCTCCCCCCACACCATGCAATCAACGGACCCCGTCATTAACGTCATAATTAATGTACACTTCATCCACAATGTCATTCACATGATCGGCAAGGTGCCTCTTTAAAGGGATAGTTCACCCAAAACATTTTTTTTTTCTATCGATTAGTCACCCCATGGAGACTTGAATTAATGGATTTTTTTATTTAAAGAAATCGCATTTCCAAGCCAATAATTTGATGACCAGGGGACCGGTAGGTGACTAACGGAACCGCTGCCGGTCATCAAATTATTGCCTTAGGAATGCGACAAAAAAGAAAACATATCCATGAATTCAAGTCTCCATGGGGTGACTAATCAACAGGAAACAAGTCATTTGGGGGTGAACTATCCCTTTAACCACTTAAGCCCTATTTCAGAAAATAGCTGATCTACAAGCTCGTTGTGAGTTAGTAGATCGGCTGTTTTTGCTATTTTTGAAAGAAGATTTGAACATTTTCAGCCTACAATGACACGCCTGAAATTGGGACGCATTGCAGCAAATTCAAAACACAAGGGCTGTGTTGTTGTGGGGCTGCAGGACCTGAGGACCAGTGTTGGTCTGAAGTCCGGTTTCCACAAGACCACATTCTGTCGGCCTTGGTCTCTCCTGCAACTTTCCTCGGACCAGAGGACTCAGCATTCATTAGTACGGCAGCCCAACCATTCAATCCAGGAACGCATCTGTGTCTGTGTAAGATTTTAGCTATAAACCTCAATGTTTTGTACTTTTGCTATTCTAAAAATAGCAGATCTACAAGCCCGTGGCGCTACGAGCGTGTGGATCTGCTATTTTTGAAAAATCTTTAACATTTGTGTTGAATACGTATCTTTTTTTTAACCCTTTAAGGCCGGGAAGGGAACGCATCTGTGTCATTTTAAGATTTCTTTGGCTATTCAAAAATAGCAGATCTACAAGCTCATAGCGCGGCACCGAGTACCGAGTGTAGATCTGCTATTTTTTTAGAAAAATCCTGATTTTTTTTGCAAATCTTTATACATTTTTAACTCAAATCTTTGCTTCTGGGGGTCCCTGGAACAAAATATTTTTAGATGGGAGGGGGTCCGCGGTCAAATACATATTATTTTGGGGGTCCTTGACAAGTTTGAAAACCATTGATAATATAGCAACATAAGTAAAAAGAATTTTTTTAAAATTCAAACTTTCGGAAAAAAACTTTAGGATTTAGAAGACATTTGTAAAATCCCCAGAAGCAAAGATTTGAGTTAAAAACTTTCGCTTTAAAAAAGTATATATATATATTCAAACTAAAGATTTGCGCGCATTTTCACGATTTTTAAAAAAAAATAGCAGATCTACAAGCTCATCGCGCTATGAGCTTGTATATCTGCTATTTTTGAATAGCCGAAGAAATCTTAAAATGACACAAAGATGCGTTCTTAAAGGGTCTTAAAGGGTTAAAACAATTAACATTTTTAACTCAAATCTTTGCTTCTGGGGGGCCGGTGGTCCCTGGAACAACATATTTTGATGGAGATCGGCGGCCAAAAACATATAAATCTGGGGGTCCCTGACAATAAAAGGTTTGAGCACCACTGATGCAACAACAATAGTTTTTCAGAAAAATGAAGACATTTTGTTGAGACATTTGACGGTTGATTTGCAAAAAATGTTGACGATTTTTCAAAAATAGCAGATCTACAAGCTCATGGCTCTATGAGCAGATGCGTTCCCAGTCTTAATGGATTAAAGAGTTTTACCGCCAGTATAAGTGTGCTAGTCTAGTTTTTTGTTCATTCTCAGATTTATTCTTGAATTAATTACCCAATTACTTGAATAATGACTTAATTATTTGAGTAATTGATGTGTAAAAATGTTACTTATTTAAAAGTTTTCTTTTTCTCCTCTCCGTGCTAGCGGTGTAATTTATTTACACGTTATTTTAAATGATATACATACATTATATATTTACGCTTAATGTTGTCTTCATCAGTCATAGCAGAAGTATATAAGGTGTTTGACACTCTTCTGTTTCATATCCAACCGCAAGCTTTTACAAAGTCAGAAAAATATATTTGTGTTTCAGATCAAAGCATTGCTTTCTGTTATATAGTCATTTGTATTTTTACTTAAATACATTAAAATATTTTTCCTTTTGAAAAACAGAATTAATTGGTCACGGACTTGATTCATTTACTAATACCAAACCTTCTGCTCTCGGTCTTGATTCGATGCTGACCTCTACATTGCAGTATTAATACTTACTATAGTATAGTAAAAATGTGAGTACTTTTTCCACCACTGACTGTGCGTGTGTACTCCCTCCAGTTGGCCTGTAGGTGGCAGCGGTGAGGTAGAAAGCGAGGCTGGAGTTGTTGGAGCATCTGTGAGCCCACTCTCTCCTCTCTCCTCTCTCTCCTCTCCACTAAAACTGTGTGGTACACATTAATGCCTTCCCTCTTCCATTAATGGACATGATATACCCACCGCGTTCACGTGAAAACTTCCAGCCGCGTCTCTATGGCAGCGAGGCAGGCTGACAACCTCATAAGCGCTCATCACCCGAGGAGAACACAATTAATTCACACTCTTCCCACAATTCATTCACAGGCCTGCTGTTTTATTCTTCTTCCTTAGCTGTGTGTGTGTGTGTGTGTGTGTGTGTGTGTGTGTGTGTGTGTGTGTGTGTGTGTGCGCGCGCACGCGCAGATCACCTGCAGTCAGTCTCTATGGCTTTAATTGGGTCGGCCTGCTCAGCTCGGCTGAGAGACTGTATTATAAATCTACAGTATTGGTTGTTAATGAAATTTTTGACAGATAACTGCTCTATCTCTGGCTCACAGATGTGCATACTGAGGCCTCACTCTCTCTCTCTCTGTCTCTCTGTGTGTGTGCGTGCGCGCTTGTGTGTGCGCGTGTGTGGCCTCTGATGTGCCCATTTCAAAATTGCTCTGCCAGCCTGAGATCATTTGCTACAGCTGAATTGACCACAAAGGTTTTTTTTTTTAAATTAAGTTTCTGTCATGAAAGTATAATAAGGAAGTATCTGCGAGGGGCAGTAAATGTTTCATTATTTCTCCCCATGAATGATGATATTTTTATGGGCCGAGTAAAGGCATCTGGTTTAATAATCCATGCAGCCTGACTGCCGGCTGCACCGGGTTTGAAAACTGTAAATTTTGATCGGTCTAGCATGGCCCTCACAAAGAGGCTCAACAAAAAAAGACAAAAAGACATGAAAAATGCCATTTCCCCCCAAATCCTATGTTCAAAATGTGAAGAGGACACAGTGGGGTGAATTCACTAACCACTTAAGACCTAGTTTTTTTTGTTCCTTGTATGATGGTGGAGCAAGAATATATGTTATCTATTATCCGAGCTATTTTTGAACATGATGACATGCCCAACACCATGTTGAAATAGTTTTAAAGGGATAGTTCACCCGTGTTTCTATCGATTAGTTAGTTAGTAGATTAGATGGAGACTTGAATTCATGGATATTTATTTGTTTTTTCTCAATGGCCTAAACCAATAATTTGATGACCAGCGGACCTGTAGCCAGCGGTTACGGGAGGAGACACAAAGGAGACTCTTTGTGTCTCCTACCGGAACCGCTGCCGGTCATCAAATTATTGGCTTAGGAATGCGACAAAAACTAAAAAATATCGATGAATTCAAGTCTCCATGGGGTCATTTTTTGGGGGTTAACTATCCCTGTAAGGCAGACAGTTTTGAAACTTTCCGTGCCCAAGGCACACCAGAGGTCAAAATCACAATGCACACCTGTATTCAAATCCTTGCAAAATAGGCCCTATTACAACTCTAGTCACTCTAGACCTTTATTTTCATTTACTAATACCAATTACCATATTAATGTTTTTAGGGTAAATATATGATTTGTTTATGTTGGGGAAATGATTTTACACAAAGTACTAATATAGCATGTGAAAAAATAATGATAACAATACATTTTATATAGTTGTTTATATTGCAATGATAAAGTGTGGTTGTCACTAAATCCCAAGTCACAGCTGGTCTTGTCTCATGGCACACCACACACACACACACACACACACACACACACCAGTGTGCCTTGGCACACCGTTTGGAAACCACTGATTTCACCACATTAACCCTGGCACCATTATTTTGGGCACATCATTATAGGCAACAAAAAAAAAAACGTTTTGAAAAATAGCAGATGCACAAGCTCAAGCTGTGAGCTTGTGGATTGGCTATTTTCGCTATTTGTCATGGCAAAATAATAGGATATAGGGCCTAAGTTATTAAAGCGCTCCACGCAGGGTTCTTGTAAAATTCACCCTGAACCCCGTCCCGGTAGGGCCGACCGCGACCGGGCGGTGACCCCCAGGGAGCGGTTTGGAAAAGTGTGCGTTGAACGGCGGCCCATGTGGTGGTTATTATCCACGCACCACTTGACATGTGTAGCCTGTAAAAAGCAAACGCAGGGAGTTGTACATGCTTACAGCTGATGAATGGCGTGGCACCTTTATGAGCGGGACGGGGCCTGTATACAGATAGACCGACTATCTGGGCCTCCATACCAGCTGCTCCACCAAGTTGCCATTTTCTCTCTCTCTCTCTCTCTCTCTCTCTCTCTCTCTCTCTCTCTCTCTCTCTCTCTCTGTCTGTCTGTCTGTCTGTCTGTCTGTCTGTCTGTCTGTCTGTCTGTCTGTCTGTCTGTCTGTCTGTCTGTCTGTCTGTCTGTCTGTCTGTCTGTCTGTCAGTGGTGGAAAAAGTACTCATATATGTTTACTTAAGTAAAAGTACTACAATACTGCCATGTAGAAATACGCTGTTACAAGTAAAACGTTTGGGATTCAGAATTTGTTTGAGTAAAAGTACAAAAGTATTGGTATCAAAATGTACTTAAAGTATCAAGTGTAAAAATACTTGTCACGCAGAATGTCCTGTTTCGCAAGTTTTCAAATGTGAAAAAATCTTTGAAAATAGCTGATCTACAAGCTCACAATGCGTCTCATCGCTCTACAAGAGCTTGTAGATCGGCTATTTTCAAATGGCCGAAATATATCGGCTGAAGTGGTTAATGCATGTTTTGTAATAATAATCTAAATCTACAAAGTAACTATAGTAACTTAAGCTGTCAAATAATTGTAGTGGAGTAAAAAGTACAATATCTGCCTCTGAGATGTAGTGGAGTAGAAGTAAAAGTATTGAAAATGGGAAATACTCCAGTAAAGTAAAAAAAAAAAATCCTCAAAAGTGCACTTAAGTACAGAACTTAAGTAAATGTACTTAGTTACTTTACACCACTGCTCTCTGTCTGTGTGTCTGTGCAGGGCATCAGGCTATAAGAAGAGAGGCTGAGGATTTACAGTGGTGGAATCACACCTGCACACAGAGGGTTTATATTGTGACCCCTTCATCCCCTCTGTGGCCTTTGACCTGCTGGTGGGGGGGGGGGCTATGGACCCCTCCTCAAACCCGCTGGATGTGATCAGTCTTTCCTCTCTCTCTCTCTCTCTCTCTCTCTCTCTCTCTCTCTCTCTCTCTCTCTCTCTCTCTCTCTCTATGTCTCTCTCTCTCTCTCTATGTCTCTCTCACTGGTTTGCAGTGGAGGATTGTCCATGGGGCGGTGGCTGTTAATGCCACTGTGTCAAAAATTCAATTCAACTGTTTCAAATGAGTGTCCCTTCTGTGGAAGACTATTTCTCGTTGTTGTTGTTTTTTATGTGGAAGGATTAATGCCTTATTTGGTGTGTCAGAGAGTTTGCTTACATTTTTTGAAGCGGAATGGTCTAAAGTTGTTTTTATATTTGGAGCTGGTTACAGGAGAAACAATGCGACTAAGTGGCAATTGCTGAATTTCTTATTGGGGGATGGCAATATATTTGATAAGAAGTAATGCAGGATCTAGTGAGTGTGTTCATCTCATTGGTAAGGGCAAGGGTATGGATGGATAGACTTTAGATTTTACGAGGAGATGAAAAGTCTGGACACTTTTCTGCAGCAGTGGTGTTATAATGATGTGATCTGTTCAGTTGAGGATGAGGTGTTATGTTTTGGGTTCATTTTCGGATAAAAGGCTTTTGTTTCATCATACTGTGAATGTTGAGTGAGAAGAAGTAAAGTGTGAGAAGAAGTTGTTTTGTTTTTAGCAATGTGTAAATAAAGGTTTTTTAAAAGTCTGAAAAAAGTCTCTCTCTCTCTCTCTCTCGCTCAGTTGACTCTCCTCTTTCTCTCTGTGTTAGTTATATTGTGTTGACATACTCTACCTACCACAGTGGTTCTTAAACGTTTTCATGTCAAAGACCCCCAAATGATTATGTATTCAGACCCCATCTGAAAATATTTTGCACCAGGGACGCCCATATAAGGAATGGAAGTAGCAGATGTACAAGCTCTAGGCTATTTTCAAATATCCAATGTATATACTGTAGGGTCAAAGTTGTTCAAACTGATTCTTACGCTACATTAACACATTTTGCTGGGGACCCCCCTGAAACCCCCTCAAGGACCCCTGGGGGTCCGTAGGCCCCACTTTGACAACCACTGCTCTACCATACCGTCTGATCAAAATGTTGTATTCCATAAAATAATGATGGATTGCAGCTTTAAAAGGGTTATTTATTTTTCTCGTATTTCTGATTGTGTGTGTGTGTGTGTGTGTGTGTGTGTGTGTGTGTGTGTGTGTGTGTGTGTGTGTGTGTGTGTGTGTGTGTGTGTGTGTGTGTGTGTGTGTGTGTGTGTGTGTGTGTGTGTGTGTGTGTGTGTGTGTGTTCATGTTTGTTTGTTTGTTTGTTTGCCAGAGGCTGTCTCTTCATATAAACCCTATGCAAACAAGACCGAACCCAGCATATGCTCACACATTATCTCGCCCACACACACACGCACGCACGCACACACGCACACACGCACGTGCGTGCGCACACACACACACACACACACACACGAGGCTGCGTATATAAAACAGGAGTGAATAAACCATGATGGATTCTTTTATCCCATAAATGCTCCAGCAGCACAAACACACACATTGGCAACACCTGGTGACATGGTGTTTAGTGCTGAGAGGAGAACTGTACAACTTACATTCTGTCTGCTGACAGTTAGTTAGGCTATTTAAAGGATAGCCCTGTGACAAAGAGGCCCATTTGTCATGCAAGGATTTGCATATAGTGTCAGATATACTGTAGTAGCTATAGCATGCGTTTAGGTTTAGTGTGGTGTGTGTGTGTGTGTGTGTGTGTGTGTGTGTGTGTGCGCGCGCGTGTGTCTGTGTGTGACACTGTGTCAAGTAGAAAGTACTCATTGTGCAGAATGTCCCATTTCAAGTTTTCAAAATGTATACAAATCTTTTGAAAATAGCAGATCTACAAGCTCACAATGCATCGCATCACGACACATTGTGAGCTTGTAGATCGGCTATTTTCAAATGGCCGAAATATATATAGGGCTGAAGTGGTTAAGGTATGTTTTATAATGTAATATTTGTATATATGCAAAGTAACTAGTATTTAAAGTTTTCAAATAATTGTAGTGGAGTAAAAGTACAATATTTGCCTCTGATATGTAGTGGAGTAGTATTGAAAATGGGAAATACTCCAGTAAAGTAAAAAAACACTCAAAAGTTTACGTAAGTACAGTACTTGAGTAAATGTACTTACTGTACTTTACACCACTGCATATGGCGGAGGAAAACATGCACGGCACCAACCTGCTCATCGGGAGCAAGTAGGGGTTCAGAGTCTTGCTCAAGGACACTTCGCAGTTCGACACTAACTCTGGGGGAGCCCGGGATCAAACACTACCTCCTCACCCATTGCTTCGTGGAGTCCCTTTTTGAAGCTTTGAGTTTGGCCATTTTGCAACAGGGGTCCACAGCCAGAAGCTATAGTTATTTGGGGGGTCCTGGCCATGGAATGGTTTGGGGGAAGCCCTGTGTTAGCCCTCTCCTCTTCTACTACTCAATAGAGTACAGAAGTCCTGACGTCACTCGTCCATCCCCTGGTTCGTAAAGTAATTTCTCTATGGTGAATATCATTGGGTCATCTTAGAATCGTCTCGTACAAGAATTGTGGTCCAAAAATAAACAAACTGTCTCTGCGATATTGTCAGGGAGGAGGTTCTGTATCGTTTATGGTAGTCAGTCACTCATATTTGAAACAGACTGTTTCTGGCGAAAATTTAACTAATTCGTCGGAAGTAACATTAGCGTTTTCTCACCGTCAGTTGATGGTTCATATCCATAAGAGTAAAACCGCCGGGATCATTTGTTTATTTTTGCAACACAGTTCTTATTTGACGCGATATTAAACACGTCTATGGGAATTCAGAACGGGGGGGAAAAAACACGACCCAGGTAGGATGTGTAAATTACGTCAGACTTCGGTGTTCTATTAGAGAGAGGGATAAAGGTGGGTATACCTCGAACTGGCAGCTGGGTCGTTGCCCTCGTCACGAATGAAAATGTACCCCAAAAATACTTCATTATCAGTTAGGTTAGAGCTAAGAAAATGTCTCCCACGCATGTTCATTATGTAGAGGAGGCTACTATTAGTGCGGTTGAGTGTGTGTTTGTTGGTGTACAGAACGTTCACGCACACAGTTTTTGGCGTGTCGGCGCTAATGCCTTTGCACGCGCGAGTGCATGTTTAACCGCATTATACCTCGCCATAAACTCTGCCGCAATTAACTGCCTTAAAAGCCTCTAATATCATCATAACACGGTGCCGTTATGCTTGGCTCCCAATCGTTCTGCGAAGGGGCCCCAGCTGGGGTCACAATATTCCCTTTCTGCCTCGCAATTAACTCCGGTCCCTGAGTGCCACCGTGTCACTCCACTCCCGCATGCATTACACCACTCGCTGTTTCCGTGACAACCGTTACTGTTTGTCCAATGACTCAAAGATTTTAAATTGTTTGGTGTAAAGCAATGTATAATTGACTGTACATTTATACACAGAACCTGGAACAGCAGCTTGGTAGAACCTGCTTTTTACAGTGGTAGGCTATGATATACAGTAATACAGTAAGCATGGCTGGCAGTGGGCGGAAGGTGACAAAGTACATTTACTTAAAGTAAAACTACAGGCCTTTGATCGTATTGCTGCTGTCAGGTGAAAACCTTGTGCTGTATGTCCGAACCCATTACTGTTCAGGAAATGTGAATAAGAACCTGTGTTCCAGTGGATCCATATCATTTAGTCACAAGTTCTTAATATATTTCATCGGTAAAACACTTTATAAAATCCACAGACCTGGCGTCCCTGTTTCGGGCACGTTGTTATAGGCAAAACAAGAAAAAGAAAAAGAAAGAACATGTCACAATGAGACACATTGTGAGCTTTATGGACGAGTTATTTTCACTAGTTTCACACACCACTGTCATACGACAAACTATGAAACCGGCCTTTAATTCAGGGGTCTTCAACAAGGGGTCCCGGACCCCTAGGGGGTCCTCAAGAGTTACTACAGGGGGTCCGCCAAATCTTTGTGTGATACGTTCTTTTTGTTTTACCTTAACGGTTAAGGTAAAACAAAAAGGCTTAACCACTTGAACCCTAGCATCCCTATTCTGAGGAGAACTTTAGCCAAAAATAGCAGATCTACAAGCTCACAACGCCTCGCGCTGCGAGGCGTTGTGAGCTTGTAGATCGGCTATTTTTTGGCAAAGAGGTATAGGTGTAGAGGGGGAAAAGAACAGTAAACGTAAACACAAAAAATTGAATCTGAAACACAATTTTATACAATATAGAGGGGGGTCCCTGCTTCATCTCTCTCTCAGCTAGGGGGTCCTTGGGCTGAAAACGTTGAAGACCCCTGATTTAATTTGTGAGATGAAAGATGAAAGATGGAGGAACAAGGTTTCTGCCTGACAGCAACGATAATATGCATTTCTCTCGGTGTGAGAGGCTTTTTCACCTGTAACCCAAAACCCCCTTAAACACAAATCCACAGAGTGTTGCACTGCCTCGACGGCAGGAAAAAGGTCACGGACGCCCCACCACTTCAAAGGTAACTTCTTAGCTCTCCTCCTCACCTCTGGAGCAGGTCCTATACAGTACATACATACATACAGACAGACCAGACCCTCTTCCAGGCTAGAATTGAGGCCCTGAGGCAACGAGAAGCCTTTCAGCTGTTCCTTCCACTGCATGGAGAGAGAAAGCAGAACAATAATACCACCCAGCCCCTTAAAAAAAAGTCTCTCTGCTCTTTCTCACCAGCAGAACACAAAGCGTCTGGCAGTACAGTAGGCTAAGTGACAAAATGAGCCTTAAATTGAGTTTATGAGCAGATCTTTCCATGCATGTATTTTTCTCCCTCGCTGCGTTTGTTCCACGAGGGCCTGTGTTGCACGGAGCCTCCGTTCCAAATGGAATGGCAGTAGATAGGCTCTCTGGAGTCGCACGCGCACACACACATGCACGCAACGCACACATGCACGCGCGCGCGCACGCAGGCACGCAGGTTCGCAGGCACGAACGCACAAACACACACGCACACACGCACACACACACACACACACACACACACACACACACACACACACACACACACACACACACACACACACACACACACACACACACACGTCTTGACATTTTTCTGAACCATTCTAGATATTATGGAGCTATATTTCTAACGGCCCTCAGTGAGTTTATTTTTCAGTTACAGGTTTGTGACAGAAGTCTCTAACATATTTCGTCTGGCTGAGGATATAGGTTTGGTGTTTGGTGTGCTTATTGCCACGAGTAAAAAAAAAGTGTTCCTTTACTGAGAAAAGTTTCTATGCTTTATTGAACACACAGTTCATTACATTGGTGTCGTATCTGTGCAATATATCACACCCTGGCTGCCCGGCTTTCCGTCC